>NW_026692486.1:13600000-14001859 GCF_021218885.2 Marmota monax
GTAGGGGGGGGTTGTTTTTACAGAGCAACCAGATGGTCAGGGGAGATTTCAACATACATTTTAGTGGCTTTTCCGGGAGTTGTTTTTACAGAACTTGAAACAAATCTTATCCTTTACATTTCAATTTCTTTAACCTTTCAGCATCAGGTTCTTTAACAGGTATCTCATGTTCACTACCTTATCTACTTCTTGATTATCTTGTCAGGCAAGTATTATTATTTTCCTTCTAAATGGTTAGAGAGGTTGAATAGGTAAATTTCCCAGAGTCACACAATAAGTCAGTGTTGCAGGTACAATTCAAAGCCAGAGATGACTGACTAAAAAATGCCCCACTTCTGTGAATGCATACTATGTAACCTACTGTAAGACCTTCTACCTAGGCCCAAATCACTGTGCCCTGGGAAATACAGTATACTGTAGAAGTGTTCACTTTTGAACTTTTAGTCCAAAAATACTTTTAGTGTTTTCTTTTGAATTTTAAATTTATGTTGATTTTTTATCCCTTAATAAAGGTAATAGAGCTTTATTTCAATTCAATTAGAAGTATTAACAGGGGATGTGGCTCAAGCGGTAGCGGGCTCGCCTGGCATGCGTGCGACCCGGGTTCGAGCCTCAGCACCACATGCAAACAAAGATGTTGTGTCTGCCGAAAAACTAAAAAAATAAATATTAAAAAAAAAAAAAGAAGTATTAACAAAAAATAATAATGGGCCAGGCATGATGGTGCACGCCTGTAATCCCAGCAGCTTGGGAGTCTGAGGCAGAAGGATTTTGAGTTCAAAGACAGTCTCAGTAATTTAGTGATGCCCTAAACAACTTAGCGAGACCCTGTCTCAAAATAAAATATAAAAAAGGGCTAGGGATGTGGCTTAGTGGTTAAGTGCTTTTGGGTTCAATCCCTGGTACCAAAAAAAAAAAATGGTTTTAATAATAGTAGCCATCATTCATATAATGCTTATTATGTTCCAGGAACTATTTTAAGGTTTTGCCTATATGACCTCATTTAATCTTTCCAACAAATCTATAAGTTGGGTACTATTACTGTCTTTGTTTAAGAGAGAAATTGAGGTATAAAATGGTTAAATAGCTAGCCTGAAGTCACATAACTGGTATGGCAGAGCTAGGATTAGGACCCTAGTAAATTGGCTCCAGAATCCTTGCAGATATCTCCTAATAGCAACTCCATGTACAAGAATTTAGACTTAAGAGTATCTAAGATCAGGGAATTAATTTGTGGCTCATGGAAGCAGTGGACCTACAGCAATCATGAGGGCTTGATTTAATGGGGCAGCTGTAATCTAAAATATTCTTGACAGTTGTCCCACACAAGAACACTTGAGTCTGTCAGACCATGTGCTACCTAAGCTGAAATGTGCCTGGCTTATATCCCATTTCTAAATGTACCTGCACGTATGATCTTGAATTTAACTGTTCCACTTATTTGTTACTGATTTATTTAAAACTTTGATTTTATTTGTAGCAGGTCCTTCATCAGAGAATAAATCCCAATCATTTTATTGAGAAAATCTGGCAACTTCCCCAAGTACCAGGAAGTCACATATAGGCTTAAAACATTAATCATCTATAAATAGAAAATATTGTCACTTGTATCCTTACAAAATCAAGGAGGAAGATTTACTTCAATATTCACTGAGCAGTGTTTTCTTTTGAATTTTAAATTTATGTTGATGAAAACATCACAAAATAAACAACCTTGAAAGGTTCACATTAACAATTTGTGACTTTTTATATTAGTATTTTTTCTAAAAAATATCACTTAGCATTAAATTTATGACTTCCAAAGTTTTGCTATGTGGGCTGGGGTTGTGGCTCACTGGTGGAGCACTTGCCTAGCATGTGTGAGGCATTGGGTTCAATTCTCAGTATCGCATATAAACAAATAAAATAAATGTTCATCAACAACTAAAAAAAAAAAATTAAAGAAAGTTTTGTTACACTGTATACTTTGTATACAACCAGAATATGAAAACTTATGCTCTATATGTGTAATATGAATTGTAATGCTTTCTGTTGTTAAATATAAAAAGAAAATAATAAAAAAATAGACAAAGATTTTTAAAAAGTTTTGCTACACTATTTAGTGTTTTTATTATATATCTTGAAGTCAATATTTTCCCCTAAGTAACCTTTTCATTTTTTAATAAAATCATGGAATTCAAATGATTCTCAAGTGCATTGATTTCAGTCTAGATAAAATTTCTGGTCCTTGATCAAGTTCTTTGAGGAAAAATTGAAGGAAAATTAGGTGGTAGAACATGTTCTTATTCATATGACCTGTTACTTGCTACTTCTTTGAAGACTGAATTTTCACATTAGCTTTTTATTATTTCTATGAAAATCACATATTAATTGTCATATTATGTAAATGAACATCTAGTTTCAAATAATCTCATTTTTAATCTTAAATTAAAACTCTGAAAATATTAGTTATAAAGTATGACCATGGGATAAGAATATAAAACTACCTCTGTCATCACTGTCATGCATCACTCACAGTATTATTAATTGCCTCTTTGGGAAGCAATCTAGTGATACTCCAAAAATGGCTTATCCATTAAAGACTTCCCAAGCCAATCATCTCACTTCTGAGAACTAGAATAAGGAAATAAACTGAAATATGGGATATTATGTTCATGAAGATATCCATTGCAATGTTATTTATAATAATATAAAACTGGAAGCAAGATAAATACTAAAAATAGTAGACTTGAAACATTTTGTCATATTCTGAAATGGAAAGTAACCTTTATGTTTAAAGCAGGGGAATAATAATACAAAGGGCTCTGACATTTTGGTATAATTTAGTTGTTAAGACCTCCTATCCATGTCTTAGGTCCTTTTCTAAGCAATGCTTTACCAAGGCTGATTCTGTTACTTCAGATGCTTGAGAGCAAACTACAGTGAGGTCACTGAAGGCATCTGCATCCTAATTTTTTCTTTGTATCTCTGTGACTAATGCTTTCACACACAGTAAACACCCAACAAATATAGGTTTCTGTGATTTCTATGTTTATGTAGTAAAAATGTATTTTTATATCATTATTATTTGGACTATTCTTCACAATAATTAAGCTAAATGAATGAGGTTTTAACCAAGTTTTCCCCCATTGTAACTAGCTTTGCCTCTTTTTTTTTTCCCTTAGTGCTTTCTATTATATCTGCTCATTCTCTTTACTTTCTGACCTTTTTGCCTAGGATTTTGTTTGTTCGTAGTAACAAGATGAAAGGATCCTGCCCCACACTTTCTTGAAAGAGCATTTGCCACCCACTGTCTTTCCACTAATCTTAGCTAAAACAGGTAGTCTCTGTGCAGTGTCTTGTATTCAGACATCACACCCACACTCTCATGACTAGCCTTATTATTATCTTAGCATTAATAATATATTCACTACTATTGCTTGATGTGTGGCACACACCTGCAATCCCAGCTACGCGGGAGGATGAGGCAGAAGGATCGACAGTTCAAGACCAGCCTGGGCAACTTAGTGAGGAACCCAATCTCAAAACAAAAGATTGAGGGTGTAGTGCAATGGTAGAGCACTACTCGGTTCAATCACCAGTATTAAAAAAAAAAAAAAAAGAAAAAGAAAAAAATTAATACTGTACTTGCTACTATGCCAAATCCCTTATTGAGTATTTTGCATGACAATAAAATAAGCAATTCCTAAATATAGCTTCATAGAGATGGTATTTGGTTCACTGTCAGTTACTTGGGAGACTTCTAGTGGGTTGAGTTTTTAAGGTTATAAAAACCAAAGTTAACTTCAATATCACTTTTGGGTTAAAACCCCAATACATGCAATGAGTTAGCCATCTTTCACCGATTTAAATTATTATTCTACATCATTTGCATTTATGTGATATAAAAATTGCATAAAAGTCCATGTCAATTTTTGCATTAATCTGTTCTCAGTATTTTCACCATGCGAGTTAATTTTGAGGCATTTTCATGAAAAGCTCACTCTAAACATGTCTATGAATTTCTTTTTAAAAATTTTTTTTAGTTGTAGATGGATACAATATGTGTAATATGAATTGTAATGCTTTATTTTATTTATTTATTTTTATGTGGTGCTGAGGATCGAACCAGTGCCTCACACATGCAAGGCAAGCACTCTACCACTGAGCCACAACCCCAGCCCCTAAACATGTCTATGAATTTCCATACTCCTTTTGGTTATGTTAAAATTTGGCTACAGTCTTACATTATTGACCATTTTGCAAATGAGGTGTTAGTTATTTCTTTCTGCTTTCTTTTTTGTCTGTGGAAGTCAGTGCTTTAAAAAAATCCCTATTTCCCACAAACCCAAAGTTAACAGTTTGATTTACAGTATTGAGATCTGGAGAATTTCATACTAATCTAAATGGTTACCAATCTGTATGTCTAAAATAACTTGACATGTTTGCTTTTTTCAAATTTTCATATAGTTGTTCCAGAATAATATATGAACTGAACTTCATATTAATGAGAATTTAGTTTTTGCTTGCTTTCAAACAACTAAACTGCACCTCTGGGTACATGTTGAAAGCCACAGTCCAGTCAGAATGATGCCTGGCATTTGCCAGAGGGAATGGTCGAAAGGTGACGCCAGCGAACCATTGAGATGATGATTTGAGTTAAGATATATATATATATATATATATATATATATATATATATATATATATATATATAATTGCTGTGATGCTGGATTGATTGTATTGTATATTTGACCTTTACTGTCAGGCAATAGGGTGGCTCTTGCTGCCTGGGGGGCCGGCTACTTTGGAGTTCCCTTGAGTTGGGGGAGATTGGATGGAGCCCAGTGGAGGGAGTGTGTTCTCGTGTGTGGTGTGTGCAGTGCCGGTGAGAGTTGGGGAATAAAGAGTTGCTGTTTGAATCTACAAGGCTTTGTGGAGGCTCTGTTATTTGTGCCTAGCCAGACTGCGGCAGGTACTTTTATTTGTAACCCCAAACTTTTGGATTTACTTATTTAGTTATTCATTTACTTTTGCGGTACTGGGGATTGGAGTCAGGGGTACTCTACTACTGAGCTATTATCACCAGCCCTTTTTGATGTTGTTTTGAAACAGGGTCTTGCTAAGTTGTCCAGGTTGGTCTCAAACTGGTATCCTATTGCCTCACCATCCTGGGATTACAGATGTGTGCTAGTGTGCCTGACTGGATTCATTAATATGGAAATATAGGTTGAGCACCACTAACTAAAAATCTGAAAGCCAAAATGCTCCAAAACCCAAAACATTTTGAGTACCAACATGATGCCACAAAATAGAAAACTCCACACCATAAGAATTTGTTTCATGAACAAAATTATTAATTTTTAAAATTATTTAAAAATGTTATATAAAATTACATTTAGGGGGCTGGGGTTGTGGCTCAGTGGTAGAGCGCTCACTTATTATGGGCAAGGCCCTAGGTTCTATCCACAGCACTACATAGAAATAAATAAATAAATTGAAGATATTGTGTTTAACTACAACTAAAAAATAAATATTTAAAAAATTACATTTAGGCTATGTGTATAAGGTGTATATAAAACAGAAACTAATTTCATGTTTAGACTTGAGTCCTATCCTCAACATATCTTATTATGTACATGCAAATATTCCAACCCCACCAATAAAAAACACTCCAAACTCAAGTTCAAAACACTTCTGGTCACCATGCACAAAACGCAACTCAAAGCGGATCAAGAACCTAGGAATTAGACCAAAGACCCTCACCTAATAGAAGAAAAAGTAGGCCCAAGTCTTCATCGTGTCAGATTAGGCCCCAACTTCCTTAACAAAACTCCTAAAGTGCAAGAAATAAAATCAAGAATCAAATGAGATGGATTCAAACTGAAAAGCTCCTTCTTGGCAAAGGAAACAATCACTGAGGTGAAGAGACAGCCTACGTACGGTATGGGAGCAAATTTATACCACATGCACATCAGATAGAGCACTAATCTCCAGGATATATAAAGATCTCAAAAAATACTAAAAAAACAAACAACTCAATCAATAAATGGGCTAAGGAACTGAACAGACACTTGTGAGAAGAAGATACACAAGCAATCAACAAATATATGAAAAAGTGTTCAACATCTTTAGTAATTAGAGAAATGCAAGTGAAAACTACTCTAAAATTTATCTCATCCCAGTAAGAATGATAGTTATCAAGAATACAAGCAATAATAAGTGTTGGAGAGAATGTGGGGAAAATGGCACACTCATACATTGCTGGTGGGATTGCAAATTGGTGCAACAACCTTGGAAAACAGTGTAGAGATGCCTCAGAAAACTTAGAATGGAACCACCATTTGACCCAGCTATTCCACTTCTTGACCTTTCTATACCCAAAGGACTTAAAATCATCATACTATAGTGACATAGCCACACCAATGTTTGTATTAGCTGAATTCACAATAGCTAAACTGTGGAACCAACCTAGATGCCCATCAACAGATGAATAGATAAAGAAACTGTGGTATATATACACTATGGAATATTACTCAGCATTAAAAGAGAATAAAATTGTAGCATTTGCAGGCAAATGGATGAAGTTGGAGAATATTATGCTAAGTGAAGTAAACCAATCCCTAAAACTTAAAGGCAGAATGTTTTCTCTGATTAGTGGGTGCTGATCTATGATGGGGAGATAGAATAGAGGAACTTTAGATTGGGCAAAGGGAATGGTGAGGAGAATGGAGGAACTTTGGACTGGGCAAAGGGGAGGGTGGGAAAGGGATATCGGGATAGGAAAAATGGTGGAATGAGATGACATCATTACCTTAGGTATATGTATGATTGCACAAATGGTGCGTCTCTACACCGTGTACAATCAAAGAATTGAAATGTTGTGCTTCGTTTGTGTATGATGAATTGAAATGCATTCTGCTGTCATGTACAACTAAGTAGAACAAATAAAAATAAAAATAAATGAAAATAAAAAATAAACACTTCAGGTCCTACACATTTTGAATAAAGGATCTTCACCTGTATACTTTTTATTTATTAGAAAATAAGACAAAGGTTGTGTGACTTTTTAAGAGAAGTCATTGAGCATTGTAGACAATTACTTCTATTTCCTAAAAACTGAAAATCCTGAGCACAAGAAAGACCAGATTAATATTTTTGTATGATGTTATAACTAATTTGCATAATTCAAATTCATGTACATTGGGCAGCCACATTGTACCCATGCACTTTATTCATGTTTTATTTATACAATCAGATTTCATTCAATAGTCTCTTCCATTTTTTTTTTCAATTAAAAGAGTTGAGCTTGATTCTTTGACTAGATATACAATTTGCACACCCAATAATGGAAGAATTGATTGTTTCCAGTTTTTGATATTATAAACGATGTGATCATGAACATCCTTCTTCATATTTATGGGTGAACATGTTTATGTTGAAAGGGTAAATACCTGCCAATGAATCAGGCCATGAAAGAGCATTTTCATATTATATTTTTTTCATTATTGTGAAATTGCCCTCCAGAAACATACCAATTTACTCTTCAGCCAATTGCATTTCTAGAGGAGGCCTATTTCCCCATGTTAGGACTACAGGGGCTGGGACATCACCTCAGTAACCTTCCCTCCTTTTTCTTGTTAGTTCCAGGGATTGAACCCAGAAGCACTCAACCACTGAGCCACATCCCCAGCCCTTTTAATTTTTTTATTTTGAGGCAGGATCTCACTAAGTTGCTTAGGGCCTCGATAAATTGCTGAGGTTGGCTTTGAACTTGTGATCCTCCTGCCTCAACCTCCTGAACCTCTGGAATTACAGGTATGCACCACGGTGCCTGGTCCCTCAATCTCATTTTAAACATAAAACCAGTTTCTGATTAGAAATATCTGCTTACCAAGATATTTTATTTAATTTATTAGAAAATAAGACAGGGGCTGGGGATGTGGCTCAAGCGGTAGCGCACTCACCTGGCATGCGTGAGGCCCGGGTTCGATCCTCAGCACCACATACAAACAAAGATGTTGTGTCTGCTGATAACTAAAAAATAAATAAATATTTAAAAAAAAAAAAAAAAGAAAATAAGACAAAGGTTATGTGACTTCTTAAGAGAATTAATTTAGTATAACCTAACACTAACCCTAACCTAATCTCTCAAGAGGGAGATGAATATAGCATTCCTGATTTTAATTTATTATTTACTTTTACTATTTTATGTAATTTATTTATGTATACTTGTAATAAAGCAAAAACATTGTTAAAATACATTTAAGTGCCTCCTCTGTCATGTAACTGCCTTTTCTCTATTTTTTCTCCGTAGCAGTTTAGATACATAGCAACTACTGTATGTTTGACCTTTTTGTTTATTGTTTTGTTTTCCCTCACTGGAATGGAAATTTTAGAGGGGAAGGAGTTTTTTTGTTTTGTTTTGTTTTGTTTGCTACTGTATTCTTAGCAACCACAATAGTGACTGGTATATAGCAACCCATCCAATAATTATTTGCCAATTAAATTAATTGTAAAACAAAATAAAAATAAAAATATATCAATACATGATCAAAAATGAGCAAAATTTCTTTCTCACCAACCTGTTCAGCCACACAGACCACAAACTTTCCCAAAATTAACCACAGTTCTCAATGAGTGTTCATCCTTTTAGACCTATTTCAGTGGATTTACATATAGTTACAGAAAAATTATATATATGATATACAAGCGAAATATCGAATATTGCTATGCATTTAATTTTATTTAATTAAAATTAAATAAGATGTTATTCTATAAGGTTTTTTTTCTTAATATATCTTTGAGATAATATTTTGGTCACACTCAATGTTCCTCCATGTTCTTTTTAAATTCTGCTTTGCCGGATAAAGGCACATTTTAGGTGGCCAAGTGTTTAGAGTTATGTATCCTGGGATTGGACTTCTAGGGGACAAAGTTCTATATTATTGAGTAGCTGAAACCTTAAGTAAAGGAGGCAGGCTAAAGCAACTTTGAGACAGAATGCTAACTACATCTGTGATTTTAGGAACAATATTTTAGCATTTTAGGAAGTCATTAATAAGTGAGAGATGTGAGCCAAAGAAAGACTTGGAGTTAAAAACAAAACAACAACAAAAACAATGGTGTCATCATGGCCATATTCAATAGGCTGAAATCTATTCACCGAAGAAACATGGAGTACTTACTTTTTGCCAGATTCTGCTTGAGGTGCTGGGGACACAGCTGTGAAGAGAATAGTAAAAATTCCTGTCCTCACGAGGCTGATCTTAGGAGGAGAAGATAGTAAAATTAAGTGAGAAAAACAATGTAAGTTAGATCATTATAAATGCCCAGGAGAAAAAATAAGGCAGGAAAAGAGATTGGAGAGCTAGGAATTACAACTTTATTTATTTAGAGACCAGGTCTCACTATATTGTCCAGATTGGTCTCAAACACCAGGGCTAAAGTGATCCTCCTTGGCCTCAGCTTCCTGATTAGCTGAAACTGAAAGTATGTGGCACCAGGCCCAGCTAGGAGTTAAATGGGAGGTCAGATAAATTCTCCCGAGGGGATAATTGAGTAAAAAAATCTGAAGTAGTCAAGGGGAGTCTGGGGAATAAGTATTCCAAGCAGAGGGAACCACAAGAGAAACAACTTGCATATTGACTGATGTTCAGGGTCAGCAGGGAGGTTGCCAAGGTCTGAGCACGTAGAGGGCAGGGAAAAGTAGCATGAGATAAGGCTAGTGAAGAACAGAAGTCAGGTGATGTAGGGATTCAAAAGTCATAGTTCAGCTTCTACAGGGAGCAAGGCAGAGAGCCAGAAGGGTTTTGAACAGTGTCATGAACTTTCAAAATGATCACTTCCAAGCATGGAACATGGAAACCAGTGTTTTACCAGGAGGCATTCCAGAGGGAAAAGTTCAGAAAACGGAACAGTTTTCATGAATTTTTGTATTCTTCCATGCATGTATTTGTTAGTATATGTTTCAGGATTAATTATAAAAATAGTGTTATAAGATGTCATCAGGGGAGAGAATGAAATTATGGTATTTAGAACATATACCGCTGAGGTTTCAAATTAGTATATATATATATATATATATATATATATATATATATATTTTTTTTTTTTACAGATAATTAATGAGAGTTAATGAAGCAAATAATTCACCTTTTCTGATAAGATAACCATTTACTGATTCAAGGCAATATGATTATCTTATCTTCTTAATGATAATTTTTGCCACAAATGAAAAGCTTTAAAATTTTTTTAGAAGTGCTGTATCTAAATATAAAGGAAAATAGCACCTTTATATTATGATAAAAGTTAATATTGATTAGAAAATCCAATTATTACTACAATTTATTCTGATATATCCCAAGATAGCTGTTTGTCAGCAGGTAAACTTCCTATTTAATTGGCATGATTGAGTAATTAGATGTATTCTCAGAGCAGCAATAAAATGAAAATCTTGTGTTTCAGGAACATGGTTGAGGCTTTTCTTTTGTTTTGTTTTACCCTTGGGTTTATCCAACTGAGACCAAGGACATTCCTTGTTTTATTTGGGAATAATTTTTAATTTAAAATATTTTGTAATTGTGTAGTTATGTAATTGTTTTCATCATAAGATGGGAAAAATTCTGAATTTAACAAAATTTGTGATGAGTTGTTTTTTGCTCTTACTAAAACCCTCAGAGTCACATCATCTTTTTCCTGGGGTCCTGCAGAAGCCTTCTTATGGGGGTCTCTCTCCCTCTCTCTCTCTTTCCCTCAGGTCAATTGATCTTCTAGAAGACAAATCTGATCATTCTACCGTATAATCTATATCAGATAGTACTGTATTCATCTGTAAATAACAGAAAATGCTATTTCAGTGGCTTAAACAAATAGGGGTTTGCTCATTTCATGCATTACAAAGCCTAGGGGTAGGTACAGTGGCTTCAATATCTTCCAGGCCCCAGTCTCTTTTCATCTTCCTCCTAGGCTGTCCTTCGTGCATAGACTTTCACCCTTGTGCTAGTTTTCACAGATGTTGCATCTCTAGGGCTACTTCTAAATTGCAAGCAGGAAGAAGGTAGAGGGTGGGGATGACACAAAAGTCTCAGGAAGACATTACTGTTACCTTTTTCTGTGAAAGGAAAGCACTTAAGACCAGTTGCAAAGGAAGCTGAAAAATTGGGTACTTTGACTTTTTAGACTGAATAGAAATAGTAAAATGAGAAGGTGAATATTATTGGGTTTTGATATCCAGATTATAGTTTTTATTATACTCTTTTTTTTTTCCATAAAAAACGATCTTTAAGAGTTCAGCATTGCTTACTATGTCATACCACATCTCTTATTATTGTGTAGTTTGTTATTGGAGAGTAACTTCTTCGGGGCCTTTGGGAATTGGTAGGCAATTTGTCTTCACTTTTGCTAACCTGTCTGTATTAATGAGGGTTCTCCAGAGAAACAGATCCAGGTGGTTATAGAAGCTGGTAAGTCTGTAACCTGTAGGGTGAGCAGAGGTGAAGAATCAGGAGGGGCCCATGTGGCAGGTCAAATCTGAAGGCTATGGATCTGCAACTCCTCTCTTGCTCAAGGGAAGTCAGCCTCTTGTTCTACCGTGGGCTTCAACTCACATTCATCTACATTATGAAGGGCAACTGTCCTGCTCAAACTCCACTGGTGTACAGGTCTGGGGGTAGCTTAGTGGTGGAGCGTATGTTTAGGCCTTGAACTCAATCCCTAACACCAAAAAGAGAAAAAATTCACACACACACACACACACATGAATCTCCATAAATTAAATGGCAATCCCATCTAAAAATTCTCCTAGAAGCATCCGGAATAATGTTTAATCATAAATCTGAGCATCATGGTATAGTCAAACTGACATACAAAATTAACCATTACTACATCTAAAGTAACTATACTTGAACCTCAGGAAATGACATATGCTAAAAGGTATGGGGAAAAGAGCTCAGTTGAGAAATTGAAATGAGTTCTGTGATTAGATCTTCAAGTAGGATGACTGGGAGAGCCGAGCCTGGAGGGGTGAGCAGAAACCCTGTCAGGCAGGGCATTGTTGGCCCTGCTGAGGAGAGTATCCTTTATGTGAACAGCAATAGGAAGTAAAGAAAAAGTGTTAAGTCACGTAAGATATTTACTCATTCACTTCCTCTTGTGTTCATTCTGTCCCTCATTTCAACCAATGTAATTGGTGTGGAAGTGAACTGGAATTGGCCTAAATCACTTGGCATGTCTAATCTCTTTGTTGACAGTGTTTAGTTCAGGGACAAGTCAATAACATACAATTTGTCATTTGCGGAAGCTTCTGAGAAAGGGTCTTTTTTTGTATTTGGTAGCATGACCACATGATGCATAGAAACTTCTTTGGCCATGTTGAATCTTAGAGAGGGAAACCTGAAGATAATATCGACACACATAAAATACATCTGTGGAATGGAGCTTGGGGACAGAGTATAATCTGAGTCTTGGATCAAGCTGTAACTGAAACTAGACTATTCCTAAAATGTTAAGACAGAAAATTTATTTTCATTTGATTTAAACCCATCTAAGTTAGGTTTTTGTAATTTACAACATCAATATTTTTAACTAATATGCATATATATTCATATGTATATATACATTAAATATGTATGAAGATCACATTTGCATTTTAAAAAGTTCATTTGGTTTAAAAGGAATTAATGGATCACATGGTGAGAAGCAGGAGCAACCATTATGAAGTAGAATAATAAACTGGTTAGGACATGACATTGACCTGCAATAAAATGGTGGCAGTTGGGGCAGAGAGAAGTGATGGATTTAAGAGATATTTAGGATAACACACAGAAGACTTGCTTGAATGTAGGGAGAAACATCTGAAGAAAGTTAAGAGTGATTTCCTCATTTTCCAGCTTGAACTACTGGCTTGGTGGCATCCTTCACTGAGATATGGAAAGCAGACTGAATTTGGTTTGCCTGTTTAGGGTTCACAAAGAGAAAACAAATGAAGTGTGGAATACATGAATTTGAAATTTAATACCAGGAACTGGGTTGGAGATAGACTTGGAAATCACTAGTGTAAAGAGAGTAAATGAAGTTATTTAATGAGAAAGAACACAATTTAGTTTGCAATACCAATATTTAAGGAACAGAAGGAGGTTGAGAAGAGCAGCCAGAGAGTTGAAAGGCAGTTCTGGGTGTGTAGTGTTATAGGAAAAAGAAAAGATAGGGTTCAAGAAGGCCAGCCTAGACCCTGATAGAGAATATCGAGGTAAAGTCAGATAAGACTGGGAATTCTCTTTTAAATCTAGGAACATGGAGATAGTTAGAGAATTTAGAACAATATTGGATGTGGAATTCAGATTGCAGAGGGTTGGGAATTAAGTGAGATGTGTGTATGTGAAAGTGAAATAATCAAACTAGACAAACTCTTTCAAAAGTTATTCTGTTTTGCAGTAAAACTTCTCAAAAAAAAAAAAAAAATCCAGAGCTAAGTTATCAGTTCTCTTGTTATCTATGCTCAGGTATTTGGTGACCTCATTCAGGCCCATGTCTTTAAATATCATTAGTATGCCAGAGGCTCTCAAATTTCTATCTGCATAGCTGGAATCTATTTCCTAAACTCAACACTTGACTGTTCAACTGCCTACTCATCATCTCCATCTGAAAGTTGAATGAACAACTCAAACTTAAAACTGACCTTCTGCTTTTCTCCCAAGCTTGTGCCTCCTGGAGCCCTCGCTTCAGTGATGCATCCAAGTTTTCTAGATGCTGAGGCCACAATCTGCACTCACTCTTAATTCTTCACTTTCTCTCATGCTCCTTATAAACTCCATTACTAAATACTGTTGATTCTACCTTGGAAATATATCCAGAATCTGACCATTTCTTACCTTGCCACCAACATCACTCCTTCTAGAATTATTGCAATGAGTCTCCATACCTAAACCTTTGCTGACTTTAGCAAAGTCAGATTTACATACCCACTTTCACAGACACACATCTCAACACAGCAGCCAAAGATATCCTTTTAAAAGAACCTCAAGAACTTGAGACCCTGAAGAAGACTGCAAGTACTATATTTCAACAGCAAGAAAGAAAAGGATTGGCTTCACTGTTTGAAAAGACTTACTCAATTATCAGTAAGAGAGGAGGCTGGAAACTTCAGCCTAGACGAGTGCAAATGCATATGTTACTTAAACACTGCAGGGCCAAATACTTTGATCACTGAGATATGGAGTTCCTCATGGGCCAGTCTTAGTTTGTCAGTTCAAATCATGGAAATCCTCACCCTGGTGGACCAACAGGAATTTTAAAACACCTGAGGTTGGAGCTGACATAAGAGGCTTCAATAATTACAGTACTAGATTCTAGTATTATTGAACCCTCTGTCTACTGAGAACTCGGGCTGATTCTTTGAAGGCAACATGAAGAAACCCCATGAAAACAGTGTTGATGGAATTCATTCCTGTTATTGTAGCTATAGTTTGTTAATATCATTGCTAGATGATATTCTACTGTGTTAATGTACCCCAAGATATTATATAGTTGAAGGACTGTTTGGAATATAGTTTGGAATAATCATAAACAATGCCACAATAAACATTATATGTTGAAAAAATGGAATGGCACCCTGATTCTCTGGATTAAGCCATCATCCTTACAATCATCCTGAGGTCTTATGTTACTTCTCTGACCTCATATCTACTCCTCTCCCCCTTGGCTAATCCATCCAGTCAAACCAGACGTTAAGCAGTCTTCACACATGGCAGATACTGTCCTGTTGCAGAGCCATTGTACAGGTTATTTCTTCTCCCTGGAATAATCTTAAGATCTCTACCACGTTCCATTCTTCCTCTCCTTTAAGTCTGCCTCCATGTCTGCTACGTGAAATCTACCTGAACACACTATGTAAAATTGCAATTACCTTCTTCAATCCTCTCATTTTTCCTATCCTGCTCTATTTCATTTCTTCATATAATTTATTTTGCATAAATTCACATACAATATATTTCATTTTGCTCATGATTTAGTCAGTCTCCTTCCTCTGGATAGATGGAAAGGCTTAGAGGGCAGGGATTTTTTGTTTATTTGCCTGGCACACAGGAGTTCATGACTACTTGTGGAAGAGGAAGAGAGGGAGAGAGGGAAGGAGTAAAAAGAGAAGAAAGAAGGAAGGAATTCATCCCCAGAGAGGAAGAAATAATAGGGCAGTCAATAGACTTTCTGAAAAGGATTTTCTAAGATGGGAGCCATATGAAGATACCCCTCTTCTGTGGGAGTCAGCAGAAGATGAGGATATAAGAGAATGAATTGAATCAGTTTTGAGTGTGTGAGAAGAAATGGAATCCAGAACACAGGTGGTGGGATTAACACTGAACAAGTCCAGGGCTGCAGAATGGAATCTTAAAGCCTGGTAAAAATTTCCTCAAGTCTTCAGCAAGGGTGGACAGGCTAAAAATTTTCCATGGGATTTGTATTGTTATGCAATAGTTGGTTTCTGGGGTTCTGAGACTGACTCCTTCTTGACATCAGGGCCTGGCAATTTTTAACCAAGTCTTCCCCACTCTGCTACTACCCTCAACCTGTCTGTCCCAGATAGGCTAAGGGATAACCTTTACAACTGGAGGGAATGATCAAAGGCTGAGTGCTGATGCAGGTGAATCAGGGTTACTGATTGGATCCCATGATGAAGTGCTGCTGTGTAGTTTGTTTTTGTTGTTTCCTGTTTCCTCCCAACACAGATGAGGTTATCTGCTATGATTTAATTGTGCTGCTGATAGTAGGCTTTGAGGTAGGAGGACAGGGAGGTTAGTTGTTCTTGTTTTTTTTTTTTTAATTATGAAGAATGGGAGAATATCAGGAGTTGCTGCTGTGGTAATAGGTAGAGGAAACTCATTGGGAGAGCAAAAGCACAGAATTATGTGTAGTTTAGGTTAATGTCATGAACTCATGATTGCTAGAACTTGCCTAATTGTGCAATTTTTCTCAGTAATGCTCAATATCCCAGGTGCAGGGATGGAACTTCAGCCTCAGGGTTATTTATTTTTTCTTTAACCAGGTAAGTCAGTCAGAACAATGGGGCAATAATTCAAAGCAGCAAAAATATTTTGGCTGAAGTGATGAACAATGGAATCTAAGGTAGGCAAGGAAGAGAGTAGAGATTAAAAGAGGACCATTAGGAATAAAATGGAAATTTCTATGGATTTTAGCAGTGATTATCCAACTTTAACCTGTGCAAAAATCAGAACCAGAACCTGAAATTTTTGTTCACTAAGCCTGCGGTGAACACCAGAATCTATTTCAAACATACACCCTGTTGATTCTTACGTAATAAGGGCATGGATCAGTTTTTAAGAAATGGTGGATTTGAAACTGTATTATGTTTAAGAAAAATTATTTCTTGAGAGGGTCTGGGGGGGAGGGGGAGAGAGAGAGAGAGAGAGAGAGAGAGAGAGAGACTGAGACTATAAGCATGAGCTGGAAGGATAGGTGGTTATAGTGAGATGATGAATCTATTATCTCAGAGTTGAAATATCTTTGTCTGAATGGTGAAAGCCTCAATGTGTGCCTAAAGGAGTGGGTGGCTGAAGTGGAGTGGAGGTGAATATCATCAGAGGTGAAGAGGTCAAAGTACAGAAAACCTAGCTTGTCCATGTAGACCTTGAAGCCACCCCAAATGATGCAGTACTTGGAATAGAGAGAACAAACCATGAACAAGGTTCAAGGGCATTGGTAAATGAAGGGTAGAGAATGACAGGTGCATAAAGATATGGGACAGAGGGGTGTAACTGGCTAGAAGCTTTCCCACAACGGAGAAATGAAATCGGCTATTATTATGAGTAATTGTTTACCAGGTTTTACATAGATTAGGCCATCAGACGACCTTCATATGAAGCTGATGATATTTCTACTCCCCTTTTATAATGAGGAAAATGAAACAGAGGTTTTGCAGGTTAAGATCTCCCAGTTCTCATCTACTATGTTGGGTTGACTGTCATAAAATGATAAGAGGTGTTTTAAGACATTTCAACTAAAAAAAAAAGTTAGATCTCCTGTATATTGTTAGCAATGAGGTTAACTTTGGAAAACAATGGAAATATTTATTTAAATTCATTGGAGCGGAAATATTTGTTTTTTAATACACAGCAGGGGGCAGCACTGAGTACAAGTCCATACTAGGCCATGTAGTGGAACCCTCAGCGTGGTTTGCATACATCAAGACTTTGGTTTACTCCATGCCTTGATGATTTCCTCAGCAGCATCCAGGGTGCTGTCTTTCTGTAAATTAATGAAATGATTACAATCATTACATACCAACATAAATTCAAGATGAATAAGATTTAAATAGAAAAGATATAAACCATAATAACACAAAATGAAGATTTCAGTGAATAACTGATCTTAGGTGAAGAAAAATCTTCAAAGTTAAAATGTAAATGCAGAACCCTCAAAAAGGAAAGTAGTTAAATTAATTATAATTATAGAATTAAATCATAGAGAAGAGCTTACACTGAAAATTAATAGCAGTCTTTTCTCCCATCTCCATTTGTCCCTATTAATCCCCCCCCAAAAAAAAACCAACCTTTTACAGCAATATCTTGGTTTAGTTCTAATGCTTGCCAACAAAATCTAAATAATATGCTTATGATTCTATTTCTTTGTGAATCTAACATATTTTCATTATAATTCACTTTGACCAAAAATTTTAGTTCATGAAAGCATTTGCCCACACAGAAATCTGTGTCCAAATGTTTATAGTGGCATTACTCATAATTGCTAAAAAGTGGAAACAATTCAAGTGTCTATTACCTGATGATCAGATAAATAATGAATGTGCCACTGATGCTTAAAACTGCAATTAGTGCAACTGATCCTTTTCTTGTAAAGTAGGCACTTGAATTTCTTTGTTTGAGTAGCTTATTTGACTTTTTTCTACTTTTAAAAAATTTTATAAGAGTGCTTTACTTGTTCAGTATAACCATTTTATGGTATATAATACATAGACTTCTCAGTTAAAATATTTTAGCTTATGTAGTTTAATGGATTAACCATACAATTTGCTTATAGAATATGAACTATAGATTTGACATAAATTATCTTAATTGCTTATTGTCAAAAAAATTTAGTTTATTTTAAACAAGACTTTGCCTTTTCTTATCAAAATTTCAGCTATGATCATCAAAAAATAATCCACTTAGTTCTTAAATTGGTTATATGTGCTATGACATAAAATTAAACTAAAGAGTAAGCAGCAAAAAATCAGTTTTGGGGTTTCCTCTTCTGTGCTTCTTCTTTCTCTTCCCTCTCTTCTAGAATGATTCAGTATGAAAGCTAATAGGTGGGGCTGGGTGCAGAGGAAGTCCGTGTGTGGAGGCCAGGGACCTGTGCAGCCTAGTGAAGGATGCTGCAGCCAGAGTGGAATGAGCAGGGTGACCAATGACCTGAAATAGGGTAGTGCAAGTAATGCATCCGGGAGGTAGTGGGCCCCATGCAGGGTTCTGTGCCCTGGATGTGGTGAGGCAGGCACACAGCATGCCTGTCACAGCCCAGAAAGGGACAGGGAGGTTCCTATGTAGTGAATGACAGAGGGAGTGTGGTGCGGGGTGTTGGAGACCTAGTGGAGGGCACTTCTTCCAGTAGGGTGACAGAGCAGGTCAACATGGGGTGTGGACGCAAAGATAGGGTGAGAACAATGACCACATGGGGGAGGTGACAGCAGCTTGGTAGAAGAAGCCTAAGTGGGGTAAAGGGCATCCACTCAGAGATTTGGGGATTGGGTGAAAGTAGTTATAACAACAGAAGAATGATTACATGCAGAGGTATTGCTTAATTAAGTAATTAAGTAACGAGAATCACTATTGAGGGAGGAAGTTCAAATATGAGAAGGGAGAAAACTAGAATAAACCCTGTTGTGGCTTTTAACATGTTAGATGTAGGTATTCGTGCAATCGGCCCTCCGTATCCACTGGTTCTGCATCTCAACCAATTGCTGATTGAAAATATTTGGAAAAAAAAATTACTTTTTTTTTTTAAAGAAATTACTTTTATACTGAACATGTATAGATTTTTCTTGTCATTATTCTCTAAGCAATATAATATAAGGACTATTTTCATAGCATTTGTATTAGATTACAAATAATCTAGGGGTGATTTTAAAGTATACAGGAAGATGTGTATTTGTTATGTGCAAATACTATGCTATTTATATGAGACTTGAACGTCTGTGAATTTTGGTATCTGTAGGGGTTCTGGAACCAATCCCCTTTGGGTATTATGTATAAATGTGTATGTATTTATTTATTTTTCTTTTTTTAGAGAGAGAGAGAATTTTTTAATATTTGTTTTTTATTTTTTGGCGGACTCAACATCTTTATATGTACGTGATGCTGAGGATCGAACCCAGGGCCGCGTGCATGCCAGGTGAGCACGCTACCGCTTGAGCCACATCCCCAGCCCTGTGTATGTATTTATGTGTATAAACTCATATATTCCCTACCTCTGTCCACTGGGAGGAAGGGTCTGGAATTAGCAATACCCCAACAGTAGTGACATTCTTAATGTCCAGATCTTGGTTTTTAAACAATACTCTGCTTAAAAGAACCAGGCCTCCTTGGAAATAGTTGACTCCAGATTGTGGTAGATAATGATAAGATGAACCAGTACATCTTCTTAGGCCATAAAGTAAAGAAGATACCGCAAAATGATGGAGATGCATCAAAGGAAACAGAAGGCAGCTTAAAGGAGCTCCTAGTGGCCAAGTCTGGGAAAATATGACTATTTAAAATATCCAAGGATAGTAGTAGTAGTAGTAGTAGTAGTAGTAGTAGTAGTAGTAGTAACAATAATGATAATAAATTACAGCCATTATAGCCCATTGAATAAAACTGGAAGCTGTGGGTTATTACTAATACTAAGGAACAGGTAAACTGAATAAATTATTGGATGAGATATGGAATATTTTCAGATCTTCAAAGTACCTTGCCACAAAATACTTAAGATTTTTTTTTAATGGAAAAAGTATAACTTTATTGTACACAAGGTAGAAGAGCACCACTTTAGGTGATTGAAGTTAACACCAACAATGAAAAGAACAATTGAAATTATGTGTCATCTGTTGCAATAAAGGCACTACTTTTGTGTTTTTCTTACAAAGTAAACAGCCCAAATTTAATCATAGAGAAATATCAGACTTAATTGAGGGACTTTCTTCAAAATAATGGGTACACACACACACACACACACACACACACATATCAAGATCATGAAAATCAAAAAAACCTGAGGAGCCATTCCAGTTTGAAGAAAACATGGTAACTAAATGCAATGAATAAACTAGCCTAAAAAGTTTGACATAATTCTGGTGTGGATTTACTTCTTCGTTATAAAAAGGGCCTTATTAGGACAATTAATGAAACATGGATTAGATATGAGGCTTAGATGGGGTTAATAATATATCAACGTTAACATCATGACATTGAGGGAATGTTATATTGTAGCTTTGGAAAATGTTCTTGTTTATGGGGAATATGCAATAAAGTGTTTGGGGTGAGAGGACACTGTAAGTAATTAAGTTGATGTTTTTCCTTCAGTCAGTCTCCACCTACCTCCACCAGCCACTCAGCTCTCTCAGTTCTCCTCTGCAGAGGCAATGCTGAGATTTTATTATGTATCTTTCAAAAGCTATCTCAGGTATTTATAAGCGTCTATTTCTTCCTTTTATATACATGATACTGTTCTGTGCAAATTGTTCTGTTCCTTGCTTGTGCTCTATCATTCTTTTCTTGATGTAAATATGCTACAATTTATTCAAGCAGCTCCCGCTGGTGAATATTTGTAATCTTTTGCTATTACAAACAATGCTTCGCTGAAAATCCATGAACATGAGTCAAAATGTTTAAGAAAAAAATCCACAGAAAAACAATCGTAAAAGTAGAATTTCTGGGCCAAAGCGTATATGAATTTGCATTTGGATGGAAACATTTGAAATAACCACCACAGAGATTTTACAAATTGTACTCCTACTCTTAAGGCGTGACAAGTATTTTATGAAGTTTTAGTTGCTGCCAATCTAATACATTAATAAAATTTCACTGCAGTTCTAATTTTCATTTCTCTTGTTATGAGAAAAGCTGAGTGTCCTTTCTTTCAGAAGTTTGACAGCTACCGAGGATTTTACCCATAACATTGTAAAGTGCTGTTTTCTACCTTATTACTTTTATCAACTCTGAATCCAACCTGTTTTCTTTAGATTTCCATTTTCTTGGCATGTTTTTGTCATCTTTCTCTAAGGACTTCCAGCTATTGCTACACTCTCCTCCAAAATCAGATGCTGGTGTAGAGAGTTTCAGTTTACAGAGATCCTCCTCTCTGGCCCTCCAGGAGGCCTGGCTGATTTTGTCTGGAGGCCCAAAGAATTATGTATCTTTGAGGTTCAGTATATTATACAAGGCATACTCCATGTCATTCATAGTGTCCCACATTTTCCTGAGACTAGGCACTTTCTTTAATCTTTACATTTGTGTTTTATTTCTTTATCATTTTTTTTTTTAATGGAAAGCATTCTGAAAATAAAGCTATAACATTCTTTTTGGGTTCCATTTGTTCTACAAATGGACTCCCCATACTTCATTTTTCTTCCACTTCCATACTGTTTCTAAAATTATAAAATTCTTTGTTGCTTTCCATTCCCTTTTCCTTATTTTTCTCAATCCTTAACATGCACATAGAGTTTTACTGTCCTTTGTGATATTACCAATGCCACCCATAATTCCCAATAGCTTTATTTTCCCTTCAGTTTCCTGCCTGAGCTCTGACAAGTACCATTTCATCTTCTTATATTATCTTATCCTATCTTTCCCTGAACTTTAAAATTCTCTGCTTTAGTCTATTGTTTAAAAAGTTTAGAGTTTCAAATGTCACAATTTTTATTAGTTCCATGGCAACATTTTCCCAATGAATAGTCTGTCTGACATTTGTTTTTCCTTGTGCCTTTCTCTTTTCTTTATGGTATCCTTTTAAAAGATTCATAGCTGGTCCTTCTTAATTATTAATCACTCTCTACTGAATTCCCTAGGTAAGCTCTCACTGCCAGCACACACCCTGTTCCTAGGGTTCTACATAACAATGGTGCTACCCCCTGCCTCTGTCTGATTTGAAGATATATTTGCAGATTTGTGTAAGGGAGGATCAAGGCCACTACTAGAAGACAGCAGAAATTCTTCCTGGCTCACAGCGTAGTTTAATACAATCGAGGGAGAATTCTGTTAGGGGAAGGTCTTTTAGACTTCCTTTCTTCCCAACTAATTAAATGGTTGTTCCTAATTTAATGTATTTCCTCCACATTGAATCAGCATAATTTTGACAGTGATGACATGGTTAAAAGAGGAAATCTACAGCCTAACCAGAATCTCCTTTCTATCCTGCCTTCCAGTGTTTAGATGACATGACCATATGCTTCTTTTCTGTTTCATCCATGAATCTAGAGGAGCTCACTGCCAGGATATCTACTGTTCCTGTTGTTCTTGGTAATAAGCATGGTACCTGCTAGCTTTGCTGACAATCTGCATATATAGAAGCAGGATCATCCATAGGTATCCTCTCTCTGCCATCACTTCCACTGAATTTGGTAACCCTTCCTCACCCACTGGGGAATCTCAATTAGTTTACCGTTCTTCTGGCCGTTTTTAAATACTTTCCAAAAGAGAAAAGGAAAGGTCTGTGTTTACCATTTTAAAACTGAAGTTTTGTACTATTCTTTTTTTTTTTTTTCCCTGTTGGTTATGTTTATAGACTCAAATACTAAACTTATAAAGTGGGTCCCTGAGTTAAGATGGATTATTTTGACTTTAGGATGGTGCAAAAGTGACAGGCATTGAGTAGAAATCAGATGTTGAATTTTGATCTTTTCCCTGGTTAGTGATAGATGCCCGGCAGTAGCAAAGAATTGTAGTTCCCAGTCAACCATGTGGTCATGAGGGTAAACAATTGGTGCTCCACAGCATACTGTGTTGCTAAGCTATGAGGTTCGGTAGGTTAGATGTACTAAATGCATTTTTGACATACATATTTTCTACTGCATTTATCCAGATGTGACCCCATTGTTAAGTGAAGGAGCACTTGTACCTGTTTCTAGAGCCACTGTAAGATAGAATTAATAGCCTTACTTTTTCATTTTCATTACAATCAACTGAATATTTACATTGTAAGATTGCTAAGGTTTTTATTCTGAATAGGTCTTCCTCAGTTTGTTTATAGGTTATCTCTAGAGGTGGAAAACAATGTTTACATTATTCTAACTAGGATTATGGCAGAGTCAGTTGATATAGAGTGCCTTGATCACAGTAATGCTATTTTCAGTAGCAGTAACATCTTTTTTTTTTTTTTTTTTTGTACCAGGTATTAAACCCAGGGGCACTTAACCACGGAGTTACATCCTTAGTCATTTCAATTTTTTTTTTCTTTTAAATAGGTTCTCTCTAAGTTGCTTAGGGCCTTACCAACTTGCTGAGGCTGGCTTTGATCTTGCAATCCTTCTGCCTCAGCCTTCCTAGCTGCTCAGATTACAGGCATACAACCACAAGGCCCAGAGCAGTAACATCTTAAAAACTGGAAAGATACCTTCAGAAAACTTTGAGTGCAGGTCTGATGGTGGTGAGTTCTCTCAGCTTTCATTTTCAGGAATGTCCTTCATCTTTATTCTTGAAGGACATTTTCCTGGATAATACAGACTACAAGGCTGACATTTTCAGCAGTTTAATCATGATATGCCTAGGGTTTTTTTTTTTTTTTTTTCTGTTTTGGTTTTATAAATCTTGCTATATAAATTCAGTGAGCTTTTGAGATCTTTCAGTTGCTTTTTACCAAAATGGGAAAAATCTAGCTGTGACTTTTTCTTTTTTCTCCATATTAGAGATTGAACACAGAGGCACTCTTCCACTGAGCTATATCCTCAGCCTGCTTTATTTATTTTTAAGTTTTGAGACAGTCTTACTAAATTGCAAAGACTAGGGCTGGGGTTGTGGCTCAGAGGTAGAGCGGTTGCCTAGCACACGTGGGGCTCTGGGTTCGATCCTCAGCACCACATAAAATAAAGATATTGTGTCCACCTATAATTAAAAAATAAATACTTAAAATAAATAAATAAATAAATTGCAAAGACTAGCCACACACTTGGGATCCTCTTGCTTTAGCTGTGTGAGTAGCTGGGATTATAGGTATTGCCACTGAGCCTCGCTTGGTCATTACTTCCTAAAATATTTTTTCTGCCATATTTCTTCCTCTTTTTTGGGTACTTCAATCACGTTTATATTCTAACTTGATGTTATCTCATACATTTGAGGTTCTGCTTATTTTTTAAAATACTTTTTTCCAGCTGGGAGTGGTGGCATATGCCTGTAATCGCAGTGGCTCAGGAGGCTGAGGCAGGAGGATTGCAAGTTCAAAGCCAGCCTCAGCAAAAGTGAGGCGCTAAGCAACTCAGTGAGACCCTGTCTCTAAATAAGATACAAAATAGGGCTGGGGATGTGGCTCAGTGGTCGAGTGCCTCTGAGTTTAATCCCTGTACTGCTTCCCACCAAAAAAAAAAAAAAAAAAACCCAAACTTTTTCTTTTCTTTTTAAAAGTACTGAATCTATTTCTATGACTCTGTATATAAACTGACCTTTATTCCTCTGATATTTTAAACCCTCTATTAAACCCTTTGAATATTTCAGATTAGATATTATACTTTTAAGGTCCTAAATTTTCATGTTTCTTTTTTTATAGTCCTAAATTCCTCTGTACTCCTTATGATGATATTTTCCTTTTTCTCGAATACTTTTTGAGAAATTATGGGTCACTTTTTTTGGTGTGTGTTTTCACACATCTAGTTATTTTTTTTATTATAGGCTGGGCATTGCTATATTATAGATAAATTTTCTGGATTATGTTCCTTCCCTCAAAGTAGGTTGTGTCTAGTTTTGGTATACAGTTAATTTCATGGCAACAAGTCAAAAATGTAAAAACTGCATATGAACCTATAATTTGTAGCAACAGAGTAAAAGTGTGTTATAAATTGCAAGGAAGAATATTATAAATGTGTTTTTGGGTATAACAGGGAACTTACTTTAATGAAGCAAAACCTCACAAACTTCTCAAACTGTGGTTTACTTTCTGAGTTACAGAATGCCGAAACAGGAATGGCTGATAATTTCTGAAAAATAAACAGGATGATCTAGGAGGAAAACTATTTACATTTCAAATATTAATTTTGAGAAATAAATACACACTTCTGAATATTAACAATTTCCAAAAAGAAGAATATCTTAAAAATCCCTCAAGAAGCCAGGTGTTGTGGCACATGCCTATAATCCCAGCAACTCAGGAGGCTGAGTCAGGAGGATTGGGAGTTCAAAGCCAGCCTCAGCAACAGCGAGGCACTAAGCAACCCAGTGAGACCCTGTCTCTAAATAAAACACAAAATAGAGGTGGGGATATGGCTCAGTGGTTAAGTGCCGCTGAGTTCAATCCCTGGTACTCTGCCCCCTCCCCCCCCCCCAAATCCTTCAAGAAGCCATGAGTAGAATAACATGTAACAAAAATACAGTAAATAATTTCCAAAGCATGTTAGCAAGTTTCCTTCATAATTATTTATAAAATACGACACGATGTTCCAAGGCCAATAAACATACCTTATTTTTAGTCATCCATTTCACGAATTTATAGTCATAAGGCTCATCATTCTTCATATCAGAAAGGTCAGCATCTAAAACAACATGGATTTCACTTAAGTCTATCAAGATTCATTTTTTTTTCTGATTTAAATAGGTTTGGTTTAGAACTTTCTTAGAGGATATTCACAGAATATGCTGGTACTTGAACTGCACGATGAGGTGCAAAGTGAGAAATTCAGAGCAGCACTCACGTGCACCAACCACACTTCTACACACATACAGCTGTTAGAACAGGAAGATACAGGAAAGGGGAAGGGAAGAGGAGTGTTGCCTTTCCATCTAGAAATAAGATTCCATAGCAACTACTAATGAAATAACAACTAAATATATTCATAAGCGGTATTTATATCTCCTAACTGATTTTTAAGCTCCATGAGGATAAAGTGTCCATTTTTTAAATCTTTGTTTCCCCCAACACTTAGGTGAATGGCTAGCATATAAATTTTGAAAAAAACATATTTGTTGAATCAGTACATATTATTATTTATAAACCGAAAATGTCTGTTTAGATTTTCCAAATGCTATACTTATTGTTTATCTCTTGCTTCCATGTAATACGCTGTTTTTAATATTTTATATTTGAGGGAAAGACCTTCAAATATGCATCCCTATTATTATCCCTTTCATCAATCTTGCTTTAAAGTCTGGGCAGGATATTTCTCTGACATTAGTTTGACATTATATTTCCTATTGTTTTAAATTTATTGACTTATATTGTTAGATTTTCTGGCATACCCCAAAATAGCTAATGTTGATGGGTACTCTTATTAATGAAATTTACTAAGTAATTCTGATTCTTAGTAGAAGCAATGGCAGGAGATTCCCCTTTTTAAGTTCTAGGATGAAGTTCATTGGTCAGGGTGTAAATCTCTAGGTTCAGAAATCAGTTCCGTTACTTATTAGTTGATTAACTTCAGTAAATTAATTTGATACTCTGTCTCTTTATTTGGGGAGAGGCAGGGAGCACTAGGGATTGAGCACTGGGGCACTTAACCACTAAGCCATATCCCCAGCCCTTTTTGAGACTAGGTCTCACTTAGTTGCTTAAGGCCTCACTAAATTGCTGAGGCTGGCCTTAAACTTGTAACTTCTTCCTCAGCCTCCAGAATTGCTAATATTACAAGGGTGGGCCACCATAACCAGCTTTTTATTTTTGTGTGGTGCTGGGGGTTGAACCCAGGCCTTTGTGCATTTGAGGCAAGCCCTCTACCAACTGAGCTATATCCCCCCTTACGCAGCTTTGATCCTCTATCTTTCTCATCTAACAGTGGGGACTTGATAGCACCAATCTCATAACTCTCTTGAAAATGTGATGTTTGTAAAACTCTTTTTTGGGGGGTGGGGGCAGTTTACCAGGGATTGAACTTGGAACTCAACTACTGAGGCATATCCCCAACCCTATTTTATATTTTATTTAGAGACAGGGTCTCACTGAGTTACTAAGTGCCTTGCTGTTGCTGAGGTTGGGTTTGAATTCGTGATCCTCCTGCCTCAGCCTCGTGAGCAGCTGGGATTACAAGTGTGTGCCACCGTGTCTGGCCTTGTAAAACTCTTAATGTAATACCTACTATATCACAAATGCTCAATAAATATTAACCAGTTAACAACTGTTGCTAATTGTAAAGTGAAATGTTTTCTATATTCACAAATATTATAGTTTACTTTTGTCTTTCGTTTTCCATCAAATGAAGGTTTTTGTTTTACATTTAGTAAAGCATAGAACAAACCTGTAGTACATAGAAGAACTTATACACTGCAAATTAATCAAAATAAGTAAAAGTATAAAATAAAACACAGTTTTCTTCATGTGTAGGAGGATTTTACAGACATAAACATTTCCCCCATAGGTGAGGACCATAAAGAAGCAAGCTCCACTCCCACCCACATCCCCTGAAGAAAGGTTCTCTATCCCAAATCCTTTCCATTCTTATTTTAACTACACTAGTTCAAGGTCTAAGAGGGTGTTGCATGCTGGATGGATTGACTGAGGAAAGCACTGGAAACTAATTAAAAGCTTAGTGCAATAATCAGAGTTCCATCATTGTCCTTTTGATAATTAATGTCACAGTGTGAGAAATCCTTTTTAGAATTTACTATCTGGAAAAACTTGAATCCAGACAAGAACTATTTTTATCTAAGAAACTATGAAGTTTCCTTTAATCAGGAATTATGTAATCAACTCCATTTTTCAATTTCCCTTTGCTGCCACGAAAGTCTCAAGTTAATGCTAATTATAATACCATATGAACTCAGGGAGCCGAACTATTGATTTCCTCCACCTCCTACATGGCATGATTTTTTTAATTTATAATATGTGGTCATTTCTACTCATACGTTACTATGTAAGAGACTTTTAATGTGAGTAGGCTCAAATAACTTTTGGAAACATGAAGTATACATCACTTTCTTTAAAATAATTCATGTGGAGAATTTTGTGGATTTCTGATTCAAAGGCAAAAATATAAGTGATGAAAACTGTGCTATTTCTTTTTCTCATCTCATAAAACAAGCTGCCGGTTTAGACCCAAATATAGGTTTGCTTTCCAAACCTCCGAGTACAGAACATCTGAAAGGATTTTACGTACATATGGAGCCTGGGAACCTGCCAAGTACAGCTCTCTGGCAATAGGACCACAAGAACCTCTGCTTGCCATAGCTTCTTGTTCTCTCACAACAAATGAAGACAGATAAACTTGTTTCAGTTTGAGCCAAACCTTAGGTAGTAAATTCTTATATTTTCATGTTATCTCAGTATCTGTTCTGTACATAAGTTGGACATTCTCATACCAGAAGCAAGACTTCAACACCCTCAAAGTTTCCACTTCTCTACCTCCTCTGTTCCTCTCAGATATTTTCTTTGTATAATCACCTCCTGGTGACCACTTCCCTGTGGAACAGTCAAGTACAACCCATTTGACTTGCCCTCTTAACTGCACGCCCCCCCCCCCCCCGCCCCTGCAAAGATTGTAAAGATCCACTACACCTACAATCTCTCAAAGTGTAACCAGCTTGTGTGTGCTGGTTAACGCTCCTGCTGGGGTAAGGAAGACTTTGGCACACACAGTGCAGTCCTGTACTGCTGTAAACTGAAGAGGACAAGGGGACATGGGGGTTGGGGATGTAGCTCAGTGGTAATTACAATTGTAATGCTAATTACAATACCATATGAACTCAGGGGACCCAACTATTGACTTCCTCCTTCTCCTACATGGCATAATTTTAAACCTGGGTTTAATCCCCAATACCACAAAAAGCAAAAAAACAAAAAACCCCAGCTTTGACCCACGAGTCCTTCCTTCTCTCTCTTGCTTTCTACCCACAGGTTGAGTGTGCATTTTCCGGAGGGCCCACACTTCCTGTGATCTCTACCAGGAGCGCTGGCCTCTTCTCCCTGGGATCTGTAAGTAATACATGGGTTCTTCATTTCATGTGGTTTGTTCTTCTGCCTCTGTTGTGTCTTACTTGTCCAAAAGAACCAAAATGGACTTTCCTCCTGAAAAGAGCTTTCCTACAAAGTGGCTATCTTGGTAGGATAAACTGGACACAGGTCAGACAAGAGCCCCAGGGGTGTCAGCCAGTATAAACAACGCTTCCCAGATCACATACTGAGGCATGGGGCTGCTCACCAGGATAAGGAACATTCTGGGAAAGACACCCACATCCACCTCCCTGCTGCCCCATCTGGATTTATAACCACTCTCTCAAGTCCGAAGCATGGGAAAACCATGACACCTTGCTCCCCAAAGGTGATAGTGAACCATTACAAGACACAGAAATTGGTACTGTCACATATTTGTGCACTAGAAAATAATTCCTGCTTGAGGAATATAAATTCAAAAATATAATCATTGTTTTGTCATAAAATTAAAAATTTATTTTACTTTCTCCAGTTTTCTAAAATTTGGAATAAATAAAAAATTTCAGTTTTTCAAGTTGAGTGGCATATAGCTTTTTCATAATTAGATTTTAAAAACAAAACTAAATTTAGAATAGTTGTGTACAGTTTATTATTACTCATAGGATTTTTAAAAAATATTTTGATTTTAGTTGAAGTTGGACATAATACCTTTATTTTATTTATTTATTTTTATGTGGTGCTGAGACTCAAACCCAAGGCCTTGCACATACTAGGCGAGCACTCTACTGCTGAGCCACAATCCCAGCTCCTCATAGGATTTTTTTAAAGGAAAGTAAGTTATATATAAAACATCATGTTTTTAATTTCTAGATTGTGGATGGCATGTCAGAATTACATCTATCAGCTTTAAGTAATAACTTGTTTTTTAGACATAGAACTATTGGGAATTTTTAAGTTAAGCAAAAAAGAAATTAAAATTTTGTTTAAATGAACACAGGGTACCTATGTTAGTTCATATACTGGTGTTTAAATTACATGCAGAACAGGATGAGAACAAATTCTATGTTTAATAGAATACCTTGAACAACACTGACTCTACTAAACACTACCACTTATCAACAGTCACATTTCAGGTAGAAGTTCTAAAAGTAAAGATAATCATAAAAGTTCACATGGTGAAAATCCATCCTTTTCTATAGATAAAATACTGCTATAGCTTTGACCCCAATCTTTTCTGCATAATTGTGCTATAATTTAAAACATAAGTTTCTGTATAATTGAAGTAATAAAAACCTTTACAAACCCAGTAAAGACACGTCGGCTATGATGAAGTATCCCCCATCAGGAACTATGGGTTTCAGGCCAACACTTTCAAGTAAACGCACCATCCGATCTCTTTTTACTTCTAATTCTTTTGGCAAAGAATTAAAGTAACACTCTGGGTCATCCATGCGCTTGATATCAATCCAAAGAGCTTGAGCCAGGGCTTCCTGTATATTAAGGTTGAAAAATGTGGAGAGGAAATATGGTAATGTTAGTCATTGCTCAGTTTATTGGTATAATAAATAAAGATCATCTGAGTACTATTATTGGCAGAATGATCATTCAGGAAATTCTGGTGAACCTATATGGAGGAATCAGTGATAAGAAAATGATTAAATGTAACTTGACAGACTCATTCTGAGTTATGAAAGTCCAAACTGAAAAGAGTAAGTATTATCTAAAGATGGTTTATTTGGTTAAAAAAAAAATCATTAAGATTGAGGTGAGCTGTAGAATAATTTGCCAAATCTAAGTCTGAAAAATGACCAGAGAAATGATAAAGCAGTCAGGTTTCCACATCACTGGGAGGACACGGTGGACATGAGAGATGACCCACTGTGTTGAGGAGGACATGTACTCCCCATTCCCCATAGTGTGGAAATCCTAGCTATAAACACTGATAACCCTGGAACATACATCTAAATGAAATAAGGATCAGCAATGAGTTTCTGGAGCATGTGGGAAACTCTTCTACCTCTCTCTAAACAAGTCAGAAAAGCCAGGAAGAGAAGCTGGGTCAAGAAACAAGTTAATGTTAAATGCAATGGACTTAATGTTTATTTTCCCTAAATCCATATGTTGACTTCTTAATCCCCGAGGTGATGGTATGAGGGGACTGGGCCTCTGGGCAATGATTAAATCAAGACACAGAGCCCCCAGGAATTATATTAGTGTCCTTATAGAAGGAACCCTCTCACCAATGTGGCCACTGTGAGGACAAAGTGAAAAAGTGACATTCATGAGGAAACAGGCCCTCATCTGATGCAGAATCTGCCAGTGCCTTGATCTAGCACTTCCCAGCCCCAGAACTGTAAGAAATTTTTTTTTTTGTTGATAAGCCACCTGATCTATGGTCCTTTGTCATAGCAGCCTGAACAGACCAAGATGTCTGAGGAGGCAACAGGCCAGGAACAACTACACAGGGCAAAACCAGGATACACAAAAAGAACAAAGATCTGCACATGCAGAGAGCAGAAGCTCAGCAGGCAAAGTGAACAGGGATGGCGTAGAAAGGATGGTATCGGAGCCAATAAGGAGCTCCAGGCAAAGAACCAAGAACTGGAATAGCTAAGAGAGAGAGAGAGAAGAAAAGAGCAGAGTAGTCATTTTTTTCTCTCTCTCTCAGTTCATAAAGTTTATTTTTGTATTTTAATATTCTGTACTGAATACTAAATGAACAAACCTCATTTAAATGCCCACTATGTGTTAGGCTCTGAACCTAGGATACACAGATAAGTTAGGGAGAAAACACATAAAGAAATAAATGTCACTCTGTGAACAGGAAGCAAAGCAGTCAAATTTTAAGGAGATGAACCAGAAGGAAAAGATGTCAAGAACTAAAGGATAAATTCATTCACTCAGTAAATATATATTGAGGAACTATATAAATGTTAAGCTTGGAGTTCAGATAAGAGTTGGGAATAAAACAATTAACAAGCCATAATCCTTGTTTTATAGAGTTTCCAATTAGTACACCCTGGAAGGGATGGGGGTAGAGAGGAGAAAACAAATAAATGAAAATGGCAAGATATAATTTGTTTTGTTGGAAGAACTGAGAGAAGTTCAGTACGGCTGAACAGCAGCAAGAGGTCTGACATGACAAGAGATGAGAACACAGAGCAGGCTTCATGGCAAAAGAATTTGGCAATAAAATAGCATTAATAATTCCACAGTATTAAGAAACCAGGAACCAGTTTCCAAACATGGCTGAGGGGAAAACAGGACACTTAGCTGAAATGGAGAATAAGGTGATTCAGAAAAAAAGATGCTTGAGATTCTCAGCTGTATCTTTTTCTTATTCATTCACTGTAGAAGATAGTGCCCTAGAAAATTCAAAGTGCAAAGACACCAGCAGTCTAACTGCAGCATTATTCTGGACTCCTCTCTTTTTCTCAAAACCCATAAAGAATCCATTGACAAAAACTGTTAATTTAACTTCAAAATATATTCAGAATGCAATCACTTTTCGTCAAGTCTCCCTTCACCTTATTGGTTCAATTTACTAGCACTTTTCTCCTGAATCTCTGGAAAGGCTTTCTCACTCTCTAAAGCACCAGATCTGGGCTGGGGATGTGGCTCAAGTGGTAGTGTGCTCGCCTGGCATGCGTGCGGCCTGGGTTCGATCCTCAACACCACATACAAAACCAAAAAATGTTGTGTCTGCCGAAAACTAAAAAATAAATATTAAAATTTCTCTCTCCTCTATTTCTCTCTCTCTTAAAAAAATAAAATAAAAAAAATTTTTAAAAAATAAAGCACCAGATCTTGATGACACAAACCAGAATATGTCATTGGTGTGCTCAAAACTCTCCAGTGGCTGCCTATGTAGTGACATTGTCTTAAGCGACATAGTCTTTTTTTTTTTTTTTTTTTTTATATTTTTTATTTTTTAGTTTTTGGCGGACACAACATCTTTGTTTGTATGTGGTGCTGAGGATTGAACCCGGGCCGCACGCATGCCAAGCGAGCGCGCTACCGCTTGAGCCACATCCCCAGCCCAAGCGACATAGTCTTAAGAGTGACATACACAGCTCAGCTTGATCGGACCCCCAGCTGTCTCTCTGGTTTTAGCTCCTCCTACTCTTCTCTCTAATTATCCCATCCCAGCCTCTATGCTGGTCACTGATACAAACTGCCAGTCAGATTGTCAGGGCATTTGCATTTGCCGTTCTCTCAGTCCACAGCATTCTTCTCTAGGTAACCACCTGACTATTAAATCTCCTAAAGTCACCTTAGTGAAGCTCACAAAGATTACCATATATAACATTGTATATTCCTCCCTTGGCACTCTATATTCCTTTTCTTCTCTGCTTCACATTTTTTTCTTTGCCTCTATCAGCTTTGGACACCTTATATTTTAAAAATACCTGTGTATTATTTTGTCTGCTCTAACTTCAATACTCAGAAAACAGTTGTTGAATAACTGAATGGATTTATTAAAAGGATAATATGACTTCGATATATAATAAAACTGGGCATAGTGGTACATTCCTACAATCCCAGCTACTCAGGAAGCTGAGGGAGGAAGATCACAAGTTCAAGGTTAGCCTCTGCAATTTAGTGAGACCCTGTCTCAAAATAAAAACGAACTGGGGATGGAGCTCAGTAGTAAAGAGCTCCTGGGTTCAATTATCAGTATCAAATGGATCCAAATATTAGAGCTGGCCTTTTTCATAGTATTACTTAAAAAGAGAAAGAAAGAAAAGAAAAAGAAAGAAAGAAAAAATAATTTCAATGAAACCTTTTCCTATTAAGCAGGTATTTGTTCAAAGGAAGCAAAAAAATTAAGTCACTTACATGAAGCCAATACACTTTAGTCTTTTGTTCTTTAACTGCCTTCTAGAAATAGAATATTTTTTCCACATTTTGGTTATTCACAGAATGATAAATAGATTTGTTTCTGTAAATAAACACAAAAGTAGCAATAATATACATTAAAAGTTCTGGTACCTACTCCTGTCCCTATCAACTAATTTCATCCACTTCTCTTAACCTCCCAAATAGCCACTTTTACTAGTTTCTTAGGATCCTTCCAGAGTTCCTTCAAGAAAAACATAAGAAGTCCCCCTTTTCTTACACAAAATGTAGCATAAATATATGTATACATTGTGTTTTTTTTAACTTCATAATATATTCTGGAAATTTTTCCATATCAGTACTTTTAAAGTTTCTTGTTCTCTTTCTTTTTTCCTTTCTTTTAAATAGCTATTGCAGTAGGTGGAATAGTGTCCCCCAATGATGCTTGTATCTTCAAACTCATAACCTGTAAATGTCACCTTATATGGTAAAAGGAACTTTACAGATGTGATTTAAATTAAGAGTCTTGGGTTGAGAGAGTATTCAACAGGGATAATGTAATTACACAGGTCCTTATGAGGGAAAGAGGAGGTAGAAGAGATAAGAGTCAGAAAGTTATGTGTTGGCAGAAAGCAGAGGTTGGAGGGATGTGACCATGAGCCAAGGAATGCGGACAACCTTAGAAGCTAGAAAAGGCAAGGAACTGATTCTTCCCTACACCTCCAGGGGGAACACAGCAATGCCGACACCCACCGTTTAGCCCTATAAGATCCATTTCCAGCTCTGACATGTAAGATAACAAATTTGTGTTGTTTTAGGTCACTAGATCTGTGGTACTTTGTTATAGCAGCAAGAAGAAATTAATAAAGTCATATAATATTTTGATACTTGACTAGATCAAGGTTTATTTAACTACCTGTCCATAGATGGGTAATGGACTAAACCCAACCATCTGCAATAAACAGCCACATCTATCCCTATCTTGCATGTGCTGATAATAGCTCTAGCGTAAATCCTCAGAAGATGGATTGCTGTTCATAGGGTTAGCAATCTCTAATTTGCTGAGTGCTGCCACCATCCTTCAGAGAGTTGGTAGCACTTTGTATTCCCCACAGCAATGTACGTGTGTTCAAAGAAACAAAACAAAACTAGCCCCATAACAGTGACTATGCATCTGCTCCTCAATTCCCAGATTATATTAGAAGGCCCTGCTCAGGAAGGACCTGGAGGGAAGAATAAAGTCAATTCAAACATGCAAATAAAAGTGACACCTCCACCAACAATCCATGTTTCAACCCCCTGTTGCCCCAACACCTACCTGTAAAGGAGTTGCACAAGTATAAACAGTGTTTTGTTGAACCGTCTGTAAATGTTTTATCAAATGATTAGGACCAATGGTCCAGCCAAGCTGGGAAAGAAAAAAATTAAAACAGGTTTCAAAAATTTGTCTAATAATGTGTATCAAATTGGAGACAGCAGTTAATGCAATTGTTAAATACAGGCAATTCAGAAATGTTCATGTTAAAGCCAGGCACAGTGGAACATGCCTATAATTCCCAGCAGCTCAGGAGGCTCCCAGCAGCTCAGGAGGCTAAAGCAGAAGGATGACAAGTTAAGGGCCAGCCTTAGCAACTTCCTGAGACCCTCTGCCCCCAGCTCCAAAATCGGGCTGGTGATGTAGCTCAGTGGTAGAGCATCCCTGAGTTCCATCCCTAGTATTGCATGTGTGTGCACACATACACACAGAATAAATTAAAAAGAAAAAAAAAGAAACAAAGAAATGTTCACATTATGAAAGCAGGCCAGTATTCATACTTAAAATTTCAACACCATCCTTTTGGTGTGAGTTTCCAACTGGAGTCTCTAAGCAATGCCCTCTTCACTGAGCTCTGCCTTTGGAAGGTAAACAAAGCCTGCAATCATTATTAACCTTCCCTCCCTCTACTAATTTGTGTCTTCTGGTATTTCCAGTGGGAAAGCTTGTGTGAATTATAGATACATGTAACTCTGAAGGAGGGCCTAGAGGACTCTCACATCATCAAAACATCAAAGCCTTTGATTCTGGAGGCCTCCTTTTGATGCTCCCTGCATCTTGGCCATGTTCAGTAGGGATGAGGCTGGAAGAGAACTGAGTTTCAATTGGATGCATTTATTTTTTAATAAACAGTATGGTGGTTAAGTACGTGGATTCTGAATTCAAGTCTGCCATGGCTTGAATTCATCAGCAGTATAATCTCAGGCAAGATATTTAACTTTTCTGTGTTTTATTTTATCATCTGTAAAACAGGGATAATAATTGTACCCATCTTATAATGTTATAAGAATGAAAAGAATTAGTACATGTAAAACACTTTAGAGTCTGGTACATGTAAATGCCAAAATATTCATCATTATTATTTTTCTTCTTTTATGCTGAACTTCCTTTGCAAAGAAAAAATAGCATCATTTGATCACTTATAAAATAAAAAATTACCTAATTTTTCTTATTTTTAAAGATGTTATTGGATCTCAATAAGAATGAAGCTCAAAGCCAGGTACAGTGGCGCCAGTCTATAATCCCAGGGGCTGTGGAGTCTAAGGCAGGAGGATGGCAAGTTCAAAGCCAGCCTCAGCCACTTATTGAAGCCCTAGGCTACTTAGTGAGACCCTGTCTCAAAATAAAACATAAAAAGGCCTGTGGATGTGCTCAGTGGCTAAGAACTCCTAGGTTCAATCCCTAGTACCAAAACAGAATGAAGTTCAACATGAAAGTTGAGTAAACCAATAAACAAAAGATGATTAAGTATAAAAACCTATGTAATGTGAATATATATACATTTAACACAAAAACTACTACAAAAAATAAAATACATGCCTATTTTAATAAATTAAAAAAAAATCTGGGGATGCTTGGCATCAAACCCAGGGCCTCTCACATGCTAAGCATGTGCTCTACCATGAGCTACATCCCTAAATTCTTATTCCTCTTACCTTCCAGCCGGTCACACTGAAAGTTTTCCCAGCACTTCCTATTGTGACTGTTCTTTCCCACATACCTGGAAACGTGGCTGGAAAAAAAAAAAGTTGAAAAACTGCTTTCCAATCAATCTACATTTAGTAGGATCTAAAAACAAAGGTACACAAATTCAATGAAAACAAATATATTAATTACAGAGAAGTTAATATAATTATATCAATAGATTTTTTTCAGATAGTCCAAACTCAGCTGAAAATGTTGAAATGCTTTAGAATATACAATGTTGTACCAAAATAACATGTAAATAGATTTAATAATTTTAAGTGGCAAAATTATTCCCATGAGCAGGAGTGACAAGGATATCAGTAGGCAGCAATCCAGGCCAGGCCAAGTGGCAGCTGTCAGATGAATTGTGGCAACCAGTGCTCAGTGCTAGGGGTAGCTAGCTGTATGTCGAACACAATGATCCTTTGGCATGGTTTTAGTTGGGGTTGGGTCCTGATTATTGCACAGCCTCCCTTTATTCTGCTCATTTTCTGAGTTTGTTTCTCTAAGCTTCTCAGAGCAATGACTCTTAAAACGTGACCCCACACCAGCAATACCAGCATCACTGTAAGAAAGGCAGTTTGTTTGGCTTCATTCCACACCACTGAATCAGACACTCTGAGGGCGGGCCTATTAATCTATGTGTATGTGATCTGCTTATGTCTCATAGATTGAAAAAAAAAAACCTATCATATAATTTGCTCACTTAAAGTGTACAATTCAGTTGTTTTCAGTATACCTACAGAGTTGTGCAACCATCACTACAATCAATTTTAAAACATCTTTTGCACCTCAGAGGGAAAACTGAATTCTTTAGCTTCATCCTCTAATAACTCCAACGCCACCAACAACAGAAGCTGTACCTGAGTTTATCAAATACACACATTTTCTCTGAAAGGCACATGACAGCCTTTTTGTGCTTAGGAACACTAGCCAGCACTTTTGCACCATGCTTTTGGGCAATTTTAAACAGCAAAATCACCATGTAGGATGCTTCTTATAGATGAGCTAAAGCAAGAAGAGTATCACCTTGTTCAGCCTCGACTGGGAATGCATGTGTTGGGTGAGGCAAATTTCTGGTCCTTCTTTGAATGAAGTGCTGTGAGTATCAATTACGAGGTTGCAAATGTATTTTAGGGACTGGATAAATTTGCAAATAAAGAATTTATAATGAGAATCAACTGTGCAAAGGTTTTCAAGTTGATAAAATCTTTAAAAATCATTCATTCATTTATTCATTCAGCCCTCAGATATGTATTAGCAATTAACCCCCACAGGGGCCCTCATGTGCACCTGACTCTTACCTTTACTTAAAAAAATCCAACCATGGAACCAATTCATCTGCCTTGTCATACATTTTGCAATAGTTCTCAAAGTATGCTAACTGACACCCTGGTGATCATGTCAATGTATAGGACTTTAAAAAAATCAATTTTGTTTTCTTCCACACAATTTTTTGAAGCTTTTGGCAATTGCTTCGATTTATCTGACAGTGAATGCTATGTGCTGTGGAATAAATGAATCTTGGTGAATGGATCTTAATGGCAAAATCAGAAAAACTCGAATGTGTTGGTTTCAATAGGTCTTTGTTACTGACAAGTATGAATAGCATTGTGATTTTCATATTGATTTTTAATTGTCAGATTTCTGTCAGGAAGAATCACTTCTAATTTCAAGACAGAACTTCTCCTAATTTCATCATGTCACTATTTTATGATGCACAGAATGCTGTGGTTTCAAGGTGCTATCCGAGGAACGTTTTAGAACACATGATCTCTGCAGCCAAGTTTATACTCTTTATTCTCATATAAAAGTCCTTCAGGATGCCCTTCTTCCCTATCCTCTTTGGTGCCAGCCACTGTAGCACACCCTTATAAATCAAATCATTTATCTTTCTAAGTCTATATTGATCTTTTATGCCTCCCTGTCTAAGGATGTGCTCATTATCTGATAGGAATTTAGTTTTCATTTCTCATCTACTTCATTCCATCTTTTGCCTACTGCTTTTCTGATTCACTCCAGCAGTTGTGGTCTCCTCCCACCTTTACATCTGTTTGGAATATATGTTAGAAACAGTCACAGCACGTGCCACGACTCGTTATATACACGTGCACTAATTTTTAAACTTAATTTATTTCTCTCACAGAATCTTTGAGTCTTCCTTTCCTTGTTCTTTTTCTATTTCCTATTCATTTATTCAACAACTACTTTCTCATGTCTACCACCTGCAAGATCCTATTCTGAAAAATGGAGATTGAGAAACCAATGTAAACAATAATCTCTACCATCTTGTAATTTACAAGTGACATACATAGATTCTGATTCTGATATTTACAATAAAGGGGGAAAAAGCAAAATAAGGCAGAAAATGGACAAAGCAAAGTCCAAGGAGAGAAGGGTCACTATCTTTAAATGTGTAGGTCATGAAAAGTGACATCAGAGCAAAGACCTGAAGGACGGAATAATTGGGAGAAAGTGTTTCCAGGCAAAGGGAGGGCAAGTGCAAACACTCAAAAATGTTGCAGCTTAGCTTACAAGTTTAGGCCCCAGAAAACACAGGCATTTGTGAGATGGCCCAGTAGTAATGGCAGCATCCCAGGCCAGGACAGAGAGGCAGTGACTTACTGTCCCATAATTCCTTCCTGTTGCCTTGGCATTTGGCAACTTGCACATCACTGAGTATAAGAACCATTCAGGAACAATTGTGCTCCTTCTGTCTAATGTACTGTGATACTGAGGAACAGCAGGATTCTTACTAAGAAGCCAAAGAGCACTACTCTGTTGTCTTCTCAGCTTTACATTGTGATGTGAAATCTCTTTCCCTAAGTTTAAGTTTGTACTGTTAGTCTGTCATGCTGTTCATTAATTCAGGAGAGAAGAGTCATTCAAATAGCTATTTTTAAGGGCTCAGGCAGATGTCCACTACAAGGTCTATTTTAAAGCTGGCATGGGATCCTTTCCCATCAGTTGCTCTATATGTGCCCAAACACATTTAGATTTGTGACTCTGTGTATTCATCAGTACCTATTTTTAAATGCTTATTTCCAGTATATACAAGCCATTCATAAACTTCATCACTGATGCAGAGTGTGTCATATTTGATGCAAAGGTCAGCAATTACTTGGAGTTCCTCTTTGGTGTACACCTACACATATTAAAGGAAAGAGCGCAGCCAATTATTATTCCACATGTGGGAAAACAACACGTCAAAGACTGAATAGAGTTGAGAGACTCGCTTACCTTGCCAATGGGGTTGTGTGGAGTATTTAGTATAATGGCTTTGGTTTTAGAGTTAAATTTACTTTCCAATTCTTGAGGATCTAATGTCCAGTCAGAACTAGACCATTTTTTTCCATCAACAGGTTTCTAAGCATGAAGAATAAAGATGTGACTTAATGTAATGAATTCATTTTGCTGTCTTACAAATAAATATTCTAATAAGGAAAAAATTAGAGAAAGGCCTGGTCAAGATAACTGACTACATGACTAACAAAGAATATAAATAGAAATAACTGGGCTTTAGTTCTGCCTTGAGAGCTCAAGAGGACCAGAGTCTTATGTGCACACCTGTTAAAGGAAAAATGAACCTGTCAACATTAACAGCTGTTAACATGCCTGTTTTCTTCCCCAGGGACCAGCCATAACTAAGGTTAATGTGTGGTACTACAAGGCTAATGGAAATTCTGTGATTCCTCTTAGTGTATTAATTATTTGAAAAGACTTAGAAACTTCATAGTTCTTTTTGACAAAGTAATTGATATTTTCAAGAATTCTTAAAGCATATGAGCTGAATGGCAAACTTACAGATCGTAGGGGAATAAATACAGGTGTTGCTCCAGCCATTCTAACCATGGGCTCATAGCAGTCATAGAAAGGGATCGTTATTATGACCTGAAATAAAAGCAAATAAGAACACAACATACGAATCCTTAGTTCATGGTAAAAATATTGTGTACTATACTATATTCTAAGATGTAGCAGTAAAAAGGGTGGGATTTGCCTTTAGGAAACGAATGTGTAAGGGCAAAAGACTTTGATATAAACTCATTCATGGAGTCTAAGTTGCTGTCCTCAGTATTTCTGGGAAACCTATTCATGGGCTTGCAGTGGGGATAATTATGATGTATATAAAATTTACATGTACATAGGTAGATTTATCAGGGGAAAAGTACCATACCTTTTATTACATTTTTTAAAGGGATATTTATTCTAACAAAAACTGTTAAGAGTTTCTTTCTTTGTTAATTTTATTTTTTGGAATTGTGGATTGAAACAAGGGTGCTTACCCACTAAGCTATATACCCAGTCCTTTTTATATTTTTATTTTGAGACAGGGTCTCACTAAGTTACTGAGGGTCTTACAAAGTTGCTAAAACTGCCTTGAACTTGGGATCCTTCTGCCCATCTGCCAGAGTGCTAGGATTACAGACAGTGCCAAGAGTTTCTTTATATTTCAAGTTAAAAAATACAATCCAGAATATAATTGATAGATTAGATAGTGAAAAGATCATAAGGAAAGAGAACACTGCAATGCTGTCTGGCCTGGACTGTTAATTTACAAACATTACCTTGAGAATAAAGGTGTTCTTTCTTCTCAAAAGTATCTTGTAGCAAAGAGCAGATGCAGGGAGATCAGTCAGAATGCTATTGTTCCTGTCTGATACCCACAATTTCCATTCAGGGACACAGTATCTGGAGTCGTTTTTCTACTAGTCCTTTAGAATATTCCTTACCCTCGGCTCCTATAAGCTTTCTCCCAGTCACTCCTGGCTGGGCTTCCAGGTTGAGTGGCCCACCTGCCAGCACCCCTAACTTTCTGACTTTCTATAAGGAGAATCTGAACACATAATTTATAACCATGATTACATTCAATTTTTCTTTTTACCTTTTTAAAACCCAGCTATATTTCACGAAAATTTCCTCTTATTATAGTTTCCCTATTTAATATGTTGAATAAATTCAAATAATTGTTATCTTTGGAATAAAGAGTAAAAATATTTTTATGGATAAAAATGTAGACAAATTATTTTTGAAAAACCTGACAATAATGTATAATTTCATAAATCTATAACTTATCTCATTTAACTTTTTGCTGATTAAATGTAATGGTACCCAGTTGCTATTTTAAATATGCACATTTTACTGTCTGTATTTCTTGTGTTGTGCGCCTTTCACATGGGAGTCATATATCCTAAAAGCCCCTTGGCACTAGTCAACTCAGGCTAAGTACAGCCTACCAAGTATAGTGGGATAAGCTTGGTGTCAGGAACAAAGGAGGAAAAAGAAATGGAGCAGGAATGAATCCTCCTCCAAGTGGAAAATAAACTCTTTGTCCATCCATGAGTTCTCAGGAACTAAGATGACCACTTGTGCAACCCTGGTGCGAAACTCAGTGCTCAATACAAGGTGAGAGCTCCATGAAAGAAAATGAACCAGGAAGAAGGGAGGTAGAGTGGACAGGGTGCACCTCACGCCCTTTACCTTTCTGATAGACTAATTCTCTTTTTTGGAAAGTGCACATTGAGCACTCATTATCATGGGTGCTGGCAGCACAGCAATGGCCAAGTTCTCCCAGAACTTATATCCATTAAGAAAGACTTATAATGAATGAGAAGGCAAATCAATAAACGAGATAATTTTAGATAGCAATACACTATAAAGAAAATAAAATAGGTTAGTTTAATAGAGAAGGGCATAAATGTGGTTTCAAAATATTAAATAAAGTGATGAAGGAAGAAAGAGAGAAAAGAAGTCCCAGAGCTGACTTCTTTCTACTCCAACACAGTCAGAGTCTGAAAAAGCAACCAAGGATCAACAGCATCAAGACATGAGATGAGACTTTCCATTACATTATAGGTTAAAAGAGATTGTGTATATCATCAGCTGGCAGTCTGAAAGGGCGGGGAAACAGCTCAATGAGCATCTCCAATGAGCATCACCACAGAGGAGCCAATCAGCTAGATGTTGCTGGGGCCGCTGTGAGCCAATCATCAGCCGGCAGCTGGAAGTTTGCTGGCAGCTGGAAGTTTGCTGGGGCCCCTTCGGCTGTGGCTCTCAACAATATATGAGAGTGTGACTTCGGTCCTCAACTTGTTTCTTTAAGTATCACATTGTCTGGCTTAGTGGAGAGAATTTCAGTTGCAAAATAACAATTCAAGATAGAGAGTGGTATCTTGTATAAAGGTGCTATGATGAAGAGCTATAAGAGTTCAAAGAAAGTTAACAATATAGAGCAGAATAAATATTCATACTTCAGACCAGCTTACGCAATGCTACTGTGGAGTGTTCTAGATCTTTATTACCCGGGTTGATGGCTTCTCCCTTTTGTCACTACTATGAATTATACATTCTCCACCACTGACTAACACAGCATTCCTCTTAATCTATTTTCAAATCTGTCTCCTCTACACATAGTGAATCCCTTTTAGGTAAAAACTGTCTTTTAAAATGTTCTTTCTCACAGTGCCTAACACACAGGAGATTCTCAGTAATTTCTGAATACATGAAAGAGGTCAAGAAACATGAAAGCAAGGAATATTAGAAGAACACCAGGGAGGCAGTGGGAGATGGCTATGACAGGTGGCCCCATGTTGATCTTGCATCATGGTACTAATGGCAGAAAGCACTAGAACATACTGATTTATTTATCTTCATACTGCACTGCGACCATGATTCTGAGCACAAAAAAGATGACCAAATACTTGCTGAATGAGTTCAGATTAATGGTCATTTTTAACAATAAAAACAAAGGATTCTTTTCCCTCATCATTGCTAGCCTTTTCCACCCACTCTTATCTAAGTAGGTTATAAAAATAAGAAAAAAAAAAAAAAAACTAAAGCAATAAAATGGATGAATCTCTCAGATATAACTATAAACAAGAGAAGACAGACTGGAGTACATGCTGTATAATTCTATTTATGCTAAATAAAAGAGGAGCCAGAGTGAACCTGTTGTGATAGAAGATTCTCCAGGAGAATACAGACTAAGAAGGGGCAGGAAGAAGTTTCTGGGCTGCTGAGAATGCAGGTTATCTTTCTCTAGGTTGTAGTTATGGGGAAATTTATCCAGCTCCACATCCAGGATAACGTGAACTTCACTATGTGTGCATTAGACTTTAAAAGTAATTTAAAATAGAAGAGAATGCAGAGTAAGTAAAAGATTCAAAGGTGGGACAAAAGATAATGATTAATACAGTATTACAATGTTGATATACTTACTTCATCTCCTTCATCAATTAACCCTTGAATGGCATTAAAAAGAGACCCATATGCTCCTACTGTCACAAGGATTTCTTTATTTGGATTGATTTCTTTTTGATAAAACTTTTCATATAGGCAGGACAGAGCTTTCACAAGTGGCGGATGACCCTGTGAGATTACAAAATAAGAAAAAACCTTGAATTTGATTAAGGAACCTAATTACTTGTGGTAAAGACATGCACACTACTGTTGATGTGATAGCAAATGTTAGGAGGAAAACAGAGTATTACTCATATTGATTGTCAAGACAGCAGGAGTTGCCAGTCGAGGTGGCACACACCTATAATCCCAGCAGCTCAGGAGGCTGAGGCAGGAGAATTGGGAATTCAAAGCCAGCCTCAGCAACTTAGAAAGGTGCTAAGCAACTCAGTGAGACCCTGATCTAAATAAAATACAAAAGAGGGCTGGTGATGTGGCTCAGTGTTTAAGTGCCCCTGGGCTCAATCCCCAGTACCAAAAACCAAACCAAAACAAAAACCAAAACAGCAGGAGTTATCAATAATAACCACTTTCTTTCTTTTTGTGTGTGTGGTGCTGGGGATTGAACCCAGGACATGTGAGGCAAGCACTCTACCAACTGAGCTATATCCCCAGCCCTCCTCTTTCTTTTCTTTCTTTCCCTTCCTTATTGAACTCAGGGGCACTTAGCCACTGAGTCACATCCCAGTCCTTTTTTGTATTTTACTTAGAGACAGGGTCTTACCGAGTTGTTTAGTGCCTTGCTAAGTTGCTAAGGCTGGCTTTGAACTCACAACCCGCCTGCCTCAGCCTCCTGAGCTGCTGGGATCACAGGCATGCGCTACTTCACTTGGCAATAACCACTTTCATAAGCAAGAAAGAAAGGATTATAAATGTACAAAGTCTGAGGCATGTAGAAATACCCTTATTTAAAATTTTCTTTTTAATTAACGTGGTAATTATTATACACAATTACAAGGAACAGTGTGATAATTTGATACAAGTATACAATGTACAAAGATCAAAGGGTAATTAGCATTTCCATCTCCTTATCATTTTTTAAATATTTGAATCCCTTTTTTCATTCCTCATAAGGCACTTTTTAAATTGATGAATCTAGGTAAAAACCACACTTATTTATTTATTTATTTTTTAAAACCACACTTATTGATCTTTTCAAAGAACCATCTTCCAGTTTAACTGATTTTTCTCTACGGCTGTTCACCTCACCTCTAGATGTTCATCATGAAGTTGAATGTGGCTGGGGAGGAGGTATGTGGAGCAGGTCTGAGGAGGATCTACGGGGAGCAGGGATCCCACCCTCTCAACCCTGTGACATAGCTAGACGAGTAGAGACAAGACACAGAATGACTTCCTCCATAACTTGTCTTTCCCCATTTCTACACTGTCATAAAAGGCGAAAACAAATGTCCAGCTGTGTGACTCTACTGCTTTTAGCACAACAGATAAGAAGCTATAGTTCAGAGGTTCCTTTTAATCTAGAAAATGTGGAAATTCCAGGCATTTTACCACAGAAGAATGAAGAAAAGGGAGGATAGAGAGGAAGAAAGTAACCAATTAGAAATAGGATATTGAGGTCAAAGGTGAGGGTGCATGAATGTTAATGACATTAAAACACACACACACACACACACACTTCAAGGAAATATTCTCCCAGGCTGAGGTTGTGGCTCAGTGGTAGGGCACTTACCTCACATGTGTGAGGCACTGGGTTCACTTCTCAGCATCACATATAAATAAATGAATAAAAAAAATCCATCAACAACTAAAAAAAATATATATATATGAAATATATATATATGAAAATATATATATGAAATATTATATAAATATATATAAATATAAATATAAAATATATATATATGAAATAGTCTTCCTTCTGTTGTTGCCCTAATATACAGATTTGGAAAGTAGAAAAATAAAGGCCCAGACTAAAAGGACTTTCCTAGGAGATAAAGGCAAAGGGGAAAAGTATCTGTGGGCCCTGGTCTGGGACAGGGGATCCCAGAAAGCCAACAACACATACATGACAGAAGTCCACACACCTACGGCACAATACAAAACATATGCCTTTAGGGTCCCGATGCACTTACAAAGCCCCGTGTGTACTGATTCAGGCTATCGATCAAAGCGACCTTTGATAGCTCTTCTTTTACATATGAAGGAGGGGAGATATCTGGAAGGCCTTGGCCAAGATTCACGACAGAGGGATCAGCAGCCAATTTGGTAAATTCAATCCTAAGATTAAAACAGTAAGACTTAAATTTAGACACTCAAATTGCAAGTTTCATACAACAATTTTATCACCCACAAACTGAGTTTACCTAATAAAATGCTGGCTGAATTAATGAACTTAATGTTCATTTACAGACCCCAACTCCATGATTCCCATATTTTAAATACACACATATAAACACAAATACGTGTGTGTGTGTGTGTGTGTGTGTGTAGGTGTTTATTTCTTTTTTTTTTTTTTCCCTCAACCATTCCTAACTGCTGCTAGGTTATCAATTGTTAGCAAACAGAACTAATTCTGGGTGCAGTGTCACATGCCTGCAATTCCAGTAACTCAGGAGGCTGAGGCAGGAGCATCCAAGTTTGAGGCCAGCCTCAGCAACTTAGTGAATGAGACCCTATTTCAAAAGGGGGGGGGAGGGAGGGAGGGAGAAGGAGAGGGAGAGGGAGAGAGAGAGAATGAATAAGAAAAGTTCATGGTTTAGAAGGAAAGTTCGATGAGAGCATCCATTAAATTAGTTTTTTTTGGTGCCCTGTGCCTAGTGCCTAGCAGAGCTTGCTTCATTTGCTAGATGAACACATTAAGGCATGGATGGCTAACTTCCTTTCATTTCTATCTGATGAATGAATCAAATGAATGACTTCAATTTTCAACTATGGATGTAGGTAAAAATCCTCAAATAATTAAAAAAAAAAACAACCCTAGAAAATCTCATCAAATTACTATTGTTTATTCTAAGATACTCACCATACATTACGGTCAAGTCCTTCAATTCTTTTCGCATTTTTGAATTTCAGAGACATTTTCTGAAAGGCATAAACATTGAAAGGATCTTTTACTTTTTTAATCAAAATTTGAGGTCAGTGAATCATGTGTTACTCTTCCTTTTCTGTATTGTCTCTGTGTTAATAGTACCACCACAGAGAGTTCTAGAACACAACCCAAGATGCTGAACATTTCTTCTCCTACCTACATTCTAGAGTGCTTTTAGTACCTACAATCATCCTACTCTAAAGAGAAAATATCATCCTAGTCTAAAAAGTTAATCACTTTAAAGGCCTGAAATGCATTAAAGAGAACAATACTTCTTAAAAAAAAAAGAGAGTTTAGCTGGGCACAGTGGCACATACCTATCATCCCAGTGACTCAGAAAGTTGAGTATCACAAGTTTAAGGACAGCCTTAGCAACTTACTAAGGCCCTAAGCAACTTAGCAAGACCCTGTCTCAAAATAAAAAAATAAAATGGCTGGGAATGTATCTCAGTGGTAAATTGTTCCTGGGTTAAATCCTTAGCAGTAAAAAACAAAAACAAAAACCAACCCATTTAAAAAGTCATCAGATTGTTTTTCATAGGATACACCAAGAGTTCCACAAGACAGGAACTGTTTGTCATCCAGGAAGCACTCAACAAGTGGTCTCAAACTACTCAATAAAGGCTTCCAACTTAATAACAGTTAACATTAAGTACTGCATGTGCACCAGGCACAGATCTCATGCTTCACATAATTATCTTGGTTAATATTCACATCTGCCCTTTCATTATGAGCACATTTACATATGAGGAGCAGGAGGCACAGGGAGGATAAAGTTCACACAACTTTTCACATCTGCCCAAGCCAGAAGCAGTAACATTCACATTCAAATAGTTCAGCCCAGGATTTGAACCCATGCCCTGACTCCAGTTCTGTACTCAGAACTGTCAACTTCTACTTCTCTTTTACATAAGAACGCCTAAAAATATTATTGGGATGCTGTTGCCTCTTAAAAGTATATTGGTAATTTAGTTCAGGTCTACTCATGCCAAGCGAGCTAAAGCTATGGTAGAAAAATATTAGGAATTATAATTATCATACAGCATGCCTTTTTTAGTTCTTTAAATTCTAAAATTAAGTTTATGCTATCTCTCAAAAGTAACAAATTAGCTTTGAGTTCATTGTTAACAAGCTGGTAGATATAAAAGAATGATTGACAGCATCTTTCCAAAGAATTTTATAATAGAATATTAAAGCAATTTTAATTCAATCAGGGAGGGAGATAATGATAATGGTTATTAAATAGACCATTGTTCTCATTCTAGTCCCAATAATGGGACTAAAAAATACCTTGCTCAGTCTCCCATTTTTAATCTTTGATCCTCCAGTGAAGTAAATCACACACAAATTCTCCAGAGGTTACAGGGTCTTCTAGAATAGATTACGATGAAGCCCCAGCTGAACAGGATGCTACTCTGGAGACTCTAATTATATAACTAAAGAGTCCCAGCATGATAGAGAGAAAAAGATATTTTAACAAATGCCCTTTGCTATCTCTGAAACAATGTCGAGAACTTAATGATTCATTCAGAATGTGACTGCAAACACAAAGTAGATTCAAATAGATAATTTAGACACTAAGTACAATTTTGATAATTGAACTCAAAAGGCACTTTCAGATTTAATTTTCTTTAACATTTGTATCTAGGCAAGTCTTTCCTCTGTCAGCTACCCCTGCCTCTCTCTCCTTCCCAACTCCACGTCTAAGCCCCTCTATTTCATAGTCTATATTTTCTCCCTTCTGCACGTTATCTTTCCTCTGCCCCAAATGTCATTCTCTACCAATGTTTCTCAACCTTTTTCACCCTTGCTCCCCTAAGGAGACTCTTTAACTTTGAGTTCACTGTTCACAAGCTGGTGAATATAAATAATGATTGACAGCATTTTTGCAATAAATTTCCTAATCATCTTCCCTTCACGTAAGTAAATCTTAAGGAATAAAATCTTGTCAGATAGGGTTGAGCTTTGGATGGCTACAAAACACTGTCACAACTAAAATTTATTCTCCCTGCAAAGCACCCATTTCCTTAAGGGCAATAATGCCTCTGCTGAGAAGGCAGGTTTCCTACTCAAGCCAATCCCTGTCCCCACTTTCCTGTCCCTGCAGTTGGCAAACTCCTACTTCCTCCTGCCACCTTCAGTCTCAAGTTAATCTTTGTTTCCTGCAAATCCTTCTCAGATTCCCCAAGTCAGGACCACATGCCCCTCCCATGTGTTCCCATTAAATTGAGTAATTTCCAGCATTTTTTTTTTTTACATATTATAATTTTCTGCTTATTTATATCTGCCCTTAAGACTGTTAGAACAACTTGTTCACTGATGTGTGTCAGTATCAGTCAGGGTTCTCTAGAGAAATAGAACCAGTAAAATGTATGGGCTGACAAGTCTGAAATCTGCAGTGTAGGCCCCAGGTGGGTACTCGGGATGGTGAGGATGCAGCTCAAGTTGAGTCTGAAGGCAGAATTCTCTTTCCCAGAGAGCAGGTGGGGGTTGTCTTTTTTCTTCTAAGGCCTTGGGCTGAATGAGGCTCCTCACATTATGGGTATTCTGCCTTCCCCCCACTTGAATGTTAATCTCTTCTAAAAAATAATTCTGTGACAACACCTAGATTGGTATTTAAACAGATATCTGGGCTGTGACCTCACCAGATTGACATTGATATCAATGCATTGGAGATCTGGAACTGGTCCTTGTTCCCAGGTGTTGAAGATTAAAATTCTGAGAAATGCCGATGCAAGTGTAGAAAGCAAGTTTTATTTTAAAAAGGGACAGAGACAGACTTCTCTGAAGAAAAGGGCCGCCAGAGCTGGGTGTCCGTGGGAGGGAGTGGCCTGTCTCTCTTACACATCCTAGGAACCCACCTCCTTTTAATTATTGTCTTCTCTTTTTTTCCCCATGTATGTGTCTGAAGATAGGAAGGAGCAGGAGCACAGAGGTTAATTGTTAGTAATCCATGGTTTTCTCTTTGATAATCAGTCATCAGCCTCTTTGGATCCTATACTGACTGCCTGACCTTTGCCCCTGCCTTAGTTTGCTGAGGAATGTGACCTACCCTTTCCTTTTCTGTGTGGGGCTGCAGGCAGATTGCTTTTTGGCTAAGAAAGCATGTGGTGGTCAGCATGTGGGATCATTTTATAGGCTTATTCTCTTAACCTCATGTTCCCACCATTCTCATCTATACGTCCCCTTACAATCTCATCACAGTGTCCAACAGGTGCTACTATATCTAGGTCATGTATTCAACATATATTTGATAAGTATGAAAAAATATCACTCAAGTTAGTTGAATATATGGTGTCATTCAAGTTTAGTTAGGTAGTTCTTTTGTCAGTCAGCTTAAGTTAATTTATGCTGCAGTAACAAATGACTCCAAAGTCTTGATAGTTTAAAAGCTCAAAGATTGCTTCCTTGTTCACACTAGATATCCACTGAAATTCAGCTGCTGCTATTCCTTGTCACACTGTTGTTCTGAGACACGGTTGTGAAATAGCCTCTATCTGGAATACAACCCATTTTGAGGACAAAACCTCTTAAAAAGTTTCTGCTTGATATATATACATCATTTCAACTCCTATTTTATTTTCCAAAGAGATCTCATGGCAAAGCTACAGAGAGGAAAAAGAAGCAAATAATTTTAAAAACCCAAGACAAGAATGAAGTCTGGAGGTATAAGAGATAGGTGTCTATCACAGGTTGAACAGTTTCCCCTTCAATTTCTTTAATTCCCAGTACCTCAAAATGTGGCCTGGTCTAGAAACAGGCTCACTGAAGATGCAGTTAGTTAAGATGAGGTCATGAGGCGGGTGCTCAGCCACTGTGGCTGGTATCTTTATGGCAGAAGCCTGGATTCAGGTACTCACCCTAAGAAACTTAGGTGAGGCAAAGGCAGGGGTGGGGTGATGCTTCTGACAAACCAAGGAATACCAAAGACTGCTACGAAACGCCCAGAAGACAGGAAAGACTTCGAACAGATTCTTCCTCGCAGCCCTTGGGAAGAACTGACTCTGCTTAACCTTTGATCTTTGGCTTTCAGCCTCCAAAACTGTAAAGGAATAAATTTCTGATGTTTAAATCACTTAGTTTGTGGTACTTGAAAACATCCCGGGGAAATTAATTCACTGGTGAAAGTCTACAAGACAACTTGCAAAGTTCAAAGACACCAAGATTCAGCAGTAGAGGCAAATGCTCACTGGCTGAGAACTATTTGCTAGAGTAGACCCAGTTTCAGGAAATTAAATTGAACCTGGAACCCAACAGATAAGTAGGTGTGAATCCTATGGACATAAGGGACATCTGTAAGCCTTGTATCATTTTTGGACCCAGAAAACCCGGTGAAGTAACTTTTGCTGTCAGAGGGATTACAGGCCTGGCATGGTTATAGACCACACTGCTATATTATTAACACAAACTGCCAGTGCATCCTAGGACCTTAATATGACTTTTATTAACTTGAGGCTGAAAATGCAGTTTTAGAGATTCTCCACTAGGTGGCAAAATTGGCAAAGGTAAGGAAACGCTTTAAATTGTTTTCTGTAAAGGTGCTAGAAAAATGAAAAAAAAATTACCCATGATTCTGAGAGCCTAGTACACTTAAGTTTAAACTGTACATATTTTGAGGACTACGTTCATAAGACCTGAAGAAGGTATATAGGATGGGAGAGGTGCTGGAAAAAAACTTCTCAAATGCTGGACTGAAGCTGGAGAAATCAAGGTTATTAATATCTATATGAGTTATGAATCAAATCTTTATCCAAAGAGATCAAAGCCACAGCACCACTTCCCCCCTCAATAGCAACTAGTAATGATAAAGAGGACAAGAAAAGGCCACAATACAAACAACAAGGTATACATAATGGATATGTATGAATATTTTGATGTTTTAACAACCATAGTGACACTTAGTATTCTTCATCCTTAGCATTTACATCACTTCCTAAATGTCTTTTTTGGTTTAAAAAGCATATCAATTTTAAAAAGTAACTTTGGTATAACCTTTCCTACTTTGTGTTTCTTTTGTGCAGCATAACTGTGTTGGCTGCTCACGTTTCCATGAGATTCTGTGACTTCTCAGGTGAGCACTGTGACTATCTGAAGGCAGGGGAAGAAACAGTGCACATCCACTCCTTTGAAGCTCACACTACACTAATCAGATCTCTTTGCATGAGTCAGAAACTCAATCTGGAACAGCTTAAGAAAGAAATGGCTTTATTAGAAAGCTCATGTTACATGGGAAGAGCAGAGATGTGGTCAGACTCAGAGATGAATGTGAAACCGTGACCAGGAGCTTGAGCACTATAGGGCTTTGTTGCATGTCTGTTTTATACACTTTCTGTTTACTTTTCCTCATAATAGATGAAGCAGTTGCATTCCCCACTTTACTATTCCAGAGGGACTGAGAGTTGAACAATTTTTTTTAAAAGTTACCATTATTGCTTCATTTAAAAAAAAAATCTATCAAACAGGGTATAATGGTACATGCCTGTAATCCCAGTGGCTCTGGAGGCTGAGGCAGAAGGATTGAAAGTTCAAAGCCAGCCTCAGTAAATAATTAAGGCCCTAAGCAACTCAATAAGACCCTGTCTCAAAATAAAAAAAATGAAAAGGGCTGGGATGTGGCTTAGTGGTGAACTCCAACCTCTGCCCCACACAGGTTCAATCCCTGGTACAAAAAGAAAAAAAACAAAACAAAACAACAACAAAAAAAACTTAGTAAGATATCATTTAATGGGCTCAAAGATATTTTTTTCAGTTGAGTCCCAGAATGGGAGAAAATATTTACAATCACATAATTATATATCTTACAAGAGACTTTCATACAGAATATACAAACAACTTTTATAACTTAGTGAGAAGACAGTCCAATCTAAAATGAGCAGAAAATTTGACATCCTCTTCACTGAAGATATAATACTGCCCAAAAATCATATTAAAGGATGCTCTATATTGTTAGTCATCAGGGTAATGCAAATTAAAATCAGTGAGATGGCACAAGATACCCAGAAGAATGGCCACAGATACCAAGTGCTGGCCAGGGTGCAGGGCAGTTGGCACTCCTTATAGCCTGCTGAGAATAGAAAATAGCACAACTACTTTAGGAAATGGTTTGGTAGTTATTTAAAAATTAAACATACATCTACCACACCCCAGCCATTCCATTATTAGATAATTATTGAAGAGAATGAAAACCTATGTCCATATAATGGATTGTACACAAATGTTCACAATAGTTCTATTCAGAAAAGCCAAAACCTGGAGGTACTCAAAGACTCATCAACAGGTGAACAGAAAAGCAAGTGATGTTATATTCGTATAACACCCAACAATAAAAAGGAAGGAACTACTGATACAGTACATCAGAAGTGAATTTCAAAATCATGAAAATCATAAGCAAAAGTGTATATTACATACTTCATATAAAAGACAAAAGAAGTACAAACTAATCTATGGTGATAAAGAGCAAATCAGCAGTGTGAGAGATGAACTGCAAAGGAACATGGGAAAACTTTTAAGGTCAGTGGAAATACTCCCTATGTTTATTGCAATAGCGATTCCATGTTATATCCATCCACCCAAATGATTATCGAGTTGTAATTCTAAACAGATGTAGTTTATTGTACCTTGATAAAGCTGAGATAAAGAATTGCCATGATGTTTCAAAACCATGCCCTCTTATTCCTCTGGACAAATGCTCCTCAAGCAAGCAGGCACTAGCAAAATTATCTCCCAAATTTAAGTTGCTTTCCAAGGTATGACTACATATAAAACAACAAAACAAAATCCAAACAGACAAATTACTTTCTTTGGCCACTAGATGGCATAGTGAAATAGCAGAATGTTCCTGTAGTAGTCAAAAGAACTGAAATTAACCGAAGTTGAAATGCAAGGCAGGGCAAGATGACTTTAAAGACATAAAAGGAAAAAGCCAATTAATTATAAAGGACTTAAAGGTGTGCGTATTTAAACTGCAACTTTTAAGCAACACATATTTAGTTGCTTTCTTTTGTACATGATATATTGTAGGTATTCAACATTCCTTGACTGAACATTTAAATGAGTGAAAGGGAAGGAATTTGGACTCCTTCTAAGATGTAATATACTATAGGAAAAAATGAATACTTCAGCGAAAAACCATGCACTGGCCATACTGAGATAGGTGGGCTTGAGGACAGAAAAGAAACCCTTAGTAGATGAAGACCCAGATTTCTCTGAGCATGACCAGCCATGCTTGTCTCTTTAGTCAAACATATAAAACCTCCAGAGTATTCTTGGACCAGGTCAACAAAACCATAATCCATTTAAATGTCATGAAATTCGAAGACCTACACAATGTGATCACAACTAATTTATGGCTAGACTGTTTAATTAGAAAGAAACATTCCGAACCCCAAATATCAAATGATTGACAAGGGATTTGATTCTCACAAAAGCTTGCCTGGAAAAGTGCACTTCCCAGAAAATCTCATATATAGTCGGAGAGCTCAACCCTAGTTGGGTCACTGGTCTTCTCTGGGAGGCAGGAGCGTCTCCACCTGCCTTAGGGGTATGTAGACCTTAGCTTTGCAGTCCTGTAGTACATCCTTGCTTTTGCTAAGCTTTTACACTTTCTGAAATTCCTCTCAGCAGAGTAAGTCAAGAACCCACCTGGATCTAGGTGAGGTCACTGTCCCCTTGAAGAGACCTTCTCAGAACCATACCTGGTATCAATACTATATACCCTTATAGGGCTAATTCTAGCAGGACTGGAATTTACTTTTGAGTATTTTGCACTTTTTAAAATTGAAGGTGACCGATAGGCAAAATTCTGGTTCTGTTGTTTTGATTGACCTTTCTGTTAGCTCTGTGGAAAAACCAGTTCGCCTTTGTTTGAAATTCATTTCCGGGCTGGGGATGTGGCTCAAGCGGTAGCACGCTCGCCTGGCATACGTGCGGCCTGGGTTCGATCCTCAGCAAAGATGTTGTGTCCGCCGAAAACTAAAAAAATAAATAAATAAATACTAAAAAATTTTGGGGCTGGGGTTGTGGCTCAGTGGTAGAGTGCTTGCCTAGCATGCGTGAGGCACTGGGTTCGATTCTCAGCACCACATATAAATAAATAAAATAAAGGACCACTGACAATTAAAAAAATATTTAAAAAAAAATTCATTTCCTTTATCTCAAAATACCTGTGTGCTTTTTGAGTTTTCCTTTGAACGCATCCAAATGTCTGTCTGTTTTCCTCATATGATTTAAGTAAAATAAATACCTTTAAAGAATGTCCACTTTTATATTTGCATGAATCATGATTTGACTTTTTTCTGAAAATTGTCTTTTAATAGTACAGAGAAACAGGCTAACCAGAAACAAGCCTTTCTTGGAACTTCCAAGCTGATAGCATGGGTAAATATATAAATGGAATACCAGAAAACGTGGGGTTAGGTAAGCCAAGAATAAAAAATTAGATTGATTCCCTTTAAAAATTAGGTCCAAGGAAAGATCTTAAAAGAGTGTTTGAATATGGCCCTCACCACAGGGCGGGCCCTTTGTCTGTCTAGACTCTGCAATCTTCCTGTCCTCAGACATAGCTAATTGCACTAGGGTTGGGCAGAGTCAAGTGAAACCAATCAGGACAATTCCTGGAAATGCGGATTTGAGAGAGAGGGAGAGGTTAAGTTTTGCTGGGCACTCTACCAGGAAGACAGGTAAACCTGGACCTGGGGTAGGCATGTGCAGTTCCTCACAGACACGTCATGCTCTGTGCCCTATAATTTATGCTTCCGTTCAAATGAAAATCCCCAAGGTTATTTAGTGCACAGAGCTCTGAAGCCAGATAGATCTTGGTTCCAATGAGACATCAAAACTGCTAGTGTGCAAAGTAGGCAGGATATATGTCTTCTCTGAAATCCAATTTCCTCCTCATTTGTTAAAAAAGAAAATGAATGTCCCATGTAAGTACCTTGGTGATTAAATGAGGCAAGTCTGTAAATGGAAAAGTAGCTGTTTGTATATAACATATACTAAAAGCTAATGTCCAATAAGAGATGAAGATCCTTGTAGACACAAATAAGATGATTAACTGTAAACAAAAGAGTACAAGCAATCTGCCTATGGGCTGCATCTGCAACAGATACTGTTTCCACATCCAAAAAAAAAAAAAAAAAAAAAAAGAGGTTGATTTCTTCAGTTGCTACAAAAGAAATGTTACTTTTGTGCTTCTCTGATGGGCATTTAAAATTTTAAAGTCCCTTTAAAAAAATCCAAGCCTTTTTTTTTTTTTTTGAGGAGTTTTAGGTTCACAGCAAAATTGAGTGCAAAGTACAAAGTTCCCCCACACCCTTTCAGTACTTCCCAGAAAATCCCATATATAGTTGGAGAGCTCACCAGCAACAACACACCCTCTATTGGAATGATCTTCAGGTAAGGCTTAGTCATTCAGATGGCAATTTTCAGCCCATTTAAGTTTTCTAATCTCTATTAGTAATTGGCTGACAACATCCTCCAAATATTTATCAAACTAATTTTCTGAATCTCCCTTGCTTCCTTTCTTTCTTGTCTATCTGTCATATACTGATTAATACATGTTTCTGGCCTTCTGGTATCAGAGGATAATATACATTTTATATTACCATTTTTTTCTTGCTTTCTTTCTTTTTTTAAAGATACAGGGTCCATGTTGCCCAAGCTGGCTTCAAACTCTTGGGCTCAAGCTTTTTTCCCCTGCCAGTTTCCTGAGTAGCTGGCATCATAGCCAGGTTCCAATACCTCCACCCCACCCCACCACCCAGCTCTATTTTCGAATTTCTAGGCCTTAATACCTATGTGCTAAAATAGGGGATTGAGAGTGGTTTTTCGTCTAGGTTCCTCTTGTTTTTCATTCTTGCTACATAGCAGTATTTTTCTCTTTTGTATTAAAAACAATATTTACTTAAAATTACAGAATAAGATGTTTTCATGTAAAGAGCAAATAAAACAGAAAAGTATAGTCCATTCCACATTCTATTTCCTCTTCAGAGGTAATCTTCTTAGTAAATTTTTAATGATTCAGGAAGGTGTGGATAAAAAGAAATTTCTAGTGAAGATGAGTTTACAGTAAACCGTCTGGCTGGTTCTGAAAACTCTTTATTTTGAGATGGGTGTCTTGTAAATTGCCCAGGGTGGCCTTGAACTTGCAATGCTGGGGCCTAGTTTCCTTAGCAGTAGGGATTTCAGGTGTGGGACACCACACACAGCTTTACTCTTGCTAACACTGACCATTTGCTGATGAATGGGAAGAATAGTTATTTCTCTCTTTATATATGTGATTATTTTAGATGCAAATCCTCTGAAAAAAATGCAGGGACTTTTTTTGATGAGATCCTTAAGAAGGTACTACCATATTAGAAAAGGGTTATCAGTTACTTAAAAATTAAACATAAAGGCACTGTATAACCCAACCATTCTATTGCTGGGTTTGGAAAGGGTTGAATTGTATCTCAAATAATCTGCAAGTTGGAATTATGCATTGTCAGTGATTCTTGCTGAGGATGGACATCAGAATCACCTGGAAAGATTTTATTTTCAAAAACCCTCCAAACTTACATATCTCAGGATGGATCCTGGGCATGTGTAGTCTGACAAAGTTCCATGAATTATAAGTGCACTGTCACACATGCACCCTTCTTAGTCCCTAGCTTCCTGTGATCACCTTGGGTGGGCACACCCTCTTCCATGGTTTTAACCAGCTTCTATGTATGAGAGCACTGACCTGAATCAAGGTAGCTATGCTGTCACTAAAGAGGAGGGGAAGAGCAAGATGCTTATGAGACAGTTCATAGTTTTACATGTAGCAGTTAATGATGTTTTTTTATGAAAATTTATTTTAAATGTATATAAAAGTAGAGATAAAAATTAGGTGGAACATAGTATTTCTAATATTCTATTATTATTATTATTATTATTATTTTACAAAATGTCAATTTGATACAACTCAATCTAATATAAAATACTCCTATACACATAACCTGGATTCAATAATTATCAAGACTTTGTCTCACTTGTGTATCTTTTCCCCTTTTCTCTTCTTTGATTGCTGAGTAATTTTAAAGAAAATCCTGGACCGTAACTCATCCTAACCCTACATACTTGGCATGTATCTCTGAAAAATAATGACATTTTAAAAAATATCACTGCAATGTAATTAACACCTAATTAACAATAACTTTTTGGCATCATTTCATAACCAGTCCACATTTACAGTCCTCTGATTTTCTTTAAAAAGATTTTATAAAGAGGCAATTTAAAATTGTTACATAAAAATTGCAGGAAAAAAATCTTAAAAAAAAAAAAAAATTCAGGAGCCCATTGTTTTGGACTAACTGTCCCAAGAGAAAAAGCTAAAAATCAGCATGGAGGCACATGTGGGTTGCTCTATAGACCAAGCTGAAACTAAGCTGTTTAGCATCAGGATTAGTGATTAAAGCCAAATTCCCCAAACAAGCCAGTTTCCATTGGCATAATAATGAAGTTCCTCTACCTTAACTGCGCCCCCACCCCACGCACACACTGGTAACCTGCATTGCTAGGAAAGTAACCTTGAAATGACCAATCTAATTTCTTCCTTTCTTGATCCTGCTTTCTTCAGCCCTGTCTTTATAACTAACTTGTTCTCCTAGGCCCACTGGAAAACGTAATCCATGAAATGAAATGCTGCCCAATTCTAGAATCAAAATTAAAGCAATTCAGATCTTTAAACAAATTTTTTTTTAAATATTCTCATTTGACAACACATGGGTAGAAAGTGTCAAGTTCCTAAATGAGGTCCACACATTGTATTTGGTGGTTATGGTTCATAAATTACTTCTCATCCAGAGCAGTCCCTCTAAACACCCCCTCCTGCTTGTTCCCACTGACTTATAGAAGAAATTGGCTCAGCTATAAATCATGTGGTCTGACCCACATTCTGGATTGGTTTCATTTTCCATGATAACACTTCAAAAATTACCCAAGAAACTGTATCTTTTTTGAGATTGCAGAATATGTACAATAGTTTGTCAGTCTGTGATAAGTGATACCTACAGCAGAAGTAGAGAATCCAAGGAGTTTTGAAGAATAAATGGTCTTTAGAAATTCTGTTCTACTGCCAAGGGAGCAGAGTCTCCTCTGGGCCAAAAACATGCTACAGGAGAAAAGAAAATTGAAAGAGGCAGTAAATACAGGATAGTTACATCATTGTTAGACACCTTGCTAGCTAATAGACCACAGACTTATGGGAAATATAAATAGTCATTTAAAAAAAATTTTAGATGTTAATGAACTTTTACTTTTTTTTCATATGTGGAGCTGAGAATTGAACCCAGTGCCTCACACATGCTAGGCAAGCGCTCTACCACTGAGCCACAACCCCAACCCATAAATAGCCATTTCTGATAACTGAACTACCATGATTGTTTCCCTTTGAACTTTCTGTGATGTAACCTCTCATCACTAGAATCATTCTATAACTTTATTCTTATGCAAATCTGTATTTCGAAAGAAATGAGCAAGTTATCATAGTTAAAATGGAGTTTGTGTCAACCTTAACAAAAAAACAAGTAAATAAAGCTGGGAGGTTATGAAGGAAAGGGTCTTATGCAGGACCACCTCATACTAACTATCAAAAAAGCTGGTGTGAAGCTGGGGTTGTGGCTCAATGGTAAAGTTCTTGCCTAACATGTGTGAAGCACTGCATTCGATTCTTAGCACTGCACATAAATAAATGAACAAAATAAAGGCCCATCAGCATCTAAAAAAAAATTAAAAAAAAAATGCTGGCATGGTGGCACACACTGTAATCCCAGCTAGTTGAGAGGCTGAGGCAGAAGGATCAAATTCAAGGCCAGCTTGGACAATTTAGCAAGACCCTTTCTCCAAAAAAAAATAAATAAATAAAATAAAGAAAAAAGAAAAAAAGGCTGGGCTGATGATGGAGCACATCCCTGGCTGAAATCCTCATATGGGGGATGGAAAAAAGATTTTACTCAGAGATTATTCTCTCAAGTATATTAGACTGCTGTGCCAGTGGATGACATTCCTCTATTTCTCATAGTTAATCAAACCTTACAAAAGGGGATATAATCTGTGGACTCAAAGGGCCCACTGAAGCTAAGGGTACAGAAGCTTGAGCTGTGTAAAATAATATAGTAGAAGTTTCTTAAAAATGGAGGGTGTAGCTCAGTGGCACAGTATGTGCTTACTATGTATGAAGCTCTAGGTGCAATCCCTACCACCATCAAAAAAAAAAAAAAAAAAAAGAATCTAAAATCCTGCTCTCATCAATAAAATCTCAACTTAAAAAGAGAGGGACGATGAGAGGGAAGAGGAGGGGGGATAGTAGGGGATAGGAAAGGTAGCAGAATACAACAGTCACTAATATGGCATTATGTAAAAATGTGGATGTGTAACCAATGTGATTCGGCAACTTGTATTTGGGGTAAAAATGGGAGTTCATAACCCACTTGAATCAAATGTATGAAAGATGATATGTCATGAGCTTTGTAATGTTTTGAACAACCAATAAAAAAAAAAAAAAAGATTGCTTCTAAAAAGGTCTTCTCTGCCCATGTAACCTGTCATAGCCTCTCAGCTATTTTGTGTTACACAAGCATATTAATAATTCTCTGTAGAGCATTTACTGTTTGGCTGGTTACTTATTTACTCACTGACCAATTCAGAACATAAACTAAATCCATCAGAAAGGACCTGGTGTGTTAAATTCACCACTGTGGAGTAGGACATGGTGGCTCATACCTATAATCCAGCAGAGGGGGAGGGAGGCTGAGGCAGGAGGATTGCAAGTTCAAAGCCAGCCTGAGCAACTTAGCAAGATCCAGTCTTTAAATAACACTGGCTGGGATTTGGCTCAGTGGCTAAGTGCCCTTGGGTTCAATCCCGGGTACAAAAAAAAAAAAAAAAATTCACCACTTTATTATGTATCACACTATGCATTCAACTAAATAATTGCTGGATGATTAAATTAACCTGTGAAATTACATTGAAAATCAATGATATAATGTAGCTATTTATGAGAAAATTCTTTTTGAAATATTACCTTTTTGTAAACAGTTGCCCATTACATTTTATGTCATTCAAGACTAAGGCAAGGTTTCATGAATCTAGACATGATTATTCTTGTGACACTAGCTGTTTGGAAAAAAGTTAAAAATATTTTGTGTATGTGTGTGTGTGTGGTACATGCTAGACAAGTGCTGTACCACTGAGCTACATCCCCAGCCCTTTTAAAATTGTAGTTTGAGCTAGGCACCATGGTGCCAAGCCACTTGGGATGCTAAGACAGGAGAATTGCAAGTTCAAAGTTAGCCTCAGCAATTTAGTGAGACTCTGTCTTAAAATAAAAAATAAAAAGGGCTGGGAATGTGGCTCAGTAGAAAAGTGCTCCTGGCTTCAATCTCTGGTACCAAAAGAAAAAGAAACTAATTTTGAGACAGGTTCTTGATAAATTGTCAAGAGTGGTCTTGAATTTACATCCTCTTACCTCAGCCTCCAGAGAATCTGGGATTACAGGCATGGAAAAAGATATTAATTGGACTAGACTGTACAGTTAGCTTTAAGGAAAGATATTACCAAAAAACAGGAACTATGTTGAACAATCATCAGTATAAGATTAATTTTAGGACAATAATTTTTTTCAGCAAATAAATTCCCATCTGAGTTCAGCCTGATTTCTTTGGTATTTAAACAAAGTATAAACAAAATATTTTCTTGCAAGTAGAAAAATGAGAGAAAAATGTTTTAACTTCTTGAGATAAACAAAGGAGAGAAAAGGACTGAGATTATTGGGACAACTTCTATTCAAAAAAGGTTTCTGTCTTGGGCTGGGGATGTGGCTCAAGCGGTAACATGCTCACCTGGCATGAGTGGAGTGCTGGGTTCGATCCTCAACACCACATAAAGATGTTGTGTCCACCAAAAACTAAAAAATTCTCTCTCTCTCTCTCTAAAAAAAGTTTCTGTCCCTGCACAAGTCGCTGACTTGCTGAACCTGATGTCTGTTTTTCATATTCTTTTCCCCTCTTCAAAATAGCTAAATAAATCAATCTTCTACCTCACTGATGTTATTTATCTATTTTTTCCCCCAAACAGATCAATCAATGAATCCCTGGCTCAAAGGTAATCTCAGAAGACACTGTTAAGTCACACTGGTTGGTCACCTGTGGGTTCAGGCTGCTGCTCAAAAGATGAGATTTCCCCCCAGGTAGGGTGCACCATGCCCTTGAACCTACAGGTCTCAGTAACCATCTTAGGAAGTTGCCACTCCATCTATCTGTTTTAATCTAGAAATTTCAAAGCCAAAACCCTGCATCCCTCTCCCTTACTCTTCTACAGCACATCACCTCCATAATCTGATGTACCCCTTGCTTAGCTGATCTGACTCTTCATTTTCTTTCACTTTCCAAACCTTTCACTGTATATTTGGAACAGCTGAACCATAATCAGCATATTCAATTGTATTTTTGTTCTTAGAGTATTCCACCTCTTTGCTTTAACTCGAATTTTATTGTTTCCCCAAAACACCAAGTCTATGTTCTCAGCATTGCCTTTTTATAGGCTCTATGTACTTTTTTTCTTTCTCATTATCTCACTATTAATTCTAATGCCTTCAGAGATGACCCATTAAACAAGAACTTACTAGTTCTTTATAACAAGAATACCTAAAGTCTACTCTTAGCAATTCTCAATTTTATAAAACATTCATATTAACCATAGTCAACTACCTCTTTCCTGCTGTTTGGCCATTGACACCATTCTCTGGATGGCTTCACTAATGTTATCTCCTGACCTGCTGATAACTTCCTATCATTCATTAGGAGATGTCTTTAAGCAACCGTTTTCTTCTCAACCCCAAGAACTGTGATTATTCTAGGTAATTCTAATGCCTTCAGAGATGACCCATTAAACAACTGACACTCCCCTTGTCTGTTGCTCTTGTCCTCTGTTCCACTTTGGTCACTCGTTCCTACAACCATACTCTGTACCTTGCCACCCCAATACATTTAATTTTAAAATAATTAATTGAAGTATTTTTCTCCTCAACCATTGTTTTAGTCAGCCTTTTTGCTGCTGTGAATAGGACAATTTTAGGGGAGGAAAAGTTTATTTTGTGGCTCAAAATTTCAGAGATCTCAGTCGAAAGCAGCTGGCTGCATTCCTCCTGGTTCTAGGTTAGGCTGAACATCATGGCAGAAGAGTATGGTAGAAGGAAGCAGCTCACATGATGATCAGATATCAGAGAGAGAGAGAGAGAGAGAGAGAGAGAGAGAGAGAGAGACTCTACTCGCCAGATACAAAATAAATACCCCAAAGCCATGCCCCCCCAGTGCTCACCTCCTCCAGCCACACCCTACCTGCCTTCAGTTACCACTCAGTTAATCCCTATGAGGGGATTGATTCACTGACTGGGGTAAGGCTCTCATAACCCAATCATTTATTCTCTACACCTTCTTGCATTGTTTCATGTGAGCTTTTGGGGGATACCTCACATCTAAACCATAACAACCATAAACTACTCATCCTTCAACTTGCCTAATTATTCCAACTTTCAGTATTCTTCACTATCACCAACATCTTCAGGAAGTTTCCTCTCCTTTTTTCCAATCAGCCTCACCTTCCTTTATTTCTCAGTTTACATGACAATTTCTCCACATTAACAGGGCTCTTGATAATGCTCTAAGTGCTTTTGGTTTTCGTTCATGTTTGTAAAAACCTAGCACTGTTTGAACTCAACCAGTGTCTGTTTTCCCATAATCCATTCAGCTGTGGACTGCTGAAGAAAACCTCATGGATAGATTTTCTGGTTACACTACAAATTCATATGGTCATCAGTCTCAAATTGGCCCTCGACACTTTCCAGCATTTCTACTATATTTTATAGGCTATACTTTTATACTGTATATATATATATATATATATATATATATATATATACACATACATATATATGTGATATATATAATATGTATATATACATACACACATATGTGCATGTGTACATATATATATATATATATATATATATACATATAATATATTAGCTTATTTTGCTATCTATCTAGTCTCCAATAAGCAAAATAAACAAATTTGAATGTCATCAAAAGTCAGAAAAAAAATCAAAAGGCATCTGACGTCTAATTCTTAGTAATATTTTCAGTTCATTTTTCTAGTTTCTCCCCCAAAACAATATTCTATGAAGAAAACAAGGCAAATGTGAATCAGAGTGATCGAGTCAATCTTTTTTAAAAAATTTATTTTATTTATTTATTTGTTCTAATCTAGTCAACCTTACTATGATGTATTGTACATAAGGTAAACTGCACCTTCGAATACACATGGTCAATAGAAAAGTCAAACAGTCAATTTATTATCACTGGAATAGACTGTTTAAAGGCAGAAGGTGTAGATTTGGAGGTGATCTGAAGCTGAAAAGGCTGGTGAACTGCTGGTGTAGATCCAAAGCTCAAAGATAGGCAAACAATCAAAATGAATTTGAAAAAAGTTGTTAATGCTCCGGATTTAAATTCACATTATGACATTATAACTGCATATGGGGTAGGAAGGAAGAAACTTAGTTAATTTGACCAAGTCCAGAATGTTCAGGCTAACTACAACCTCAAGGAATAGTAACAAGAGGCAACCGCAGAAAGGACTAGTGTTAAAGCACAGTACAGAATGTTAACAAAAGTCTGGCCAAGAGAGATTGTTTTTACTTCATGCTCTACCTGTTAGTCTGCTTCTAAAATGCTTATAAGGCTTACTGATTGCGACAGAGGGTGACCAAGGTGCTGGCTGGGGAAGTACAGTGGAAAGAAGTCTCAAAGCCATGTCATTAGAGCAAGAGTGGGACTTTAATTTAAAGCTAATTGGCACAGATTTAAGGGGCATCATGCAGAAATTGCTGAAATGCTGTTATATGAAGTGGGATTCGTATAATTATGAGGTTCTCCAAAGGTAAAAAGCATGGCTGACTGGTGAAAGTTAGCAAGCATCAGGTTTTAGACATTAGGTAAAATTATCTAAACAGTGAGCAAGATGTCCCAATTCTCTCTTAGCCTAGGAGTCCGCGGGTGGGAGGCAGGTGTTTTTGCAATAGTCAGAGGTTCAGAACTCTAGAACGGTTCGGACCCCAGAAGCAACAAGATTGGTCGTCTGCTTTTCTCCTTTAAAAACTCTGGATTTCACTAAGATTCACTTATGTAGCAAGTTAACGGCCTTTGTTTCCCTTTTCAAAATTTTAGAATTCAGTTAAGAATGAATTGGAGTCAGTGTTGTACTTCCAGACTGCTTTTCCAAATGCCCGAATAGCAAAATCAAGGGTAAAAGGTTCAAGACGTTGGCTGGGTCCAGGGGTACCCACACTGCGAGGTCACTCATCTTGGCATTATTCCTTCTCTAGAGAAAAGGGTTAATCCCAGGGCGGACCCTCTGAGGCCGCCCTGGCAGTCAGCCAAATCCGGGCCCAGGGTCCAGTCGCCCGCTGGTGCGTCAGTTCTACAGGGCGAGTTCGAGTCAGATGGACATCCAGCTCCTACCCTGCCCTCTGCAAGCCGGTACCGCCACGCCACCGTGCACCGCGTGGCCGCATCCAGCACACTTACCTTGCTTCCCCGGGCTCCAATCCCGCAGCGGAGTGAGGGATATTGGAAACGATTTGAAAGTCAGGGAGGAGGCAGGAGGGATAAACTCGGGTCCCGGATTGGCTGCGAGGTTGGCGGATCCCGGACTAGAGTCGCCGGATTGCTCAAGATGGGGGGTGGAGGTTGCGGAGCTACCGGGAGAGCGGGGGCGGGCCGGAGGCGGGCCTGGATGTGGCCCGGGATTGGCTCCGGGGTCTGGACTGAAGGTACAGATTGGCTGCGAGATCCGCCCGGCTCCGGAATCGGGCCACTAGGCAAGGGACCCGAGTTAGGGGGCGGGGTGGGGGCGTGGACTGGGGTACGCGAGAAGATTGGATAAGGAATGCCAAAGGCCCAGTGCTCGGATTGGATATGTGTGACTGATGAGGGAGGGCTACAGACCAGGACCGATTGTGCAGGGCTGAAGACAAAGGCTGGTTTAGAAGGAGGGTTGGCTCCTGCCTCCGCAAATTGGTCACAGAGTGGATTTAGGTTTGGAAAGTGAGGAGAGAAAAACGAGCCTGAAGAATGTGAGAAAAAGGGTTGGAGATGTAGAGGTGTTTGTCATCTGCGATGGGATGAGGGACTAGGAACTTTACCTTTTTGAACAATAAAATGAGTTTCATCAAAGAACTGAGAATAAAGAAGGACACTTAAGGAGGCAGATATACGACTCTTGAAAAAATTAAGAACGAAAATGGACTAGGAAAAAAGGAAAGAACGTCATGGGTCACTTCTTTGGGGTGGGCAATGCTAGCGAAAGGTGAGTTTCTGTGAAGTTTCAAGTTGCATGTTTAGATTTTCTTTCATGTATATGCATATACTTATTTTTTTTCAGTACTGGGGATTGAAGAGAGGGGTGCTTTACCACTGAGCAACATCCCCAGACCTTTTTATTTTTCATTTTGAAACAGGGTCTCACTAAGTTGCCTGGGCTGACCTGGAACTTGCCATCCTTCTGCTTCAGCCGCCAAAGTCCCTGGGATTCCAGGCATGTGCCACAATGCCCAGGCTATCTTTCTCTTCAATTGTAAGAAGATAGAGGGGGTAGCATCAGCATTGTTATTTAGGCCTAGAGGAAAGAGCGACAATAATCTTTGTTGGAAGGAATGTCCTGTAGATGGCACAATGATTTTTTTTTCCTGTGTTTAGGTAAGATTATAAAAATGATCTTGCTTGTTGTCACTTTATCCTGGTCACAGAATGACTTTATCCGATGTTGGTATTCTGTTGAGATTGCTCTGTTTCACCAGAAACACCGTGGCAAGTGCCCAACAACATTAGGTTGTTCAGTTCCCTTGATAACAAAATAAAAGATTTTAGCAAGCCTCATTATCTGGAAATGCTTCTCAGGGGGGATCTGTGACTTCTGGCTCAAAGAATGAGGCAGGCAAACCTACCTTTTCCTTTACCTCATAACCCTAGAATAGGGCTAAGAGAGACCCGTTCTAGAAAGACAGTTAAAACAGGCTGTCTGTTAAACTGTCTAAAGACAGTTTAAACTGCTTTTAGTAATTTTTTGGCACATGCCTGGAATCCCAGGGACTTTGGCGGCTGAAGCAGAAGGATGACAAGTTCCAGGTCAGCCCAGGCAAACTAGAGCAGTTTCCACCTTTCATCCCTGGTATGGTTTAAATATTAGGTGTCCACCAAAAGTTCACCCGTGAGACAATGCAAGAAGGTTTAGAGGTGAAATGGGCTGTGAGCCCTTTAACCCAATTGGTGAATTGATCTGGATAAGGATTAACTGGGCAGTAGCAGTAGGCAAGCAGGGAATGGCAGGAGGAGGTAGGTCATTGGTGACTTGCCTTTGGGGGATGTATTTTTGTGAAGTCTCTACTTCCTGGGGCCATGTCCCCAACTGTTTTCTTCCTCCACACACTTGGGCCATGGTGTTCTACCTCATCTCAGGCCATCTATGAACTGAGACCTCTGAAACCAGGAGACCCACAATAAACTTTTATTCCTCTAATTGTTCCTCTCAGATCTTTTTGGCCCCAGTGGCTAAAAAGCTAAGTAAAACATTCCCTAAGGAATTATGTTTAAATTTATATTGGTTTAATTTTAGTTTAAGTTGTGAGTTCTTTTTTCAAAGTTAATTTTTATTTTTGCATTTGAATATCTAAATGTTATAGACCACCAAAAAATTATATTTGATTTTCACCTTATGTAAGTAATTTAAGTGAAAGTATTTGTGTGTGTGTTAGAATATTAAATTAATGCTTTTATATAGCCAGGAAATAATAGCTATATAAACATTAGTTTAAATGTTTCAAAACCTCAGTAGATTTCCCCATAGAAATTCTGGTCAGGGGGAGCTGGGGTTGTGGCTCAGCGGTAGAGCACTCATCTAGCACGTTCGAGGCCCTGGGTTCGATCCTCAATACCACATAAAAATAAAATAACAAAATAAAGGTATTGTGTCCAACTACAACTAAAAAATATTAATAAAAAAGAAATTCTGGTCAGGGTAAGTAAGGTCTATTCAGTATCTGTTTGTTTATCCATATATATGTTAGGGTAGATTTATAGCAACTTAATGATTAGCATTTGTTATTTGAACCAATCAGTTAGTTTGTCTTCGTAGTCTTAGAACAATTTTTTAAAAGGGAAAAACAGTTTGGTAGGAAAATGGCATTCAAAATATGGGCCCTATATGTAAACTATAATTGTATAAAGTGTCCTTGGCAAAAACTCTAGGTGTAGAGCTTCTGGCTAATAGTGTCAGAAAATGTCAACACATAGGTGAGCATTGTGGGGTTAGAACCTGGTACAATTGTTCTTCTAAGGAAAGTATCAGGTTTCTTTCTCAGTATGACTGCTTCTGGACTTCCTGGTCCACATTCATAATGGAGCTCTTAGCTCCCTGAGGTCTCTCTCACAGGCTTCTGTAGGTTTGCAAACTACAGAAACTCCTGGAGAGTTTCTATGGGGACTTCTCTTTTGCTCCCTCAATTTGTCAGAGTGAGCAGTGTCCTTTTTGCATTACTGATGGAACAAAATTATTGCTATATGCTTCATGCCAGGTAGATCCCTAAAGCAGTGTCAGGAGTATAAGTCAACACCAGCTTCTTTAGGTCCTTAAAGAGGGGATAATGATGAAAGTTTTCTGGGGATTAGAGAGAGAGGAAAAGACAATATAAGTTATTATCAACTTCCTGAAATACTCAATATGTTTTATAATCAAATGGCAAACTTTCAGAAATAAGCATTAGGAATGGATTTGGGATTATATAACCGTGTATAGGAGATGTTCATTAGTTAAAAAGCATTTATTTGTATGAAGTGTTTACTATGTGCCTGGTGCCTTTTTAGACTATGTTGATGCTGTGATTAAAACAAAACAAAACACCCTTCCTGCCTCCTGGGACTTGTAGTCTAATTGGGGAGATCTGGAGTAAGTTTGAACAAACTCATGGGTAATATAAAGGAATGGTAGATTTTGCAAAGAAAGATTTAAAAAAAAAAAAAAAAGGATAGCCAGTAGATGGAACTCATTGCTTTCACAATTTCTTTCATGTACGTGGTGTACTCAACCAGGCAGGGATGTTGAGTGAATGATATATTATTAAAGTTGTGTTTGGATAGATTGGTAGGTTCTCTCTCATATTCTCTCTCTCCCCTCCCGATTTGTATTCCTTTTCTTCTGATAAACAGAAATATGGTTGAGACACATTAAGGAGTTGTAATGATGCAGTGTGATATAGCCCTTCCTAGATCAGAGCTATCCTCTTACCTCAATTTCTTGGGTATTTAATGTTCTGTATTTATTAGTTTAAAATCTGTACTCACCACTAGACTGTTAGCTCCTTATGAGGGGGACCACAACTGTGTTTCACAGTCCTTCACAGAGTACCATGTAAATATTCAACCAAGTCTCTTGAATGAATGGATCCCTAAACCTAAGCAATTACTGTTTTTGTGTTTGTTTGGGGTATTTTTGTGTGAATTTTTAAAATCCTATTAAACTTTCTAGGGGGACAATTTTGGAATTAATACAGGGAAAAGATTTCTATAATTAAAAACAGGAGAGTTTGCCTGTCTGTAAGGAAAATAAAAGGAGACGCAGAGACAATATGCAGAGACAGGAAAAGAATGGCCCCCCCCAAGCAGCCATGTTTATTTATATCAAAAAGTTACATTAGGCCATTAGTGCCATGACTGCATTATTATTTAGTATTTCTTTAAACCCAGGTGTTGAATATCTGAGATCAAAGCCTAGGCTGATAAGACACAGAGCCTCTTCTTGAAGGACAGACAGTACCATAGCAACTAGATACTGCACCTATATTAGTTATCTTACTAGCTTCAAGAAGAAAATGCCAAGCATTCCAAGTGTGGGAAACAGAGTGCCAGTTACCCCGCCACCCTCACTCCCTCACCCCATGGGAGTTTGCTCACCAGAGGAACACTTCCCTGTACATTTCCACAGTCAGAACACCTACACCTGTCTTCTATGCCTTCCTTTCTATGAAGGATGTCCCAGGGGCTGGAGAAAGTGGGATACGTGTGGGCTTGACAGGCACAGTGTTTTACATTCTTCATTCTGGGCTATATTTTTTCCTCTTTCTATTTGTATAAAAGCCTGACACATCAGGCTTATTTAATATTTAATTGCCCACTGGAACTTAAGCAATGCGAGACACATGACTTTATCAGGGCTAACTCTAGAAAGAGGGTCTTAGAGGGTCTTGAGTTGGTTTCTCCACAGGACCTTCTAGTGCTCCTAGATCTGAGGAGCAAACATTCAGTCTCTCATCAAATATGATATTTTTTTTTATAGATGCCTTTTTTTTCAGCTTTTATAAAGGAGTTTATTTTGACTACTACATACTGAATTTCTTATTATAAATGGCATCATATTTTCTCAGGCTTTCATGTGGTTATTTATCGCCATCTATCCTAGCTGGTGATCTAACGCTGAGTTTACAAAATCTGACTATTCCAATAACTTAAGAAAATAACAAAGAAAGCATGCAAACACACAGACGTATCTTTTCAAAATCCATGATGGCTCTCCGACCTTAAGGGTCTGTGGAAAGAGAGCTGGCCACTGGAATTATTTATTCTTAGATAGGGGACACATGAGGGGAGCTCCATAGAACATTCTATCCCCAAAAGGGCAAAGAGGTAGGAGTACAAAGGAACAGGTGAATGTAACTCAACCCCAGCGGGTAACACCTATTCCTGGAGCCTTGTTATCTAAACTGGGATAACACTGAAGTTGCTGCAATCTGGCACTACCGTGCCAGACCGAAGGCAATAATTATTCAGAACCCTGTGCATCAGGACTTTATGGCATCTGCAGCTCCTGACAGTTGTTTATATAATTGTATGGTTTTTAAATACTTTTTCTTCTTCTTATGCTTTTATAGTACGATGAATTATATTAATTTTTGAACCAGCCTTGCATTTGGGATAAATGCCACTTTAAAAGAAAAATTAGAGCATTATAGTTATATAAAGTAGTTTGGATTCATTTTGACAAAATCATATATGCATGGAATTGTGTACTTTATATCAATCCCCATTCCCCTCACCTTTCCTTCCTCCTCCATCCCCCTATTCTCCTTTCTATACTCCACTAATCTTCCTCTTACTGATTTATTTATTTGTGTTTGGTTGGTGCTCTCTGCATATACATAAAGGTGGAATTCACTGTGGTATATTTATAGATGCATATAGTATGATTTTGTTAAATTCATTCAGCAAGATATTGAGTGATTATTCAGCAAGATATCAGCAAGATCCCACTCAACTGAGCTATATTATTTTTGTATGCTGCTGGATTTGATTTGCCAACATTTTTGGGGGGTTGGAGGAGTTAACCAGGGATTAAACCCAGGGATGCTTAACCACTGAGTCACATCTCCAGCCCTTTTTTATATTTCATTTGGAGACAGGATCTCGCTGAATTGCTTAAGGCCTTGCTAAATTGCTGAGGCTGGCTTTGAATTTAAGATCCTCCTGCCTCAACCTCCCCAGCAGCTGGGATTACAGGCATGTACCACCATGCCCAGCGTGATTTGCCAACAATTTGGTTGAGGAGTTTTGCATCTATAATCCTGAGGGATTTTGGTCTGTAGATTTTTTATTTGTCTGATTTTGATAGTAGAATAATGCTGTCCTCATAGAAGAACTGGGAAATGTTCCCTCCTCTTGTATTTTCTGAAAGAAAGTTGTATAGAACTTATTTCTCTAAATGTTTAGTAAATCATGCCAGTAAGAGAAACCATCAGGATCTGGAGAATTATTTTTCAGATTTTTTAAAACTATGAGTCCAATTTCTTGAGAAGTTATAGGGCAATTCATATTATCTGTTTTATCTTGGGTTGGTCTTAGTACTAGATGCTTTTTGAAGAATTGTTTCATTTATTTGAATTGTCAAAATGCTGTACATAGAGTTGTTAGAATGTTAATTTTTAATCTGCTTATTTGATGCATCCAAGAATAAAAGGATTTCTTTTTTCCTTTTGGTATTGGGGATTGAACCCAGGGGTGCCTTATTTTGAGATGGGTCTTACTAATTGCTGAGGCTGACCTTGAACTTGCATCCTCTTGCTTTAGTGTTTTAGTCAGCTTTTTCACTGCTGGGACTGAAAGACCAGACCAGCATAATTGTAGAGGAGGAAACTTTTTTTGAGGGCTCACAGTTTCAGAGGTCTCAGTGCATAGAAGTCCAGTACCATTCTTTGGGGGCTCCAACTGAGGCTGAACATCACAGGGAAGAGTGTGGTGGAAAGAAGCAGCTCATATGACAATCAGAAAGCAGAGAGAGAGAAGTCTCTACTTGCCAAATAGATAACCAAAGCCAAGCTGCCAATTCCCACCTCCTTCAGCCACACCCTACCACTTCAGTTACCACTTAGTTAATCAATATCAGGAGATTAATTCACTGATTGGATTAAAGCTCTCACAACCCAATCATTTATCCTCAGAAACTTTTCTTTTTCTTTTTCTTTTTGGTGCTGGGGATCAAACCCAGGGCCTTATGCATGCAAGGCAAGCACTCTAACAACTGAGCTCTATCCCCAGCCCTCTCCTCTGAACTTCTTGCATAGTCTCACACGTAAGCTTTTGGGGGACACCTTACATCCATACCATAACACTTAATCTTCCAAATTGCTGGGATTACAAGCATGCAACACATTCAACAGGGTTTCTTAAATCATTATGTGTGTTTTTATTTTTTGGTAGATATACTTTCTTTAGCTTAGTTGATTCTCAAGCCTGGACATTTGTGAGACAGGTTCCAATGAAGGATTTTCTGTGCCTTTGTCAAGATCTCAGAATTTAAAATGTTTCCTCCCCCTCGATCCTGATCCTCCTAGATCAGGGGAGTTCATATTTTCTTTCTTTAATACACAGAAAGAAAAGTAGTAACCTATTACTTAAATGAGATAAGATATACTTTTCTTAACTTTAAATATTTTGACACAGGAACACCATAGGGTCAGGAAATGGAGGTCTCAGTCTGGGGCAGTGCTAGCAGACTTCAAGTGTATAACCTGGCATTGTCCTTCTCTTGGGATTACTGATGACTCTCTCAGAGTGTTACCTGTGTAGGAAAGTTAGGGAAGGAGCCGGGCACAGTGTCCCATGCCTTTAATCCCAGCTAAACAGGAGGATTTCAAATTCGAGGCCAGCCCTAGCAATTTGGTGAGACCCTGTCACAAAATAAAAAAATAAAAGCGCTGGGCATGTAGCTCAGGAGTAAAGTGCCCCTGGGTTCAAACCCCAGTACTGGAAGAAAAAAAAAAACAAAAAGGTTGGAGGGGAAGGTTAAGAAACCAGGGGATCTAGGGAATCTTAGTAAGTTGACTGTAATGCATGGCAGCACACTGGTGACAGCAACATGCATCCTAAGGAGAGAGCTACATTTTATTTCTGGTGATACTATGGAAAAAGCATGACACCAAGAATCAGATGACTCAGAATTGATCTTGACTTTGATGCTATTAAGCTAAGGAGGAAGTGACTTAATTTTGCCAACTTTCAACTTTTCTACCTTACATGGTTAATAAAGCGATTATTACTGGGTTTTGAAGACAGAGTTACTCTTTTTTACCAGGAAATTTCTTCAACTAAGAAAAAATTTTATTTATTTCTTTATATCAATGCATCTTGGGAAAGAAAACATAAACAATATCTACATAAATATTCTGCCTATTATGCTATAAATATTACCTGGATGCCCATGAAGTGAAGAAATCCTGTCATTCCATGCTCAACTGTGAAAGAAAGGATTTGCCAACTAATGGAGGGTGCGGGACTCAAGGCAAGGAAAGATCTCAAAATTAGAAAAAGCAGCCTTGTTAATGTGGATTTAATGGCATTAGCTGCTTCCCTGCTTTTTTCTAAACATGTAATATTTTGAAATACCACATATTTTTTTCCAGATATTAACATATACAACTTAATCTATGTGATTCTTAGAAATCTAAATAACATAAGGTAAATAAGTAGAATGTTTACCAATGTTTCTGTAAAATATAGGTCTGAAACTATGGCTTGTGGGTGACACCTGTTTTGAAAAGAAGTTTATTGGAGAACAGCTGCTCATTCATTTATTTATTATCTATTGCCACATTTGCAAGAATGGCAGAGTTGAGAAGCTGAAACAGAGTGTGTGACTTGCAAAACCATAAACAGTTACTATTTTTTTTTTCAGAAAAGTTACCCAGCCAATGTTATTAAGGCTAAAACCTTATTGTTGGTGAAAAACTGAGAAAAGTTAATAAAAAGACTAGTATAACACATTTTATTTCCAGTTCAAAAATAATTCTTGATCCTTTTAAGAAACTTCTGTAACTACTGAAATGTAGTTACATTTAAGATTGGAGAAAAGTCTACATATACTAAGTAACAAGGGCAATGTTTTATTGATTAAAAGAGTCAAAATCATTCCATTTTTCTCCTTGGGAAAACCAATGGAATTTCAAAGGTGACTTGAATTAAGAAAAGATTAGCTTAAGCTTTAAGATTATAAACAAATCATTAGTTTAGTTCTGTTTTCTAACACATTATTTTTCATTATTTAAAGCCCACCTTTGCAAATTCTACATTGCTCTAAGTACACAGTACATCATTGTTATGTTATAATGTTGCTGATAATGTAATACATTGTCAGCTGTCTAAAGTTCTAAAGTGTTATAATCTGGATGAACTGGGGACAGAAAGGAAAGTTTTCTTGTTTATTGCATTTGTTTATAATTCAACTCCTTCTCATGATAGTGGTTTCTTCCACTTTCTTGTACATGATATAGAGATTCTGGATTTCTATGTAAGGTGGCTTGTTTTAACTTGGAATCCATCAGTGAGGATCATCTATTGTCAAGTGTCCAGAAATCTCATTATTGATCATAATTTGGTCATCCTTGGTATAATATTTATTGTCTTCAGTAAGAAATTAGGATGATTGTGTCTGCCATGGGCTCCATTATACACTTGAATAACTTGGTGCTCAGCTGTGTGCCAAGATTTTTTTACTTAAGGCTCTTCTCAGTGTCCATTTGTCTAATGGTGGGCAACTTGAACAACTGAACAAACTTTTCTTGAGTGATGTCAGTGACACCTCCTGTATTGATACAGAAGTAAAATGCATCCTTATTACATAATTCATAATCTTTTTTATTTATATATGACAGTGGAATATATTACAATTCTTACTACACATATAGAGCACCATTTTTCATATCTCTGGTTGTATACAAAGTATATTCACACCAATTCGTGTCTTCATACATGCACTTTGGATAATAATGATCATCACATTCCACCATCATTTCTAACCCCATGCCCCCTCCCTTCCCTTCAACCCCTCTGCCCTAGAGTTCATATAATTTATAATCTTTTAAGGAAGAAGAACAATGATTTTAATTATCATTGTTTGTCTTGGCAACATTTTAAGACTATGTCATAATACATAATTATTAGCCAAAGAAGTGACACTTGGTCCAGAATCTAAAATTGCTTCAGCTATTCCTTGCATAAGGGTGACAACAGGAAGCCTGTAAATCTTTAGGTCTTTAGCTTATGACACATCTTCTCTTTGGTCTTTCCATCCTCCTCTGAAGATTCTGTATCTCATTATGAAGTCGTTTGCTCTCTTCTTGGAATCCCTCCTTTAGTAACCGGGCTTGTTCCTAAAAAAAAAAAAAAAAAGGAAACTGAATAAACTGTAGCACTAAGTAAATTCCTGTATTCTATCTAGTTTGCACATTCATTGATTTTTACAATTTTTTTTTTAAGTATTTAATTTCCTAGTGACATTTTCTCTACCCTTAATTTTTGTGGGTACTTTTTCCTTGACATCCGAGCTCTGCGATTGCTTCTCCTGGGTGTTCTTTTAGCTAACAAATATTTTCAGCCATACCTCCTGATGTGGCAATGAACTCAAATTACCAGTCTTGATTTCTCCCTATTAATTGTATAAAACCTTTGTGGAAAATCTTAGTTATGCTTGGTTTCAATTCTTTTCCATGTATTTTAGACTCATACATCTACCTACCCACTTATTATTATGTGTCTATACATAACACAGAAATAAAGTGTTCTCAGAATCTGATAAAGTATCTGAATCTTAGATTAGGAGATTTGATCTCAGCCTCCACCGCTTGGTAGCAGGGGTGGCAAAAGACAGGCAAGACTCCTGACAGTACTGAATTTCAGCCATAACTTCCAACACAATAAAAACTGGGAGCAGGGCACAAAAACCAGGTAGGAGCGTCAGTCTATTGCACTAGTGTGAGGGTGAAGGAGTTCTGGTGTTCATCAAGGTTCTCCTACAGCTCAAGTCATACAGGTGTGACAGAAAAACAAAACAAAAAACCATGGTGGGTTCCTCTATTAATGAAGACATCTCATATATTTTTTTATTTTTGTAATAACTTATAACAATTATTTAACCTTTCTGAGCCTGTTTTTCTCCTAAGCAATAGGGATATATATGGTTCTTGCTTTCTATGGTCTTAAGCAAGAGGTAAAACATTTATGATGTTTAGCAGATAACAACTGCCATTCATTGAAAGATATTTAACTGTGATTAAAAAACTTTAAAAAAACCAGACATAGGCAGTGGACAGGTCAGGCAGGCACACAGGAATTGAAAAGCAGGAGAGAGCAGGCAAAGTCTATTTTTAGACTTCATGTTCTACCTGCCACACTAAAGTTATGATCAGGGAGAAGGGAGAGAAAAACAGAAACAGAAACCTCGAGGTGGTGCAACTATTGATACCTGAAGTTTAAGAGCGATGATCCTCTCTTGCTCTTGCTGCATCTGGACCCTGTCCTTCTCCATCTTCTCAGTCAGCTGTTTCACGTGTTCCTGATAACTCTTCTCTTTCTGTTCCATCAGCTGCTCATTCTTCCTTTGCATTTCTTCCAACATTTTTGCTGTAGCCTCTGCAGATTCAGCTTTCACACGCTCCACTGAAGAAGAAAAGGGAGAAGAAAAAGGTAAATGGGGTTACTGCTGCCTGGCCTTCCTCTACATTTCCTTGCTACAGTTGCCACTGACTGCATACGCTCTACCCAGTGTGACTTGGAAAATAAGACATATCTTTGCTCTTCTTGTTCCGGCTTAGAGATCCCTTGTCTCTCAGTCAAATGATATAAACCTTTCGGAGGTTTTCAGCCTTCCCATCTCCTGACTCACTACTCACCCTCGATCTCCTTTTCCTTTTCTGTGAGAGTCTGGTCTGTCTGTAGAATTGTGTCAGTCACGTCCTCCTTGGACTTCAAGTACTTCTGCAGAATCTCTTCAGCCTTAGAGTCCAGAGAACACAGAGTCAACAGTAGGAAATGACACATTTGTTCCTGTCTATCTCCCCCGCACCTTTGCCTCTAGGAATTGATCCTCTTGGCTCTGGCATAACTGGTGGCCAAGATTCCCTGACACAGGAGTGGGCACTTGCTCCAGGCTGTTTGGTCAGAGCACCCACTAAACAATGGCTTTTAAGGAGTCCCTTACTGTGCAGAAGAAACTCTCAGTCCTTTGAGACTGAGGGCTGTTCATTTGGCGTTAGTGGTGCTATGGTCCTATATGGGGTGAACTTGCTGGAGAATGAGACCTCATGGAGAAAGCTGATCAGAGAAATGAGGATGAAGGAAGAAAGGGAGGGCAGTGTGGGGATGGGAGAGAGTAAGGGACAGAGAGACAGATGGTGACATTATTTGAAATCTTGTTCTTTAAAGCCAGTTTGAAGCGCAAACTGATAAATTATTGGTTTTGCTCAGGGGACTATCATTGCATTTTGCAACACAAAATATCCATCAGTAATGATAGTAACAACTTGGTGGTTAATCTGATAATTTATACCTCATTTTTTAGTTGGGCACATTCTTCTTTGATGAATATTTAGGACATGTCTAGTTATAATGGGCTCCTTGTACATGTTATTGAAACTGTGAATGTCATGCAGAGAGTAAGGCACCTCTCTGTGCAGTTAGTCTTGATGACACTGCTGTTTCAGGGGGCACATTGGTAGTTTACCATAATACACAGATATATCTCGGTCACCTGTATCCCCTTCCTGGGTTCCAAATAGTACTTTTTCTTCAGCTCTTCTATCTTCTGAATAAAGAGACGATAGCCCCCTGGTTTAGAATAAATTCCCTGCTTCACATTCTCTTCTAGAGGGCTGAAAATGTCCTGAAGTAAAGCTGAGCAACGATCTGAAGATGCTTTCAGATTCCGTTCATGAAAGTTATCCCGCCTTGTTTCTAGCTGGGCCTTTGATGTAAAAATGGAAAATAATTAAAAAAAAATAACAGAAAAAGGTGTTAGCTAAAACTCAGAACTTCTGGAACTTCTTGAAAAAAAAAATTAAGACCCCTAGATAAATTTACAGGTTCCTCAGCGGAACCAGGTTCTTCCTCCTGGTCCCAAATTTCTACTGAAGCTCTTTCTCCTTTAAGGTGAGGTTCAGAACAGAGATTGCTGCTTTAGGCCACATTTTCAAACTGGTCTGAATGATTGCCCATGGGGAAAAAATGTGGCTCAACATAGTCCAGCTGCAGACAAGTAAGACTCAAATTCCTTTTGCTTTTCTGCCTTGAATATCAAACCAGTGCAATAACCGTGGGCATGTAATTTGATTAGAAGCCCTGATTATTATTTATTGCATGCAATTAAGTTAAGGGGAAGATTATTAGCTTATTCATAAAAGAGAAAAGGTCTCAAAGCTTTGAGTACATAGTCATAAAACCATTTCTCCTGTTTATTATGATTATCAACAGATAGCTGTCATCATTTTAAAATCTAGTAATAATCACCTCTCTCAAAAGAAGACCCATCTTATTCTCTCATAGTATTTGCCTTCTAAAACCCAAATCCATATAAATTTGAGAGAAAAATTACCCCTAATTCCTTTTGAAATAGTTGGTCAACATCTTTGAAGGAATGTTTGATGAAGACCTCAATGGCCTCTCTCTCACAGTCCCTGTGCAGGTCCAGCAGTTCCATCAGGGTCTCTGTGGGCAGCTGCACCTTCTGCTTCATCTGCTGGTCATAGTGGGCAAGGGCCTTCTGCACAGCAGCTGAGTTCTCTATCTGGGCCAGGGCCAGGACTGCATTCTCCATGCAGGGAAGATCCCCACTGCTGATGGCATTGACATAGGTCAGCACCAGACTCTCCAAGCCTACATATAGAGAACAAATGATGATATTTGTTGGTGTAATGAAGAAAACATTTGTTCTGTGTAATTCTGAGAATATCAGTTACCACCTGTTTGCCTCACATTCTTCACATTCTCAGTATCACCTGGAAGTTCCTTGAAATAAAGCATCTCAGTCCTGCCCCAGATCTGTTGAATTAGGCCTTCCTCTTTGGCAAGATCCCAAGGTGATGTGTTGAGAATCCTGGTCCCAGACTAAATGGGCTGGCACTCATTGAAAGCTCACATCCATTTTTAACACCAAATGCCATTAAAACAGAAACCATATCTCTTTCACTTATGTCCATCATTAGCCCTGACCATAGTAAGTATCCGATTGTTATTATGGAACAAGAGATGCTATCCCAATCAAAAAGAGTGCTCCATTTGGTGTATTAGAATAAACAGTATTGTCCAAGAGAACTTTCTTGGATATGCTAATATAACAGGCATTAGCCACATGTAGATATTACCACTTGAAATGGAGCTCTGTGATCAAATTTTTAAATTTTCTTTCATTTAATTAATTTACATTAAAATTTAAATAGCCATCCTTGTCTAGTGACTACTATATTGGAGAGTATAGCTCCAGTTTACTAGGGCAATTTTAGGATATATACACACACACACACACACAGCTATATATCTTTATTTTGGCCATTCCTACCTTTTCCTATCAAGGATGTCTGGTTAACAAAATCTACTATAAATTTTGGTACCATCTAAAATTTAATACAACAAAAGTGATAATTAAGTATTTTTCAAAACTGAAATAGGTTGATGTTATTTCATGTTCCTCTGTCCTAACGATTAGTGGGATTACTAAAAAGGGTACTCACGTGGTCCATTGACCTTGATGCCTCCTGAAAGAGTTTTAACCTTGGAATAGCTGAATATGTAAGAACAGAATTCTGCAACTTGTTGCACAAATTCACTGTCTAGTTGATCATCATGCAGAGTCTCTAGCTGGGCAAGCTTCTTTCTATGAGTGGGCCTATCAAAAATAAAGCATTTCTTCTTTGGGAAGAACTTTCGGATACAGAGCCGGGGCAGATTAAAATTTTTGTCTTTTTTACTGGTACCTGGAATAAGAAAAAAAAAAAGGATTTGCATACTATAAGGATTTGCAAAAAAAAAATCATTTTAAAAGCAAAAGAGTATATATTTCAACCTTTTCAGATAAGTTAGATGTCTTAAGAACTCAGTTGCTGTATCATGATAGCATCCATAGACAATATGTAAATGAATGGACACAGAATTATTTGAATAAAATTCATTTACAGACATCTGGTAGCTACATTGGCCATCAATTGTATTGGGTCATAGTTTTCCAACATTTGAGCTGGCATACTGCTTAGGCTTTGATCTATTTTCTTCAAATATATATCCTTTGTACCCATATTTTTGGGTTAAATTTAGAATCACAAAATGTAAGCACAAATTCTCAAATTTACTGAATCATAGCAAAGGGAAAGGTGAAAGAAAAAAAACAGGGAGAATATAACTTGAAGTCAAATCTATTAATTTGGATATTAAATATGAATTCCCAGGAATCCCTGTGATTTGGGAGGCTGAGGCAAGAGGATCACAAATTCAAAGCCAGCCTCAGCAACTTAGCAAGGCCCTCAGCAACTTGTGAGACCCTGTCTCAAACAAAAAATAAAAAGGACTGGGGACATAGCTCAGTGGTTAAGTGCCCCTAGGTTCAATCTCTGGTAACAAAAAAATTAAAAAATGAAAGTAAAAAATAGTAATGTTTTGGGTTCTGACATCCCCATTTATCAATTCTAAATTCCTGTTACCTTGCTTTAGCTTCAGGGCAGCATCCAGATACTCATCTGCTGAGATGGGCTGTCCATCTATTTCCAAGTCTAGGGAGAAATCTCTCAGAGTCCACACAAAGTCTGGGAAGAAGCTCACAAATTCAGCTGAATCCTCAATCTCATTCTCCTCAGGTGAGGATTTGGCTCTGATTCGATTTGTCAGCTCTGTCACATAGCTGAGGAGCTAATTAAGGAAAACTGACAAAAATAACAGGGCTCCCCTCCCCCACTGGTTCCATATATTCCAAAACCTTCATTTCCACTTTGTTTTTCTTAACCTGCATGGCGATTATTTAGTAGGTATATGAGCCTTTCCTCTGTCCTTGTTATTTTTCTTTTTCTTTTTTTTTTTGTGTGTGTGTGCTAGATTCATCAAGATTCTGGCTCAGGCAGCTGATTTACTAATAGAGGTTTCCCCTCTGACTTTGGTGTTGTTTTGGACCACAAAAAGGATACTGAAGTTGGTCCATGGCCTGCTGGTTGATGGTTCCCATGCTGTTGTACACAAAAGTGCTGCTCAGGAGGATTGCCAGGGCAAAGATCCAGGAGTCATTCTGGTTGTCGCCCTGGAGGTCAGAACACATTTTTGCCAAGAGGATATTTTATTCCATGGTGCTTTCAGATCAGCAGTGGTCAAAGTATGCTCACTTGGAGTTTTATTAGACTAATGACTTAAAAGAGGAACTGAGATCCAAACTGAAATGAGTGTCCATAGGACTTGGACTTTGAATACTTTTTTGATTTGTACTTCTGTTTTACACTGATTCTCCCAGGCACTCCTATTTTGACTGGCAGATGGCTGCAAAACAGTCAAGGTTGTGGGTATTCAAAGAGCTTAAAGACAATTTCAGTTGAAAAATTTTCTCAGGAGAAACTCCCTAAGAACAAGCACTAAAAGGAAGCAAGAGGACATTACTTCCTCATCTTCTGATGTAGAAATTGATGGTCACGATTCTGTTGGTGAGTGACGAACGGAAAATGAAGCCAGTGACTGAACAATTAGTGTTGTCTTCACACAATGGATTTTGCCAATCTTTGGGAAGTGAGGCTTTCTCTAAATCAGTGCTTGTCACCATGGATGATGATGATGACAATGATCCTGAGCATAGGCCTGTAGGACTTTAAAGAGATTATAACATACCCTTGGCATGGGTATGAACAGCTGCACCAGAACAGCCAAAAAGATTGTAAAAACCAAAGACTTAGAAAGACTCCTGTCTTCCTGTATGAAAGGAAGGCCAAAAAAATGCACTAAATCTCAGTAACCTTAAGGGAAAGTAAATATCAATATTCACACACCTAGCAGAGAGTGCATTACCAATTCAGAGCTGTAAATGTTATGTTTTCATGTAAACTGTGATAATTTTTGAGACTTAATTTTGACAGATTTTTTTTTGATGAAAAGTAAATCATAACTCAATAAATTGGTTAAAAAAAGACATCTCCGTCTATTTAGTTATTGTTCTTAAGTGTCATCCAATATGGTGATCTCATTTCTTAAGATCTGTTGAGACTGAGGGCTGGGGTTGTGGTTCAGCAGTAGAGCACTTGCCTAGCATGTGCAAGGTGCTGGGTTCGATCCTCAGCACCACATATAAATAAATAAATAAATAAATAAATAAATAAATAAATAAATAAATAAAGTTATTTTAAAAAATGCTTAATTCCTTCATTTATGTCTGCTACTATTTGTTTTCTTATATTAGGTTTCAAATATTACCAATAGGCTACCAATATTCAAAACACTCTATCTGAATTTAACTGTGAGTGATGAACTTTCATATTTAGCCTCTAAATAAGAATGTTATTAAAGTATGATTTTTGGGGGGTGTTACAGCTTGTCAAAATATAAGTAACATTGTCATCTGTCTCTGTGCCTGGCAAGTATTTCATTGGAAAGTATCTTTAATTCCATCTTGAATTTGTGATAGAAAAAAAAAAAGAAAATAAAACACTGTCCAGTAGTTTTGAAAGGAAATGAATTTTATCTTGAGCATATGTTTCTTTATACTTGGTTTAAGGTGCTTTCATAAAATATACAATTTGTTTAATACCCACTATATCAAAGAGATTTATATGCATGAGTTATCTAATCATGATGGACATACCAATGGTTTTTGCACTATTTTAGTACAGATGATGTATTATTAATTTTTTTTTTTTTGTTCAAGGCATTGAACCCAGGGGTGCTTAACCACTGTGCAACATTCTCAGCCTTTTTTTAAATATATATTTTATTTTGACAAATGTCCTACTACATTGCTTAGGGCCTCACTAAGTTGCTGAGGCTGGATTTGAACTCCTGCCTCAGCTTCCCAAGTCACAGGGATCATAGGCGTGTGTATTATGCCTGGCCAGATGATGCATTTGAGCATATTTGAGTATGTGTAAAGCAACTTTAAAAAAATGTGTTTGCAGATCATGATTAAATTTTGGGATGATTTTTTTTTCTAATTTCACATTGTTTTTTTGAGTGGGATAGGTTATAGTAGTAGCATATGGTAATTGCAGGTAAATTTGTACATAATCGTGTAACTGAGTAAAAACTGCGTATAAATTTCATATGCTTTGTCTTTTCAGTAGTATTGTAATACATTTCTAGTGTTGGTGTTTATGGAGAAGTAAATAAAATATTGTTGCAAATTCTTTACTATTTGCATGCCATAAATCAGTGTAAAACTTAGCAAGACTCTGTCTCAAAATAAAATAATTTGTTTAAATGGGGGATGAGGATGTACTCTGTGCTTTCCTAGCATGTGAGAGACCCTGGGTTCAATCCCTAGGAATGCAATTTTTTTTTCCTATTTTTCATAGCAAAATTGACTCATCAAAGTGTTATGGTTTGGATCTGGAATATTCACCGAAAGCTCATGTGTTAGGCAATGCAGCAATATTCAGAGGTGAGAAGATTGGCTCATGATGGCTCTGATCTCATTCGTGTATAATCCACTATGGATTAATAATATGAATGGACTACTGGGAAGTGGTGTAAACTGTGGGCAGGTGGGGCATGGCTGGAAGAAGAAGGTTACTGGGAGTGTGGCCTTGGAGAGTATATCTGTCACTGTGCCCTCTCTCTCTTTCTCTCTCTCTCCTTTTTGACTGTTATGAAGTGAGCAGCTTGCTTCCACCACACCTTCCACGATGGTGTTCTGCCTAATCTCTCAGGGTCAGAGCAATGAAGCTCACCAACCATGAGCCAAAATAAACCTGTCTCTGGGTTGTTCTTGTCAGATATTTTGGTCACAGCAATGAAGAGCTAACTAACACAAATAAGATTTATAATACTTCTAGGTACTTTATCAAGTAATTATTGTACCCCTGAACATTCAAACAATAATATTCAAAACAATAATATGAGGCAAATATAGAACTATTACATCCATTTGACAGATCAGAAAGCTAAAAGAATCAGATATTTGGCTTAAAGTCACTAAGGTACTGCCAGAGTTTAATTTAAACACAAAGTCTTGGGGCTTCAAAACAAAAATTCTTAACTAAAGTTTTCTGTAGGATAAGACTATGACATTAACTTTATTTTTGCTACCTTTATGCATGTGGGGTAACTTGAGGAGCTTACAGTCTGTTGTTAATAGTTGGAATATTGTCTACTATCTTGCTTTTCTGAAAGGATTGTGTATTATGAATATTTTCCTCATCTCTGGTTGTTACACCTAGTCTCATGATATATAAGCAAAATGAAATGCCATATTATAATGCAAGTTCTTATTTAAGGAAAAATTACATACTAGAAAGAATTTTCAGAGACAGGGGCTTAATCCAAAGTAGAATCCTCCCTCCTTACCTTCTCTACATCTCCCAGGCCCTCGGTGTCAAGTAGTACTAGAGTGTGGTCTGCTATCTTGGGATGAGGCACACACCACATCCAGATTCCTTTGGTGTGAGACTGCACTGTGGCACCCAGAGAGAAGCCTGTCAAGCACAGAGGAGATAAGATGGGTAGAATTTTAATAGTGTGTTCTGGAAAGTGTGATAAAAGCATAACCAAGTGTAAGGGAGAGGGGAAAAAACACAGCCTGTATTGAATGATATTATTTATAGTCAGAAAAATAAAAATTAGAATATCTAATACATAAAAATGTAACATTTATAATAATAAAAAATAAACAAACTAAAAATATGAGGAAATTACCCACATACGATAAGCAATATGTGAAAATCCACATCTATAGAAACATTTGCTATCCTTGAGATGTTACTGTTATCCAAAGGGAAACATTCCATGAATTCTTATTGAGATTCCAATGAAGTTTTAGAAGTAAAAATACATACCCTAATTTTAATAAGAAATCTCAGAGATAAACTTTAAAAAGGAAGTATAAATTTGGAGGTTTCAAAGAATCTGAAATCTGATACTTGCTACAGAATTGTGTCATCAAAACAGTGTGTTCCTGGCTTAAAGACCAATATATAGAGTCACAGAATGGAATAGAGAGTCTAGAAATCAAGTCTCACATATATGGTCACATGATTTTCATAAGACTTCCAAAATCACTCAGTGAAGAAGGAATAGTTTCTTCAAGAAATGACATGGAAAGACTGCAGATCCACATGCAAGGAAAAAAAAAAAAAAAGGAGGAGTTGTGGTGTTTCCTCATCCCTGTTGGTAAAGATGGCGCATGGAGCGCTTCTGTTCCAGGAGCTCAGGTCCATGACGCACTGAAACATCACCGCCAATCACTGTGAATGGTGCGAACTTTGAATGGCGCACCTCTAATCCCTGAAGTGGCACAAACACTTGACCAATGAAGAAGTAACAGCCCACTCACCCTGCTCCTCATTCTGTGTTGAGCCCCAAAATATCACCACCCTGTACGTGCTCTCTCTCTCTCTTCCCCCCTCTCCTCTCTCTTCTCTCTCTCTTCCCCCTCTCCTCTCTCTCTTCTCTCTCTCTCTCTCTCTCTCTCTCTTCCCCCTTCTCCTCTCTCTTCTCTCTCTCTTCCCCCTCTCCTCTCTCTTCTCTCTCTCTCTCTCTCTCTCTCTCTCTCTCTCTCTCTCTCCCCCCTTCTCTCCTGCGACTGGCTGTGACAGTCCCGCTAATAAAATCTTGGACAGGTAAACGGTTGTTTCCGCCTGTTGAGTTTACGGAGCTTTTCCGCTGTTCCTACAATCCCCACAAAAATTAACTCAAAATAGATGAAAGACCTAAACATTAGAGTTCAAGTTATAAAACCATAAAAGAAAACCTAGGGGAAAAACTTCATTTCATTGAATTGGGCAGTGATTTCTTGGATATGACACCAAGCGTAAAGACTACAAAAGAAAGAAATGAGTGGGACGTAATCAAAATGAAAAACTTTTGAGTATCTGAGTACACTATCAACAGAGGAGGCAACACGTGGAACTGAGGAAAATACTTGTTAGACATGTTAGATGTATATCTGGTCAGGAGGTTGATATCCAGAATATAGAAAGAATCCTTACATTGCAACACATATAACCAGATTAAAAAATGAACAAGGATTTCAGCAGATATTTCTACAAAGTGGATATACAAACGGCCAATAGTGAATGAAAAGATGCCCAACATCCCTAGTCATTTAGGGAACTGTAAATTGAAACCACGAGATACTGCTTCACACCCATTAAAATGTCCACTATCAAATAACAATAGCAAAACAGAATATCATAAATGTTGGCAAGGATGTAGAAAAATTATAACATTCATGAATTTCTGATGGGAACTTAAGATGATGCAGGCAGTATGGAAATTGGTACAGTGATTCTCAAAAAAATTAAACAGAATTGCCATATAAGTCAGCAATTCTACTTCTGGGCATATACCCAGAAGAAATGAAAGCATAGACTATACAGATAGTTTTGTATCCATCTTCATACCAGCATTATTTTTAAAGGTGAAAAGGTGGAAGCAGCCCAAGTGTTCATCTGCAGATGATTGGATAAACACATTGACATGCATAAACAATTACTGCACCTTAAACAGGAAGGAAATTTGAGACATTTTACCACATGGATGAAACTTGAAGACCAAAAGCCCAACTGTGAGTGGAAGTTTAGCTTCACTATCCCTCTATGACTCTAACTTCCTCCTCTCCATCCCCATGCTGGATGCCCACAGTGTGATGGACACAGGGCTCAGCAGAGCTTTGCTGGTGGCACTCACCCTTTTGCTTCCCGGCCAGCTTGTTCATCAAGTAGGATTTGCCTGTACGGTAGAGGCCCACGATGGCCACCACCACCACAGGGTCTGTGATGGCTGACAGGATCTTCAGGGCTTCCTGGTTGATCATCAGTTGGCCTTTAACATTCTCGATGAGGCATATGGGACCTGGCATGTAGGTCTCTGAGGCCATGTTTTGGAGTGTCTGCAAGAGAAGAAGTGGGATATTTTACAATTTCTGGTCTTTTGCTTTCAGAAGGCAGATACAAATTCCCCAGTATAAATTAAAGTGTGATGTGCATCAACAACGTAGATGAGGGAAAACCTGTATGTATTAGTCAGGGTTCTCTAGAGGAACAGAATGAACAGGAAGTATGATTATAAATAGGGGATTTATTAAATGGGCTTTTACAACCAGAAGCTAGATAGTCAACAATGGCCATCTGCAGGCTGGAGAGCTGGGAGAACCAATAGCTGTGCAGTTCAAGAGGCTGAAGCTTCAGAACAAGAAGGATCAATTTTGTTGCCCTAGTCAGAGACCAAAGGTTTCTGGAAACTCCCTGGAGAATTGCTGTCAAAAATCCACTTTGGAAGAGTGAAGATCCTCAGGTGATTGCAAAAGCAATCAAAAAACCCCTTCAAGAAGAATAGGCTTGAATCTGCTGCTGCTTCCTCTTCAAACTTTTATTCCATTCAAGCTACCATCCTATTGGATGGTGCTGCTGGCTCTTAGGCAGGGTCTCCACTTCAGTTTGCTATCTCACATGCCAATAATTCTTTGACACACTTTGGTTAACATACCCAGAAGCCTTTTAACCTTTGACATCTCTCAATCCAATCAAGTTGACAATGCAAATGAACTATTACAGTGTATAATTTTAGAAAGTCATGAAAATATTATCAAAGTGGTTCATTTAAAAAAATGTTGATGTAACAGTGACTCATCAACATTTAACTGCTCACACAACCCAAATCTTCAATTTAATTTATCATGGAAAATTTTCCTTGGATTCTTATTTAAAAGTTTACATTAGATAATGAAAGAATAAGATAACCCCACTAGATTTAAGAAATTAAATATTGACTTATTCATTCATTAATCTTAAAACAAATGAAGACCTTTATGGATAAGTGCTCTTTGTTTGACGTAAGCCCTTAGATGGTTCCCAGATGTTTTTAAATGCGTTTCTTTCTCACACCTCAAGCACTTATGTTTATTTTACTAGAATGAGGTTCCTGAACTCATATTCTAGAAGTGGAATCAACATAACTTACTTTTGCAGAGCAGTGCTCTGAAGCTTAAGTTTTATGAGTTTCACAGTAAATTAGCTTGAACTTAGGATATGAGTGAGCAATCACAGCCTAGAGAAGGACAGGTTTATTTTGATTCATAATCAGTCAGCTTCATTGCTCTGATCCTGAGAGATGAGGCAGATCACCATCATGGAAGGGTGTGTTGGAAGTAAGCGGCTCATCTCATAACAGGAAGGAGAGAGAGAGAGCACGCCAGGGACAGATATACTCTCCAAGGCCACACTCCCAGTGACCTTCTTCCTCCAGCCATGCCCCACCTGCCCACAGTTTACACCACTTCCCAGTAGGCCATTCACATTATTAATCCATAATGGATTAATACATGGATGAGGTCAGAGCCATCATGAGCCAATCTTCTCACCTCTGAACATTGCTGCATTGCCTAACACATGAACTTTTGATGAATATTCAAGATCCAAACCATAACACTTTGATTTTGCTAGGAAAAATAGGAAAAATAATTGTAGTCCTATGGATTGAACCCAGGGTCTCAACATGCTAAGTACATCCCCAGCTTCTTTTTAAAATTATTTTATTTTGAGACAGAGTCTTGCTAAGTTTTACACTGATTTATGGCATGCAAGTGGTAAAGCATTTGCAACAATATACTATTTACTTCTCCATAAACACCGACACTAGAAATATATTACAATACTATTAAAAAGACAAAGCATATGAAATTTATACATAGTTTTTACTTAGTTACACAATTGTGTACAAATTTACACACAATTACCATATATTACTACTAAAACCCATCCCACTCAAAAAACGTGAAATTGGAAAAAATCATGCCAATATTTGATCATGATCTGCAAATGCATTTGTGTGTGTGTGTGTGTGTGTGTGTGTGTGTGTATGTTGCTGGGGATTGACCCCAGGACCCTGTGCATGTGAGGCAAGCATTCTACCAACTGAGCTATATCCCCAGCCCTGAAAACACATTTTTAAAAGTAGTTAACACATATTCAAATATTCTCAAATACTTATCTGGCCAGGAGCAGTGGAGCACACCTATAATCCCAGTGGTTAGGGAGGTTAAGGCAGGAGAATCACAAGTTCAGCTCCCTTTTGAAGAGCTGCAGAGACAGGCTGAGAAGGGAAGGAAGCCTTCTTACCTGCTCTTTCTGCTCAATGTGGGTGGACTGGCTTCTCTCACTTCTCTGCTTCTTGCTGGATGGCTGAGCTTTTATTTTATCCTCCAGCGTTGTGAGCCTTTCTGGATTTCCCCGAGTGACCAAACACTGAAGACTACAACAACCTTTATCATGAATTTACAGTAATGTGAAACTGAAAGTACTCAGTCCAAGGAAATGAATCAACAACCCTAAAAGGGATTTTCAGTGTTCTGTTGGTGGATGGGTGTGACAGGATTTCTCAACTGGAACTTTCAAACATTTTGTTGGAAGAGATCACAGAAACCATTTGCTATTTAAAAAAAAAAAAGTCTATTAGATGTAGAATATAGTAAAATGTTTCCCAAGATTGGGAGTCTGTTTAAGCATCCTAGAATGAGGAAGCATCATTTATTTTTAAAGTCTAATTTCCCAAAATAAGAGACTCACTCACAGTGGAGCTGGTTTACTCTTCTGGAGCTTCAGTATGTGAGAGAAGGTGCATGGTTTATATACTCTCAAACACCCAGTAGTTGTTTTAATGGTCTGGTATTTGTCCTCTTAACAGTCAGAAGGGGGCTCCCTGCACCTACAGGTGTTTCAGATGCAAAGCTGACTGCTTTACATGGAGTGTACATCTTAAACCTCATAATAAATCTTATGATTTTATAGAAACTGAGGCATGCATAGACTTTATCAGCTGTCCCAGCTTATATAGCCTGGTAAGTAATCTGAATCCAAGCAGTTTTGCTCTCCAACTTTCTTCTTGAGCCACTACACTACACTGTTCCTCTGTTTGCTGAGTAATGGTAAAAATAATGTTTTAAAATTTATAGACTATTTTCTAGGCACTCCATGTTATGTGTCAAATTCATCCTGACTACGGTCATGCAGAATAAATGATATTGTCTCTATTTTGCAGTGGAAATAAGAATTCTGGAGGAGGGCTCTATGGTTTGAATATAGTTTCAGTGTGTCCACCAAAGGTTTATGTATTGGAGCTTGGTTCTCAGTGTGGCAGTTTTAAAAGGTAAGGGACCCCCTAAGAGGTGGGGCCTAGTGGGAGGTGGTTGGGAATTTAAGAGAGATTCATCCTTTCCTTGAGGCAATGGATTGAGGTTGTCCCACAACAGTGTGGGTTTTTTGTTTGTTTGGTTGGTTGGTTGGTTGTTTTTTTTTTTTAAGTGAGCTTGCTCATTGTCTCTCCACGTGGCATCTCTCTTCTTTACCATAGGCCTTCTTGATATGCTGTGTTTTAGTCAGCTTTTTCACTGCTGTGACTAAAGGATTTGACCAGAACAACTGTAAAGGAGAAAAAGTTTATTTGGGGGCTCACAGTTTCAGAGGTCTTATTCCATAGAAGGTGTTATGCTTGAATTCGGGACCCCCAAAAGACCACCAGAGACCAAGATCAATGTAAGCAGCAAAGAGGTGTTTATTGCGAACTAGCTTGGTCCTCCACATGCACACAGCAACTGGTGACGCTGAGAGACCCCGAGCCCAGGGTTTGCAGCAGTTTTATACATTCTTTGGAGAAGGCAGGGACCCCCACATACATCATAGTATCTCTTAGCAAATCATCACACACCCGGGAAAATCAAATAACAACTCTAAAACATGAATAGCACATTCACAAGTTGGGTAGGGGTGATTGGTTACTACAAGAGGGGATTCATTTGAACTGATTGGTTTAAGCCAAGAGGGGTGTTTGTGCTGAACTATATGGTTTCCCAACACCATAAACTACTGGGAGGGTCATCTGGCATCCCAGGTATTTCCCTGGCTCATGCTGATTGGTGGCTGCTAGGGGATTGCTATGGGTCCCCACCTAGCCTGACTGAGTCAGGGACACCTGGCCTGGCGCAGCAGATCTCTCCTGTTATTTGTAGATAAACAACTTAGCAGGAAGGGAATGTGCCTAGGGGTGCTCTGTGGGTCTTTCCAAGGACAAAGGTCATGTCTCTTCCTTGGACAGGCTTTGCTCTGAGGTAGAGGCTGGCTTTTCAAAGGTTGGCCCAATTCCTTGGGGCATGAGGTGAGGCTAAATCTCATGGCAGGAAAGGATGGCAGAGGAAAGCAGTTCATGTCATAATGATCAGGAAACAGAGAGAGACTCCATTCTCTAAATACAAATATAGACCCAAAGCCATGCCCCAATGCCACCTCCTACAGCCAAAACCTACTATAAAGAATGGTGGAAAAGCTCCGTAAACTCAACAAGCCAAAACAACTTGTCTGAGATTTTATTAGCAGGACGGTAGCGGCCAGTCGCGGATGAGAAGGGGAGAGAGAGAGAGAGAGAGAGAGAGAGAGAGAGAGAGAGAGAGAGAGAGGTAAAGTAAGAGAGAGTAAGAGAGGAGAGAGAGAGAGAGGGTGAGAGGAGGAGAGAGAGTAAGAGTAAGAGAGAGCACGAACAGGGTGTTGATATTTATGGGCTTAATGCAGGATGAGGAGGAGCAAGGCGAGTGGGCTGCGACTTCTTCATTGGCTGAGAGTTGGTGCTACTGCAGGGATTGGAGGTGCGCCATTCAAAGTTCGCGCCATTCTCAGGGATTGGAGGTGATTGCGTGCCACTCCGTGTGTCATGGACCTGAGCTCCCAGAAGAGAAGCACTCCGGGCGCCATCTTTACCAACACCTACCACTTCAGTTACCACTCAGTTAATTCTTATGAGGGATTAAATCACTGATTTGGGTTAAGACTCTCACAACCCAATCATTTTTCCTCTAAACCTTTTTGCATTGTCTTATACGTGAACTTTTGGGGGATACCTCACATCCAAACCATAACATGCTGCCATCTGCCATGTTGTGATGTACCCAAAATGCCCTCATCAGAAGTCCAATGGATTGGGTCACCCAATCTTGGACTTTTAGCTTCTCAAATTATTTTTCCCCATATTTTTACTGATGCATAATAGTTGTACATAATTGTGGGGTTCCTTGATACAAATTTAAACATTCACACAATAGAACAATATAATTTAGCCAATATCACTCCCCAGACCTTCACCCCCCTCCCTAGTTTCCAAAATTCTGGGCTAAATTGATCTCTTTTTAGTATAAAATACTCGGCCTCATGTAATTTTTTTTAAAAATTTTATTTCTATAGCAATACAAAACTGACAGAGAGTAAATACAATCCTGCCCAAATTCCCTGAGCAGGTCACATGGTGGGATGCAAATGTAAACTCTGTTTAACTTTAAACTCTGTGTACTTTCATTCCTTCCTCATTGCTTCCGTAAGAAAGGAAGAACCAAGTAAAAAGAAGGGAGTTACATACAGGTTCTCTGTTGATCTTACCATATTGTTCCCTGCCCAGAACCCATGCCTGAAATTTGACAAATGAGAGATAGAAACTATCTTCTCTTTTCCCTCTTTGCCATGATCTTTTTGAATATCTATGGGTAAGTAGTATTTGACTTGTTTTAGAAATTAAGATTCATCTGGGTCTTTCAGTTGCTGAAACACACCTACATTCTTCTTGGCCTTGAAATCTGTTTAACCACCACATTTCTGTATCTGAAGCTTTTTCTCCACTGATCTTGGTAAGGTTTTTTTTTTTTTTTCCTTATATTTGAGGCTGCCACAAATGGGCCTATTCTTGGAGAAGTGTGTGATAACCTCTATTTCAATCTCCACATTTAAATTTTAGCTTTTCATTTTCTTTCTGACTACCTGAATTAAAAGCTCACAATCTCTAACAGCTGGTCAGTTTGGAGTTTCTTTGAATGCTGAGTCAGTGTTTTAAAAAGAAGTTCAAACTCTGTTCCTCTTTGGCCATATTTTTCCCAAACTGAACTAAAACTTTCTGCTAGTGTATGTCTCTCCCTAAGCTTGAAATCTCCCAACAGTCCTCCAACAAACAAAACGTCCCATGCCCTCCTCCATTTTTTTTTTTTTTTACATGAGTAAAGGATTTGGTGTCAATTCAGCCCAAATTGAACAATTTTTATCTTGCACCCATGTAGGATTGAAAGTGAAAGTAGGGCAAGCTCTTGGTTTCTGGGAAATGGATTGGATACTGAGAAAGCAGATTCTTCCTTAATACAATGAGCTGAGAGCTGGTTTGTGCCTTTTTTGTGTGTTGGTCTGCTTGAAGATTTTTCTATGGACTTTTCCTTTTAGATGCTGGGTATGGGCAAGCTACACTTCTTCCTTTTCTTGTTGACTGAGTTCTCAGTCTATGAAGTCCTTATATCCTCCAAATAGCCACAGCTCCAATTAATTCATCATTTAGTGTATGTGTTTAATGGTTTTAAAGATAGTCCCAAATATTAGTGTCCCAAGAACAGGTAGACTGAGTTTCAGGTGCGGAATGGTCTGCGAGGAAGGTGCTTTGCACATAGAGAGCTCCAGGCAGCAAGGTGCAGAGTGTGCCCCAGCGGGGTTCCTCACTCAGCTGGGATCACTGAGCCTCACATAGAGCCCAACCAGACCTGCACATTAGGAAAACAATTGACAGGAAGACTTATTCTAAGCAGTAACAGTGACTTGTTCCTTTCTAACAAAAGCAAAGGCCTGGAGAGGAAGGGAAGGGAGGTAAGTGGGATATTGAAACCCAGCCCGAGATTGCTGAAGGAAATGTTTGAAAATTTTAACAATGAGAAACTGATTTTGATATTAGTTATGTTATACATTTTTTTCCTTTTAATTTGTCTTCAAAGCACATACACATAAAATGTACCATAAGAAAACATGTGTGCAGTTCAGTAGTGTTAAGTATGCTCACATTTTAGTACAACAGACTGTGTCCCAGAAACTCTGTACCTGTTGAGCAACAATTCTTTATCATCCCATTTCCTTGTTCCTGGTAACCACCATTCATTCTACTTTGCTTCTAAGAGTTTGACTATAGTTACTCTTTTGATGGCTATATTTGGGTGACTAGTTGACTAGATTAAAAATACCTATAGAACTGGCAAAGCATTACTTCTTGGTGTGTTTGTGGTTGTATTCAGAGGAAACTGGCATGTGAGTTAGTGAGCTGAGCAAGGAAGATCTGCCCTCAAAGTGGATAGGCATCATCATATCAGCCAAGGGTCTGAACAGAACAAAAAAAATCAAGATTTTACCTGTCTTTCTCCTGAAGTTGAGATATATTCTTCTCCTAATCTGGGGGCACCGGGAATCTAGGTTCTCAGGCCTTCAGACATGGATTGAGCTACACTATTGGAGTCCCAAGATCAGTAGCTTGCTAAAGGCCTGCCATAGGTCACATGGACCATTTTCTCTAACAAATCCCCTCTCTTATATCTCTATGTCCTCTTGGTTTTGCATCAGTAGAGAACCCTAAAAGTCATATAAGTTGAATCATTCTCTATTTGTATTTCTGAGATGTGGTTAGATTACGTATCACAGAGTATTTAGGATTCATCCATTGTATTAGTGAGCTTTGCATTATTACAACAAAATATCTGAGGCAATCAACTTAGTAAAAGGTAAGGTTTACTTGGCTCACAGTTTGGAGGTTCAATGTCAAGATTGTGGATACATTTCTGCCTAGGTCTCTGGCAAGGGTTACTTAAGGCAGGTACTTTACAGTGAATGTTCACTTTTGGAGCCATGAAGCAGAGAAAGATAAGACCGTGGGGTCTCCAAAGTTTTTTGGAGGGCACACCCCCAGTGATCTAAGGATATCCCATAGGGCCCACTTCCAAAAGGTCCACAGCATTTCCCAACAGACTACTCTGGGACAAAGTCTTTAACATACAAACCTTTGGGGACTCTCATCCAAACCATAGCATCTGTGATGTAACATGCCACAGGATTTCCTATTTTTTGGAAGCTGAATAATATTCTATTTTGTGTACAGAGATAGTACGTTTTTTAAAAATATTTATTTTTTTTTAGTTTTTTTGGCGGACACAACATCTTTGTTTTTTTTTTTTTTTTTATATGTGGTATTGAGGATCGCATGCCAGGCGAGCCGGCTACCGCTTGAGCCACATCCCCATCCCCGAGATAGCACGTTTTTAAAATCTGTTGATGTACATTTGTGTTGCTCCAACCCATCTATCATGAACTGGGTTTGCAAATATCTCTTTGTTATCCTTCTTTTGATTCTTTTGCACTTATACCTAGAAGTGAGATCACTGAATCATATGATAATACTCTTTTTCAAGGATTTTTACACTTTTTTTTTTTAATAGCAACTGGAACATTTTACATTCTTACCTACAGTGGTAAAACTTCCAATTTCTCCCCACCCTTGCCAATACTAGTTTTTTTTTTCTTTTTCTAATGGTGCCTACACCAATGGGAATTAGGTGATATCTCTTTGTGGTTTTATTAGTGTTTCTCTAATGAGGAGAAATATTGAGCTCTTTTCATGTGTTTAATGACCATTTGTATATGTTCTTTGCAGAATCATCTTTTCAAATTCTTTGCCTATTTTTCAAGGGTTTGTGTGGTTGAATTGTAAAAATTCTTTTTTTTCAAGATTTTTTCCCCCATTTTTAATTGGTGAACTAGAATCATACATAATAGAGGGATTCATTGCTACCTGTTCATACATGCACATGATATAGCAATATAATGTTTTCAATATTGTTCCCCAATATTCTGCTTTTTATTCTAATTTGTTATACATGACAACAGAATGCATTACAATTCATATTAGATATTTAGAGCACAATTTTTCATCTCTCTGCTTGCATATAAAGCATATTCACACCATTCATGTATTTTTCGTACATGTACATGGGGTAGTGATGTTCATCTCATTCCAGCTCAGCCTCTTTTATTGAAATAGAAAAATGAACTTATTTGTCTATCTGCACAGTTATTAACACAAGTTTTTTTAATAGAAACCCCACATCTAAAGAAAAATTTTGCCCATATAATAACTTTTACTTTTCTCTAAATAATATTAACTTTCAATTTCCATACATTTTAACTTTGAAAAAATTTTTTATGACATCTTCTAGGTTTAAGGAAGCAGCTGGTGGCAGTTGCTCTATTAACAATGGGAAAGAGAGCTGTGGCCAAGAACATAAGGGCAACTTATTTGCATGAAAACATCCCATAAAGCTGAAAATAAATATATCATTTCAGCACAGAATTTTAAATTTACAATCTTCAATAAAAATATTTTCTAAACCATTAGGGAAAGGTTTTCATTGTGGTCAGACTGTTACTCTTTCAACAACCTCTAGGCAACCTCCAGGTAATCGCCACTTCTTCTCACACAGGTGTCCTCTACATAGAATTGATGGAATGGGGCTGGGGATGTGGCTCAAGTGGTAGCGCGCTTGCCTGGCATGCGTGCGGCCCGGGTTCGATCCTCAGCACCACATACAAACAAAGATGTTGTGTCCGCCAAAAACTAAAAAATAAATATTAAAAATTCTCTCTCTCTCTCTACTCTCTCTCTAAAAAAAAAAAAAGTCACCCTAAAAAAAAAAAAAAGAATTGATGGAATGGTGGCTTTCAATGTAATGTCTCCATGTCCAAATTCTTAAAATTCAGTGACAAAATATGGCAAAACATTCTTCTGTTTTTTTCTCATAAGGCAGATCAGATAACATTGAAGCTTCTTTGCTCCCTGTTCTTTGGACTCTAAGGTAAGTTGGCATAGAATCTTTTGTTTACTTTACTTATGAAGGGGAAAGATCTGTTTTGGCTCATGATGACAGAGGAGTTCATGGTCAGTTTTCTCCATTGCTTTGGTACCTTGGCAAGCAGTCACCACCTCAGGAAGTTCAGGATGCTGTCCTTGTGCTACAGGTTTCCCAAGAGGGGAAGGCCTGGGGGCAAGCTTCTCCAGGAACCCTGAATTTGGCTCAGGTCCTGGGTCACTCATTGCACATGAAGAATCAGGAGCTCTGTGAGTGTCCCTCAATCCCTGAAGCACAGCGCCAGTCCTCCCAATGGCAGGAGAGATGCAGCCCTGGCTGCTGGAGGGTTCTGGAGCCTGCACTAGAGCCAGGCTGTGAGGTGGCTCAAGAGATGCATTTTAAAAATAAATCCTTTGGGCCTGTCACAATGGTGTACAACTGTAATCCCAGTAATTCAGGAAGCTAAGGCAGGAGGATGGCTAGTGTGAGGCCAGCCTCAGCAATTTAGTGAGATCCTGTCTCAAACTAAAAAATAAAAAGGGCTGGGATGTAGCTCAGTGGTAGAGTGTCCCTGGACTTAATCCCCAGTACTACAATAAATAAATAACAAATGCATAAATATATACCATTTGAAAGAAAAAGTATGGAAAACAACAATAGGCAAACAAAAATCATAAGAGATCTGGAGTGTCTATGTTAACATCAGGCAAAATAGACTGCAGGAAAAGGAAGGTTTGACACTTTATAGTGATTACAAACTGAATGCATTGAGAAGTATTACCATATATGTAGGTGTTTATTCCCGAAGCCTGATCATCTGTTCAACAAAACAGACATAATTAAGGGAAGATGAAATATATTCTGAAAAACAGGCAACAATCCAATAATGTTTTCAGCTTCTGTTAACAAAAGTTATCCTATCTCTGTTTTTTTGGGGTGGAGTGGGGTACCAGGGATTGAACTCAGAAACAATCAACCACTGAGCCACATCCCCAGCCCTATTTTGTATTTTATTTAGAGACAGGGTCTCACTGAGTTGCTTAGTGCCTGGCTTTTGCTGAGGCTGGCTTTAAACTCGAGATCCTCCTGCCTCAGCCTCCTAGCCACTGGGATTACAGGCGGACGCCACCGCACCCGGTTATACCATCTCTCTCTCTCTTTTTTTTTAATATTTATTTTTTAGTTGTAGCTGGACATGATACCTTTACTTTATTTATTTAGTGGTGCTGAGGATTGAACCCAGGACCTCGCATGTGCTAGGCAAGTACTCCATCACTGAGCGTCAACCCCAGCCCCCTCCCATCTCTTGTTAAAATGAGCCTCTATAGTATGGAGATTCCTCAGTAAACCTGGAATGGAACCACCATTTGATGCAGTTATTCCACTCCTCAGTATATACCTAAAGGACTTAAAATCAGCATACTATAGTGATGCAGCCACAACAATATTTTTAGCAGCTCAATTCACAATTGTTAAGCTATGAAACCAACCTAGGTGTCCTTTAACAGATAAATGGATAAAGAAAATGCAGTACATATACACAATGTAATATTACTCAGTCATAAAGAAGAATGAAATTATGGCATTTGCCAGTAAATGTATGGAACTGGAGACTATCATGCTAACTGAAATAAGCCAATCCCCAAAAAACAAAGGTCAAATGTTCTCTCTGATATGAGGATGCTAACACACAATGGGGGGAGGGGAGAGAATAGAAGTTCATTGGTTTAGACAAAGAGGAATGAAGGGAAGGTGGGGGGGTAGGAAAGACAGTAGAATGAATTGGACACAACTTTCCTATGTTCATATATGATTACACCACCATGTAACTCCATATCATATACAACCACAAGAATGGGAAGTTATACTCCATGTATGTATAATATGTAAAAATACACTTTACTGTTAGTTATATCTAAAAAAAAACAAATAAAACATAAAAATAAGATGAGCCTTTAAAGTAAAAATAGTAAGTAAAAAGAATTTTCTAAACCTCTGAATGTAAATAAAACTCTTCAGGGCCTAAATAAAACCATTGTCTGTTTTGTTATCCAGAGATGTCTCCAAGGGTATGGATTCCATCCTTTTGGTAATGTAAAGAGCCAGAAGGATAGAGCTCCAGTCTTCACGTCACTTTGGAACTTAGCCCAGGTTCTTATCCTAGCTGTAGTCATTTCTTCTTATGGAGATAAGATGATTATTAAACTTATTAACCAAAGAAGTGACTGCTTCAATTTGCAGGCAATTATAGCAGGAACTATATGAAGAAAGCTGTAGCAAAGTCCAGGCTGTATCAGTAACTTGAGCTGTTAAGTTCTTTTATGGAAAACAGGATGCCACTGATACATGCTTATGTTTGTTAAAAATACTGCAGAACAAAAGCATCTTATGCACTTGGATGTATAACTTGTGTGAAATGCATTTGATTTAGTTTATTGATTTCATATCCTGATACTTTGCTGAATTCATTTATTAATTCTAGAAGTTTTCTGGTGGAATTTTTTGGATCTTCTAAATATAGAATCATGTCATTGGCAAACAGTGATAATTTGGGTTTTTCTTTTCCTATTCATATCCCTTTAATTTCTTTCATCTGTCTGATTGCTCTGGCTAGAGTTTCAAGGACTATGTTGAATAGAAGTGGCAAAGATAGCATCCCTGTATTGTTCCAGTTTTTAGAGGGAATGTTTTAAATTTTTCTCCATTTAGAATGATGTTGGTCTTGGGTTTAGCATATATAGCTTTTATGATGTTGAGGTATGTTCCTACTATCCCTAGTGAAGGGGTGGTATATATTTTTAAATGCTTTTTCTGCATCTGTTGAGATGATCATATGATTCTTGTTTGTTTTTAAGTCTATTGATGTGATTGTGATAGTCAAGCCAAAGCAACTCCCTTTTGTTTAGTAACTCCATTTTGTAAAACAACCATGCCAAGTAGAAGGGTCGTGACTGGGGCAAGATGTTCTTTTCCTTTTACTATAGAAACCTTTAAGAACACGGAACTACCTGATAGGGCATTGTTTCTGTAACTAGGGTAACAGGGCTCTGTTTCTATTACTGGGGTGACTGGGCTAATTGTGATTGGCTAAGTGTCCCTCCGCCTGACTGCATTCTCCTGCTTCTGTAACTTGGCTTGCTTGCATTGGCTGGACTCCCAAATGTCCCTTTTGCAGTTTTCAGGCTTATAAGGAGCATCCTTGCAATTGTTTGGGGCTAATCTGGGGAACAGCTTTATGTTCTGGTCAGTCACCACTGGTAAGGCTTGATTCAATTATACGTGAGTGGTCTGGAAGTCAATTTATGAAACCCAGGGATGATGCTTTAACTATAACATGATGAATTGCATTTATTGATTTCCACATGTTGAACCAAACTTGCATCCATACTTGATCATGATGCACTGTTTTTAAAGTATATTTTTGTTTATGAGTTGCCCAAATTTTACTGAGAAATTTTAGTGAGAATTTTTTTGTCTATATTTATGAGGGATATTGGTCTGAAGTTTTCTTTCTTTTATGTGTCTTTGTCTTACCATTGACTTTAAAAAAAATATTTATTTTTTAGTTGTAGATGGACACAATATCTTTATTTTATTTTATTTATTTTTATGTGATGCTGAGGATAGAACCCATGTCCTCTCATGTGCTACCACTGAGCCACAACCCCAGCTCCTCACCATTGATTTTTATATGTCAATTTTATATACTGCAAGTATACCTAATTTATTTACTAGTTTTGAAAAATTTTCTTTGGAATCACTATATTTTCCTATATGAGATCATGTCATTCTTAAAAAGGGATAATTTAACTTCCATCTTTATAGCTTGTATGCCTTTTCTTTCTTTTTCTTGCCTCATTTTCTGGCTAGAATTTCTAGTGAGCTGTTGAACAGAAGTAAATGTAGGGTGAAAAGTTTATCTCAGTGGTACAATGCCAGCCTGTGGGTTTGATTCCTTGAGCAGTCATTATTGTCCTAGGTTGCATTCCTTCCATACCTAACTTGGTAAGAATTTGATCATAGGGCTGGTGATGTAGTTCAGTGGTAGAGGGCTTGTCTATCTTGCTTAAGGCCCTGGGTTCAATCCTCAGTACTACAAAAAAAAAAAAAAAAAAAAAAAAAAACCAAACAAACTTTATCATAAAAGAATGTGCATTTTGTCAAATGCTTCTTCTGCATCCATTGAGGTAATATATGGTTAATGTAGTGTATCGCTCTATCAAATTGCTTATGTTCAACCATCTTTGCATCCTTGGGATAAAGGCCACTTGATCATTTTGAAGGACCCTTCTCATTCTCATAAGCTGTTGAAATTGACTTGTTAATAGTTTGTTGAGAATTCTGCCACAGGGATGTTGGATTGTAGTCTTCTCTCAGGGGAACCCTTGCCTAGATTTGATATCAGGATTTTGTTGCCTTTGTGAATGAGTTATGAAGTGTCCCCTCCTCAGCTTGTGCAAGGAAATAAAGAAGCTTGGTATTTTAATTCTTTTTAAAAAAATATTTTTATTAGTTGTTGAAGGATCTTTATTTTATTTACTTATTTATATGCAGTGCTGACAATCAAACGCAGTGCCTCGCACATGCTAGGCAAGCGCTCTACCAATGAGCCACAACCCCAGCCATGATATTCGTTCTTTTTTTTTTTTTTAAAGAGAGAGAGAGAATTTATTTATTATTTATTTTTAGTTTTTCGGCGGACACAACATCTTTGTTTGTACGTGGTGCTGAGGATCGAACCCGGGCCGCACGCATGCCAGATGAGCGCGATACCACTTGAGCCACATCCCCAGCCCTCATTCTTATTTAAAAGCTTGGTAGGATTCAGGAGTGAAGTCAATTTGTCCTGGATTCATTCCTCCCTTCCTTCCTTCCTTCATTCTTTCTTTTTTTTGGGGGTGGAAAACGCTAATTATTTTCTTTTTATTATTAAGAAGCATATATATTTGGAGCCTTTCTTCTGGCTTTATGGTGGGTAATTGTTGTAAGGCAAAATATCTTTTAAAATAATATTCTTTAAGTCTATTGGAAGTATATAATGTTGTGGGGGAAAAGCATTGTTAAAATAATTTCCTAAATCTATGGAATGAGACTTATAACTGAAACAACTCCAGAAAAGATTAGCCAACAGACTTGTTTAGAAATTGTGATGTTTAAAAAAATTTATTTTATCTATTCATTCATTTATCTTGGTGCCTGTCCTTAGCTTTGGAATTTGGCAGAAATTCACAAGTGGGAAGAGTCTTGTTTACTATCATGCTATTCAAAGCTTAGCCAGGAACCAAAAATCCATGGATGTCACAGCCCTTCTGGAGAGCCTAGACTTGAAGTACTTTCAGTTCAGAATTCTGAGTGAAATTAAATCAGAGGCACATGGATTCATGGGTGTGTCAAAACCATATCAGAAAAACTAGACAAGAGTCTGTAATAAATTGGGCTTGTGCTAAGAGTGGAGTCTGCTGATAACTTGATCTTGAACTTTCCAGCCTCATAGGCTGTGAGAAATACATATTTGTTTTTAGCCAGTTCTATGGGTGACTAATAATCAGCAGCCCAAATGGACTGCACACCTCCACTCCAGCTTTTAAGTCAAAAGATATATTTATACTTAATGATGGTGCCAGGCAGATGGTGATTGTTTACTTGTTATGTTTATACATTATTTGTGTTTATATATATGTAAACAGGCAGATGGTGTTTTTTTACTTGCACAATCAAGGTATAGGGTCACTCTATGTTGGCACTTAGGCTCAAAATGGAGCAACTCATGGCAAACAACTGCTTCACAAAATGGAGTGATGTAGAGCTGGGCACAGCCTGAAAACCATGTTCTGTTCATCATGGAGGAACTCATAGAAAGACACAGGCTGCTCTCCACAGAATTAAAGCCGAAAGCTATCTAAAAGCCACTATCAATCAAGGACCAAGAAAACTAGGCCAAAAGTAGGAGAAAGATTAAATCTGAGAGGAAATTTTAATGTACAAGAAAAAAAAAAAACATACAATAGAATCAAAGCATCCAAAAGGTTGGTGTCTGACGAAGATTAATGGAATTGGCAAAACACAAAGAAATGACAAATTGCCATCTTCATTAGCAAAGGATATAAAATGACTCAAGAAAATCTTCTCCTACACTAACAATTAGGACGAAGCAGACAATCAAAGCATTTTAATTTTGTTACTCTACTAGAGAACTGAATACATAAGACAAGTGAACTTCCAAAAAGAAGAATATCCCTTGAAGAGACAAGACTTAAACATACATTTTAACTTTTGCCTGAGATTGGAATTCAAAAGTAATAAACTGAAGACTTCTCATAGCAAAATTCAACAGAGTCTTTTTTTTAGTAATATTTTCTGGGTAAGTTTTATGTATCAGGTGTAGCAATTCAATTGGTCATTTCTCTGCTAAGAAGTATTCCATAGGCACTGACTACATCCAATACTCAAACACATAGTAGGGCTTACTTGGGTACTTCTGAGTTATTGATATTAAAGTGGTCATATAGGAAAGTCTGTTCAGTTGATTGGTTGTTCTCACCCTCATGGTGTGAGCAGAAACCAAGCACTTGATAAAGTAGCAGGGTCAAAAAGAAAAGATGGTGTTTCATTGTGAGAAATGAGAAGGTAAAATCCTTGAAAACAGACTGTTGCAACTGGGGTGATCCTTTTATCTATGTGGAAATCTTCCTTAAATTATTGCAGAGGATGCAGTAACCTGTGGCTGTTGCAATGAGCCTTTCCCGTTCATATCCAAGGAGAGTGTGAATTCCCAGTTCTGGAATGATCACTTTAAGACTGGAGAGTTTAGCACAGGAAACATTCCTCTCTGTATCAGCAAAAGAGGGTTTTTTAATGGACAAGGACAGGGTAGTTCTGAGGAATAATGAAGTCAGTGGGGTTTAAAGTATGTGATGGGTCAGGAGAGATGAACAGGACTAGGCTCACTTTCTGTGAAAAGGCAGGAGGCACGGCAGGCACAGATCTGCTCAAGCCAACTGTGCATCCTCCAGAACTACAAACCCTGACCCATCTCTCCTCACTCCACAGAGGATTCCACCATAGACCTCACAGTGTCCATGCTGGACTTCAGTGGAAGCACTGATGAACCCAGCCTAATTCCATATTAAGTTTGGGAGCCATCTCATCACAAAGTCATGAAAAGTTAATTTCTGTTTTACTGTAAATTACTGTGATTTCTAAACTTGTTTGGAATTCCTGCCTGTGCCTTGAACTCACCCATACCTGGCTTTCCCTGACCATATAACAACCCTCTCTGAAACCTCAGTGGCACCTCATAAATTCTGATGTTGGGATGGGGCTGGGGATGTGGCTCAAGTGGTAACGTGATCGCCTGGCATGCGTGTGGCCTGGGTTCGATCCTCAGCACCACATACAAACAAAGATGTTGTGTTCGCTAATAACTAAAAAATAAATATCAAAAATTTCTCTCTCTCTCTCTTAAAAAAAATTCTGATGTTGGGATCTAAATTTATTCCCTACCTTGAAATGTTAAGCCATGTAGATCATTAACCTACTGTCTGCCTTCGTATTATGCTTGTCAAAATCCTGTTATCTGTAAGTTCTCAAGACACTCCCCTTTTCAACTTTTTGTGCTATAAAACTGGGTTCCTAGAGACCTGGGGTACTGATCTCTAACCCAGGGTTTTCAGGACAGATAGTCCTGTCCAGCTCTGGTGTACACCAATACAAGCTTGCTTTAATTTGTTTTAAAATTGGAGTTGGTAGTTTTTTTTCTTTGCGTCGGGATTTAATAGCACCTCTCTAGGATATAGACGTACTGTTTGAATATTTTCACCTCCCTGTCATATTCTATGTGCACATCATTGGCAATATTTAATCTGAAGCTTTTGTGACTGAAAACCAGGTTGTCAAATTTGTGGGGTTGGGAGTTCAAGGTTCCTGACTTCTAAGCATCAGGGGCTACTAATATTATCATAAGAACCCAACATCTCACTATAGGCCACGAGGTTACTCAGCACAGCAGAATGCAAAAGACTAAAGTGAAGAGCTAGAGAGCCCCCAGGGGCAGATGTCAGGAACATTGGGAAACAGAATCCAGAGTAGTTTGGAGCCCAGTCAGTGCACTCAGGACTCACTCCCCAAGGGGTTCTAACTGGCACCTCCATTGCCAGGAGAAAGGCTGACTTAGAAGTCACAGTTACAAGCCTGTAAGGGCATCAGATATTAAACATGTTACCTGAAGAGAAATTCTGAAACAAGGATCAAGCTCAAACAAGATGAGAAAGCTCTGGCAAGCCATGGACAGCTGGAGCTCACCTCAGACACGGGATTATCTCTCAGGTGTGTCTTCTCAAGCCTAACTTAGGAGGGGAAATGTCCTGAGAAACCTGGCACTGACCCATGGGCTGGCTTGTGAAGAAGGGGCGATAGTCAAGAGCTATGGACAGAGAATGAGAGCAACTGAAACTAAAAAACATTACTTTCCAAAACTATTAGGAATTTTTTTTTTTCTGAAAACCTCCATAATTCCTCAAAGCAGTTGAGTTACAGGAATTCCAGGTTCCTGTCAGGAGCTGTCAGTACTGTTTGTAATGGTGTCAGGATCACCCAAATGTATCAGAGACTCCTGTGCTGGTTACCTTCCCACCCTCTGCTGCCCATGTGATCTCTGAGCAGGTCAGAGGGGACCATGTGACACTGTCTTGTCAGCTCTCCTGCTCCCTTAACATTCCAGATATTTTTGGAGAGAGGTCTGTTCTCTATTCTTTGAACTTCTAATGGGTTTCTGCCCAAATCCACCCAACCCCTAGCCCTGAAGAGTTTCTGTAAGAAGGAAATGCTGTGAGGACTATTGAAGCCCAGAGGGACAGTTAAGAAGTGATTCCAAAGGGACAGCTTGTAGACTAAGTAGGGAATGGAGGAAGGATTGCAGAAGTGTCCAAAGCAGGGGTCTTCATAAAGTATCAGAACACCATGAGCATGAAATTGCCTCACAACAATTGAAGAAGTGCACCAGATAGTACTTCTTTCTTGAATCATTCAACTAATTAATTTTTATTATTGAGGAGATCTATCAAGATTCTTATGCATCCTGAGAGGTAATAAACTTGCTTACAACAAGTATTATAAGCAAAAAAGCCAAAGTGTGAAGAATCTTCTCACACAACAGTTATTTTCCATTTTCTCACCTTTAATCCTTATCTCTAAACCACAATCATTTCAAGTTGTCACAGTCTGGCTGGGCACAAATCACGAGCCACTGAAGCAAGTACAAACTTTATTTCTGAACTCCACCAGCACACTCCACACACGCTCTCCGGGAACTCTCCCGAACGCCACTCGGCTCCTCCAGGAACCACAACCGGAAAATCCCTCCTTCCGCACTTCCCCAACCAATGGGAACTCTCCGAGAATCCCCACGAGAACTCCAAAGTAGCGCGAGAACTCCAAAGTAGCAGGCCGAGGCAGACAGTAAAGGTCTAATATACAACCGAATCAATCCAGCATCATCTTAATGGCTTGCCTCTCAACCAATACTATTGGCAAAATGCCAGGGGCCATTCCAACTCAGCTGTGGCTCTCAGCATCTCCCCCCTTCTGTTTAATTAAACAACAAGCAATGTGGCTTAGGGACCATGCCTGTTAGGTTGTCCAATACACATATGGTCCTTACCTGTCATCAGATGAGCTGACCTCAAGATGTCAGCCTCCTGTCTTAGGTTGGTACCACTGCAATTGGATCTTACCCATCACTGACTACCGGTCCAGCATACAGCCATACTTGTGGATAGGCCTATGCACCAGTGGGGAGGTGAGGTTCTTTGCCTCACGTCTGTTGGCCCCCAGATTTGGCCTTTGCACCAGTGGGGGGTTGAGGTTCTTTGCCTCACCTCTGTTGGCCCCCAAATTTTAGACCATCACTAGCAGAAGGGAGGAGGATACAGAAATGCCACTACACCAAGCCAATTGATGGCTCCTATGGAAAAATTGTACCACCGGTGACACCATCAGCAAAGATACGCCAGCACTACCACAATTCGCTGCACCAATAGATAGTTCACAATGCATACAAGTGATACATAGTCCAGGCAAGTTCTGCAAGCAGTTCAAAGCAGAGGAATCTATCAATATGTCCATTTCCTCCCAAAGTAAATCAACTCCTTGATTGAGCATTATTTGTTATTATTCATTGATGCATCAGTTTATACAGTTTACTGTGATAGCTATCGAAGAAGCTGTAGTTTGGTTTTATCTTTGTCTTCACCGGCACTGGGATGAAGATAGGAATTCTGGCAATGATGGCTAAAAAAAAACTATGTAACATTCCAACAGGCACTAAGAAAACAATTTTCTGAACAATTGACATTATCCTGAAGAGAATTATTAAATATAATGAAAAGGAAAGGTGAGGGCTGGGGATGTGGCTCAAGCGGCGGCGCGCTCGCCTGGCATGTGTGCGGCCCGGGTTCGATCCTCAGCACCACATACAAACAAAGATGTGTCCGCCGAAAACTAAAAAAATAATATTAAAAAAAAGAAAAGAAAAGGAAAGGTGAAAGTAAACAAACAGATCTGTTAACCTCCTTATTTGTTCACATATTAAAACAATCCTCAACAGCTGTTTACCCAATTTAAATTAAACCATTTAAATCACGTGAATAAAAAAAAATTCAGGTCCATTTTTTCATGAGCACTCCTCATATATGATATATGGACATACATACATACAGACATACAACACAAAACACAAGTGTGCACACATAATATACAACACATAAGACAATAGTAAAGGCCTTGTAGCTTTACACAGGTGAAATCTCCATTGCAATGTTTAAAAACTTCACAGTCAAAAAATAAAACTGATCAGAAAAACATTAATCTAGGTCTGTATGAGCTCAAAAAATAAAATAGAACTTTATGATGTGGGAAAGGGCAATAATAAAATAGATATTGAAAAAAGACATCCTGGTTACCACCTGGGTTTGACTCTTTTTTGGATATCCCATCTTTTTTTTTTTTTGTAACTTGCACATAGGCCTGAAGGTATTCCCACAAGCAAGCCTCAAGGTTTTTTACATTTGAAATAGGCCTTAATGATGTTCATTATTCATTAACCTCCAGGTGTGGGAGAATCACTCTTGCAGATGTAAGAATAGCCAAGCTGGAGCTCAGGATATCAGCTGTTATGGATTTGAGTCAAATCATCTTCTTTTTGGTCTGTAGAAATTGCTTTGGTTAATCTCTCTGGAATCCAAATTGGCTGCTGTTCTCCCTGTGGAAACACACAAACAGAACCCCGACTCCAGACAATCACTGGGTCAGGACCTTTCCATTGTCCTGTTAGAATATCCTTCCAAAGTACCTTGGGCTTATGTACATTTTTTGGACACATATGCCTTTTTGCAGCACTAAGCCCTGATGAATCCAAATTTTAAAAGTTTAGAGTAAAAAGGGTTATTTTAAGTTTATATTTGGGGGATATATATCCCTTTCCAATTCCCTCTTTTTGCTTTAATAAGTACATTTTAATAGTTTGATGAGCTCTTTCAACTATGCCTTATCCCTGTGGATTGTATGGGATTCCTGTTATATGAGTAAAGCCAAATGATGAGCAAAATTGTTTAAAAGAGGTAGAAGTATAACCAGGACCATTATCTGTTTTTAACTGTTTTGGAATGCCCACAGTGTCAAAATTTTGTAAGCAATGAGCTATAATATCTTTAGTTTTTTCTCCAGCATGAAGGGAGCCCATCCGGAAGAAGTATCAACTGTAACATGCAAATATTTTAATTTTCCAAATCCTGGCAAGTGTGTGACGTCCATCTGCCAAATATGGTTAGGTATCAGTCCTCTAGGATTGACTCCAAGATTAACTTGTGGTAAAAAGGTCACACAATTTTGACATTGTTTTATTATTTGTCTAGCTTGCTCCTTAGTTATTTTAAAATGCTTTTGTAAAGTATTAGCATTGACATGGAACCTTTTATGAAAATTTGTAGCTTCTTCTAGTGTAGAGAAAATATGTATATGTCATGTGTAGTTTTATCTGCTAAATCATTGCCCAAACTAAGGGCTCCAGGCAATCCTGTATGTGCCCTCATATGTCCTATAAAGAATGGATCTTTTCTGTCCCAGATTAGACTTTGTATAGTGGAAAGCAAAGAGAAAACAGTAGAGGAAGGAGAAATCCTACTAGCATCTTCAAGGGATACTATAGCATTAACTATATACTGACTATCAGAAAATAAATTAAATACAGAATCTTTAAACATCACAAAAGCTTGTAATACTGCATTAAGCTCTACCCCTTGAGCTGATTGTTTGGGTACTAAAAATATATAAGTTTGCTCAGGGGTAACTACTGCTGCTGTACCATTATTTGACCCATCAGTGAATATATTTGGAGCATTCATGATAGGTGTTTTTCTTGTCATTTTTGGAAAAACTACAGGAGGCAAAGACCAAAAAGACAATAAAGGATTAGATGGTAAGTGGTTATCAAATGAAATATTAGATTTGCACATGATTATTGCCCAAGTATTTAACTCATTAGCTAACTCATCAATTTGATTCATACTATATGGACTAATAATTTTATTGGGAGAAATTCCAAACACTCCCTTGGCTGCTTTTATTCCTTTGAGTATTAATTGTCCTACAGCCTCAGGATACCTAGTAAGAAGAGTGTTAGGAGAATAAGATAAATGTATCCATAATAATGGACCTTCTTGCCAAAATACTCCTGTAGGAATATTTTTTGTTGGTAGTACAATAAATAATAAAGGCAAACTTATATCAATTCTATCCAAATGCATATTTTCCATATATGTTTCAATGATTTTTAATGCCTTTCTTGCTTCAGGTGTTAACATTCGGGGTGAATTTGGATCTGATGGACCTTTTAGGATATCAAACAAAGGTCCCAACTCTCCTGTTGGTATACCTAAGTAAGGCCTTATGCAATTTATGTCTCCTAATAACTTTTGAAAGTCATTAAGTGATTTGAGTTGATCTACTCGTATTTGAATTTTTGGTGGAAGGACCATGGTTGAGGATAATAGAACTCCTAAATAATTAATTGGAAAATTTAATTGTACTTTATCTATTGCTATCTCTAGATTATAATTTTTTAATAAGTTTGTAAGTGTGGCATAGCATTCTAGCAATGTGTTTTTATCTTGGTGCTGATAACGCCAAGGTCGCGGGTTCGTTCCCCGTACGGGCCACCAAATGCCGTAGTCTGGCTGGGCACAATCAGGAGCCACTTGTCAAAAGAAACTAACTTTATTTTTAGAACCACACACACCAAACAAATCAGCCTCTCAGGAAAAACCCTCAGAGCCTCAACTGCCACCACCGGCTTTCCACAAGCCTCTCTCTCCCACACAAGCTTCTCTCCACCTCCCACAATCCTCCTGCTCTTGAGGCCGATTGGCTGGGTCACGTGGGTGGAGCCAAAAAAGTCCCCCAATGAGCAGCCCCGTGGTCTGAAAGGGCAGGGAAACAGCCCAGTGAGCATCACCGCAGAGGAGCCAATCAGCTAGATGTTGCTGGGGCCGCTGTGAGCCAATCATCAGCCGGCAGCTGGAAGTTTGCTGGCAGCTGGAAGTTTGCTGGGGCCCCTTCGGCTGTGGCTCTCAACATCAGTGTCCTTCTTTATCCCTTTTGATTAACTTAGGTTTGAAGTTGATTTATTCAATATGAGTATGGCAACTCCTGCTTGCTTCCGAGGGCCATGTGAGTGGTATGATTTTTCCCAACCTTTCACCTTCAGCCTGTGTATGTCTTTTCCTATCATATGAGTCTCCTGAAGGCAGCATATTGTTGGATTCATTTTTTCAATCCAGGTTACTAGCTTATGTCTCTTGATTGGTGAGTTTAGGCCATTAACATTTAAGGTTACAATTGAAATATGATTTGTACTTCCAGTCATGTTTATTTATTTATTTATTTTAGTTTGGCTAGTTTTTAGTTTTTGGTCATTTTCCTCCCCCTTTACTGAGATACCTTCCGCTGTTAGTTTTGGGCACTATTTTTCAATTCCTCTTCTTGTAGTATTTTGCTCAAAATGCTTTGCAGTGCTGGTTTTCTGGCTGCGAATTCTTTTAGCTTTTGTTTATCGTGAAAGATTTTAATTTCATAGTCAAATCTGATGCTTAATTTTGCTGGATACAGTATTCTTGGTTGGAATCCATTATTTTTCAGTGTTTGAAATACATTGTTCCAGGATCTTCTCGCTTTCAAAGTCTGTGATGAAAAATCAGTCGTTAACCTAATTGGTTTACCCCTGAATGTAATCTGCCTCCTTTCTCTCGTAGCTTTTAATATTCTCTCCTTGTTCTGTATGTTGGCCATCTTCATAATTATATATCTTGGAGTTGGTCTATTATGGTTTTGAATGTTTGGGGTCCTATAGGCTTCCAGGATTTGGCAATCCATTCCATCTTTCATCTCTGGGAAGTTTTCTAGAATTATTTCATTTAATATGTTGTCCATTCCTTTGGTTTGAATCTCAATGCCTTCTTCTATCCTGATGACTCTCAAATTTGGTTTTTTTATGACATCCCATATCTCTTGAATAGATTGCTCATGGGATTTAAGCATCTTTTCTGTGTTGACTATATTCTTTTCAAGTTGATAAACTTTGTCTTCATTATTTGATGTTCTGACTTCTACTTGATCTAGTCTATTTGTAATATTCTCATTTGAATTTTTAATTTGGTTTATAGTTTCCTGCATTTCTAGGATTACTGCTTGATTTTTTTTAAGATCTCTATCTCCTGGTAAAGCTCGTTCTTTGCCATTTGAATTTGTTTGTTTAATTCATTTTCAAAATATACTTTTATTGCTTGGACATGCTGTCTCATGTCTTCTCTAATATTCCTTTCCATCTGAGTTAGGTATGCCTTGAGTTCTTTCCCTATCCATGCTTCTGATGCTTCTAGGTCCTCCTGTAGATTTAAGTTGTCCTGCATTGTTTGTACTCCTTTTTTCCCTTGTTTTTTCATGATGTTCACATTACTTTTCAGCTCTGTTTGACTGCTGTGTTTTTGCTTTCTCCTATAAATTTGTTTTGGCTTTGTATATCTCTGTTGTCTCTCCTTTGTGGTGGGAGATTATCCCTAGAGATGTTGGGCTTCATTGTACTTTAAAGCTGATTCATTCAATTTATAAAGGGCTTCCCGATTCTGTATGCATATAGTGATTTGTTGTTTGTTCTTAGGACTTTATGTTTAGGTTAGGTGCTATGAAGGTATAAGGGTTAGTATGTCTTGGCTACTTTAGAAGGTTGCTCTACTGAAGGGAGATACTAACCCGTTGATTGGATCAGGGTGTTGGTAGTAGCTAGGTATTTAGGAGCCCTATAGACAGCCTTGAAACATTCACCTATTAGCATTTGGATAATTACACCTAATGGAGGACGTAATGCTTGGGATGAAAGTTGGGGGGAAGGGAAAGGAAGGTGCTCTTAAAAAGAAAGAAGGAGAGGGAGATAGATAGAATAGAGGAGAATGTAAAGAACAATAAAACTTGAAAGGGGAAAGAAAGAAGGAAAATGGGAGAGAAACAATAAAATAAAATAAAATAATATAAAATAAGAAATTAAATTAGGTCTTAGAGATCCATTTTCTTTTCTTCCCGTAGGCAGAGCTGTGCCCTCTGAGCTGCGTTTTGCCCTCTATGTGTTGACAGCAATCCCTGTAAGGCAGCTCCTGGGAGTCTCTCAATCCTGTTAGTCCAGAGCCGTTTTACTTCTCCGGTCCCTCCTCCCCTTCCTCCTGCCAGCCAGCCAGCCAGGTCCTGCTCACCGGAGGCAGTTCCCCAAGGATTTGGATACAATTTCAGTCCCACTGTGTGCCCTATTTCCTGAACGACTGAGCACTGTCTCTATCATTCATCTAAGCCCTAGTGCTGTGGAGCTGTGGAGCTGTGGTCTGACCTTGAGTGTTGCCACTGGTGGTAATGTGAGTTGGGGGTCGAGAATACCCTCTGCTTCCCTCAGCCATACAATCACGACCACTCCGCTGGTGGTAGGAGGAGTTGGGGGTCAGGATTGCCCTCTGTTTCCCTCCGCCCCTACCATCACGCCCTCTCAATTGGCGGTTGGGGGAGTTGGGTGTGGGGAGTCTTCTCTGCTTCCCTCCGCCCCTACAGTCATGCCCATGTCACTGGCAGTAGGGGGAGTTGGGGGTCGGGAGTCCCTTGGCCCTTACGGTCATGCCCACAGAGAGATTTTTGAAGTTTCCCGGTTGTTTGTATCTGGTGTGGTTGGGAGTCACACACCTGCTAAAGTAGATTCCGCTGGGAAGGAATCTCGTTGGCCGAACTCTGGTGACTTCCCCTCTCTGCTATGGCGGGCCCCTGGCTCCTTGCCGGAGTGTCCGAAGGGAGAGGTGAGACTGGCTTGTCTCTGGTCTGACTCAATATCTGGTTTTAGTTCCCAGTTCGCTATTTCATAAAGGCTTGGTTAGAGTCCCTGAGCCGGGCGGGCGGGGCCATTTGCCGGTTGGGTGAGGCCGTTCACAGAGCAGGGTGGGCGGGGGCTGTTCCCAGAGCCGGGCGGGCGGGGCAGTTCCCTGGTTGGGCGGAGCCGTTCCCAGAGCTGGGCGGCGGGAGCTGTTCACCCGAGCCAGGCAGGCAGGGGCCGTTTGCAGAGCCGGGTAGGCAGCGGCCATTCGAACGTTCGCTGCAACGGGCGGGCGGCAGCCGTTCGTCAGTGGCCGGCGGGACTGGACCTCTGCGCCGCGTGGCCGAGATTCACTTGTCTGGGACAAACTGACACCTCCAATAAACTTACTAATTCCTGGCAGGTCTCCTTTCAGCAGAATTTTGCTAGAAGTTTCTCAGCAGGTAGAATCTAGGCGTATTAATGGGTCTCTCTGATCCCGTTACTATGGAGGCACTGAAAGTGCTGCCTCCTCGCCGGCCGCCATGTTGGGTCCTTTTTTGACTTCTTGAAGGCATAGTTCTGAATAGTTTTTTGTCTAATCTTCAAAATATTCCAATGGAGGTGAATGGCTATAGCCCAACTTGATAACCCATTCTTCTATTGACTTCTCTCTCTTCCCTGTTTCACTTTATCCCTATTCCCACTCCCTGGTATCCTATTTCCAATAAAGTTACCTGTAAGCAGGGGTTTATATCAGGCTCTCCTTTCAGTTTAAACAAAGCTTATAAAACTGGCATTTACTATCTTAGATATCAGAATATCGAGGTCAGATCAAGTTTCTCAAAATACACTTAGGAGAGTTCTTATTTCTATTCTACTTTCAGCTCCCAGAAACAATCCAGAAGCATCCATACTTGACACCTATGTGCTTATTTATTTAAGACAGTTATGTAGGAAGTGATAGCTCTATGTTAAAATGGATCCCTACTCTGAGTATATTCAGCTCCTTTCCTACTACCTCCCCAGTATATCACCATCCTCCTTAGTTGAGATGGTCACAGGAAACACCAACAATTCTCTCTGCCTTCATTCTTTCACTCTTCCCTCATTTGAACATCCTGCAGGTTTCTCTTTACACTATAATCTGACCCTGTAAACCAAACTTCCCACATTTCCCAATTACTTCCCCAAATCAGTAAATGCCAGTTTTCTAAGCTTTGTTTAAACTGAAAGGAGAGCCTGATATAAAGCCTTTAAGTCCCTTAAAAATGAAATTTTTAACAAATCACCCAAACAATAAATGGGAAAAGGAACTGAACAGACACTTCACAAAAGAAGAAATACAATTGATCAACAAATATATGAAAATACTTTCAACATCTCTAGCAATTGGAGAACTGCAAATTAAACTCCACTGAGGTTTCATCTCACTCTAGTCAGAATGGCAATCATCAAGAATACAAGTAACAAATGTTGGTAAGGATGTGGGGAAAAGACACACCCATACATTGCTGAAAGGACTGCAAATTGGGGAAACCACTCTGTAATTTAGTATGGAAATTCCTTAGAAAACTTGGAATGGAACAATCATTTGACCCAGTTATACTACTCCATGGCCTATACCCACAAGACTTAAAATCAGCTTATTATAGTGACACAGCCACTTCAATATTCACGGCAACTCAACTCACAATAGCTAAGCTATGGAACCAACATAGGTGCCCTCAACAGATGAATGGATAAAGAAAATGTGTATATATAAACAATGGAATGTTATTCCACCTTAAAGAAGAATGGGACTATGGCATTTGCTGGTAAATGAACAGAACTGGAGAATATCATGCTAAGCAAAATAAGCCAATCCCATAGAACCAAAGTGCCGCAGTCTGGCTGGGCACAATTCAGGAGCCACTTGTCAAAAGAAAAGAACTTTATTTTTAGAACAGACACACTAAACCACACAGCTCCTCAGGAAAAACCTTCATAGCTCAACTGCCACCACCGGCTTCCCACAGCCTCTCAACCTCCCATACTCCTCCTGCTCTTGAGGCCGATTGGCTGGGTCATGTTGGCGGAGCCAAAAAAAGTCCCCCAATGAGCAGCTCTGTGGTCTGAAAGGGTGGGGAAACAGCCCAATGAGCATCACCACAGAGGAGCCAATCAGTTGGCAGCTAGAATTTTGCTGGGGCCGCTGTGAGCCAATCATCAGCTGGCAGCTGGAAGTTTGCTGGCAGCTGGAAGTTTGCTGGGGCCGCTTCGGCTGTGGCTGTCAACATCTCCCCCTCTCTGTTTAAACAACAAGTATGTGGCTTAGGGACCGTGCCTGCCTTAGGTTGTCCAATAGTACATATGGTCCTTACCTGTTATCGGATGAGCTGACCTCAAGGCATCAGCCTCTTGTCTTAGGTTGGTATCATTGCAATTGGATCTTACCCGTCATTGACTACCAGTCCAGCATACAGTCACACCTGTGGATAGGTCTTTGTACCAGTGGGGGGGTGAGGTTCTTTGCCTCACCTCTGTTGGCCCCCAAATTTTAGCTGAATGACCATGACAAGCAGAAGGGAGGAAGATACAACAAGCCAATTGATGGCTCCTTTTGGAAAAATTGTACCACTGATGACACCATCAGCAGAAATACCCCAACACTACCACAAGTCGCTGCACCAACAGATAGTTCACAATGCATAAAAGTGAGTTCACAATGCATACAAGTGAAACATAGTCCAGGCAAGTTCTGCAAGCAGTTCAGTGATGTCTATTGCAGAAGGTGTAGATTGGTTTTATCTTTGTCTTCACTGGCACTGGGATGAAGATAGGAATTCTGGCAATAATGGCTAAAGAAAAAATTATATAACATTCCAGAAGGCACTAAAAGAAAACAATTTTCTTAACAATTTACATTACCTTGAACAGAATCATTAAATATAATGAAAAGGAAAGGTGAAAGTAAACAAACAGATCTGTTAACCTCCTTTTTTGTTCACATATTAAAACAATCCCCAACAGCTGTTTACCCAATTTAAATTAAACCATTTAAATCACGTGTAAAAAATATTTGGATCCATTTTTTCATGAGTGCTCATCATATATGATATATGGACATATGTACATACAAACATATAACACAAAACACAAGTGTGCACACATAATATAATACATACAACACATAACATAATAGTAAATGCCTTATAAATTTTTACAGGTGAAATCTCCATTGCAATGATTAAAAACTCTATAGTCAAAAAATAGTACTGATCAGCAAAACATTAACCTAGGTCTGTATGAGCTCAAAAAACAAAATAGAACTTCATGATGTGGGAAAGGGCAATAATAAAATAGATATTGAAAAAAGCATCCTGGTTCTGTCGCAGATGTAAGGGTAGCCAAACTGGAGTTCTGGATATCAGCTGTTATGGATTTGAGCCAAATCATCTTATTTTTGGTCTGTAGAAATCGCTTTAGTTAATCTCTCTGGAATCCAAATCGGCTGCTGTTCTCCCTGTGGAAACACAAAAACAGAGCCCCGACTCCAGACAATCACTGGGTCAGGACCTTTCCATTGTCCTGTTAGAATATCCTTCCAAAGTACCTTGGGCTTATGTACATTTTTTGGACGCATATGCCACAGCACTAAGTCCTTATGAATCCAAATTTAAAAAGTTTAGAGTAAAAAGGGTTATTTTAAGTTTATCTTTGGGGAATATATATCCCTTCCCAATTCCCTCTTTTTGCTTTAATAAGTACATTTTAATAGTTTGATGAGCTCTTTCAACTATGCCTTGTCCCTGTGGATTGTATGGGATTCCTGTTATATGAGTAATGCCAAATGTTGAGCAAAATTGTTTAAAAGAGTTAGAAGTGTAACCAGGGGCATTATCTGTTTTTAACTGTTTTGGAACACCCACAGAGGCAAAATTTTGTAAGCAATGAGCTATAATATCTTTAGTTTTTCCTCTGGCATGAAGGGAGCCCATCAAAAATCCAGAAGAAGTATCAACTGTAACATGCAAATATTTTAATTTTCCAAATTCTGGCAAGTGTGTGACATCCATCTGCCAAATATGGTTAGGTATCAATCCTCTAGGATTGACTCCAAGATTAACTTATGGTAAAAAGGTCACACAATTTTGACATTGTTTTATTATTTGTCTAGCTTGTTCCTTAGTTATTTTAAAACGCTTTTGTAAAGTATTAGCATTGACATGGAACCTTTTATGAAAATTCATAGCTTCTTCTATTGTAGAGAAAATATGTATGTCATGTGTAGTTTTATCTGCTAAATCATTCCCCAAACTAAGGGTTCAAGGCAATCCTGTATGTGCCCTGATATGTCCTATAAAGAATGGATCTTTTCTGTCCCAGATTAGACTTTGTATAGTGGAAAACAAAGAGAAAACAGTAGAGGAAGGGGAAATCCTACCAGCATCTTCAAGGGATACTATAGCATTAACTATATACTGACTATCGGAAAATAAATTAAATACAGAATCTTTAAACATCACAAAAGCTTGTAATACTGCATTAAGCTCTACCTTTTGAGCTGATTGTTTGGGTACTAAAAATGTAAAAGTTTGATCAGGTGTAACTATTGCTGCTGTACCATTATTTGACCCATCAGTGAATATATTTGGAGCATTCATGATAGGTGTTTTTCTTGTCATTTTTGGAAAAATTACAGGATGCGATGACCAAAAAGACAATAAAGGATTAGATGGTAAGTGGTTATCAAATGAAATATTAGATTTGCACATGATTATTGCCCAAGTATTTAACTCATTAGCTAACTCATCAATTTGATTCATACTATATGGACTAATAATTTTATTGGGAGAAATTCCAAACACTCCCTTGGCTGCTTTTATTCCTTTGAGTATTAATTGTCCTACAGCCTCAGGATACCTAGTAAGAAGAGTGTTAGGAGAATAAGATAAATGTATCCATAATAATGGACCTTCTTGCCAAAATACTCCTGTAGGAATATTTTTTGTTGGTAGTACAATAAATAATAAAGGCAAACTTATATCAATTCTATCCAAATGCATATTTTCCATATATGTTTCAATGATTTTTAATGCCTTTCTTGCTTCAGGCGTTAACATTTGGGGTGAATTTGGATCTGACGGACCTTTTAGGATATCAAATAGAGGTCCCAACTCTCCTGTTGGTATGCCTAGATAAGGCCTTATCCAATTTATGTCTCCTAATAACTTTTGAAAGTCGTTAAATGATTTGAGTTGATCTACTCGTATTTGAATTTTTGGTGGAAGGACCATGGTTGAGGATAATAGAACTCCTAAATAACTAATTGGAAAATTTAATTGTACTTTATCTATTGCTATCTCTAGATTATAATTTTTTAATAAGTTTGTAAGTGTGGCATAACATTCTACCAATGTGTTTTTATCTTTATGTGCTAATAATACATCATCCATATAGTGAAATATTTGTAGTTCATGATTTTGATTTCTAAGTGGCTGGGTTGCTTTGTTAACATAAATTTGACACATAGTTGGGCTGTTAGCCATCCCTTGAGGGAGTACTTTCCATTCATATCTCTGATCAGGACCTTCATGATTCAGTGCAGGGATAGTAAATGCAAAGCGTGGACTATCCTCAGGATGAATTGGAATTGAAAAAAAAAACAATCTTTAATATCTATAGCTAAAACATACTAGGTTTTTGGCAAGGCAGACAATTGAGGAATCCCTGATTGAGCAGGTCCCATAATAACCATCTCATTATTAATGGCTCTTAAATCTTGCAATAATCTCCATTTACCAGATTTCTTTTTAATGACAAAAATGGGAGTATTATAGGGAGATATGGAAGGTTGTATATGTCCCTCTGCTAATTGTTGTTTGACCATGTCATGGCCTGCTTGTATATTTTCTTTAGTCAGGAGCCACTGAGGAACCCATACTGGTCTTTCTGATTTCCAAGTAATTTTTATTGTCTCAGTGACCCCTTCTGAAAACCCAATCCATGTCTATTTATTCCTTGGTCTATTTGAATTGGTGCTGCTATACCTTGTTCTTGTTCTCCTAATCTTTTTTTCTTTCCTGAAACCTTATCTAGCCCTAATAGTTGGCGCACTTGGATTGATGTTATTTGTTAATGTTAGTCCTAATTGATCTAGGACATCTCATCCCCATAAATTTATAGGAAGATGATCCAATACATATGGCTGTATACTTCCTTCACATCCTTCAGGATCCTTCCAATCTAATACCATTGCACTTCTATGGGGGTTAGTCGCCACTCCTAGGCCTCGAAGCATTTGAGTGGCTTGTTGTAATGGCCAATGTTTTGGCCATTCTTGACGAGATATGATGCCAAGGTCTGCACCTGAATAAAGTAGCCCATTAAATTTCATAACCCACTTGAATCAAATGTATGAAATATGATATGTCAAGAGCTTTGTAATGTTTTGAACAACCAATAAAAAAATAAAACTAGATTTAACATAAAAAAATTCATGTCATTGAATATTTAGTTTTAGCATGGGGCGAGAATCTAAATTTAAAGACAGCATAGCCCAATCTACCCCTGTGGAGCCTAATCCCCTGGAACCTCTTTCTATACTACTACTGGAAAATTTATCATGTAGGCTTGGTATTATTAATAACTGTGCTATTCTATCTCCTGGTGAAATTACTGATATACCCTTTGGAGAACTAGCTATAATTTTTATTTCACCTTCATAATTGGGATCAATTACCCCAGGACTTATCATAAGTCCTTTTAGAGTAGAAGAACTGCGTCCTAACAATAAGCCTACTGTTCCTTGGGGAAGTGGTCCTTTTACTCCTGTGGGAATGATTTGAACTCCCATCTCTGGAGTTAGTACTGCTCTGGCGGAGGCGCAGATGTCCACCCCTGCGCTCCCTCTGGTTCGTCTGATGAGAGATCTGATGGATAATGTGTCCTGGGCACTACCCTGATGGTGTTGCTGGGTTCCTCCATGGTGTTTCTGGGTTCCTCCAGTGCCCCGTATATTTGTGGTCGTGGGCCCTGAAGCATTGGGCCCCCCTGTCCGTTTTTTGGCAATGGAGCCCGATGCCTTTCTCCATGATATCGTGGGTAAACACCTGGTCCTTGTCCGTTTTTTGATAATGGAGTACCCTCTATGGTGGTTTGAGAACGGCATTCATTAGCCCAATGTCTCCCTCTATGGCATCGTGGGCAAATACCTGGTATTCTACTCCTTTGATACCTAGCTTTATTAAACCCTCCTCCTATGGGGCAATTCCTTTTAAAATGTCCTGTTTGTTCACAATTGTAGTATGTTTTTGGCCTGGCATCTAAAGCCTGTTGTACTGCAGCTGCCAAGACTTGCCTTTGTTCATTAATGTCTCTACATAATTTAATATATGTGTTTAAATCTTCATGTTTCCATGGTCTAATGACCTCTCTGCACCAACGATTCACTTGAGCATAAGCCAGGTGTTTTAGTAATGGCATTGCTTGTTATGTATCCCCAAAAACTCTGGTAGCTGTTGAATAAGCCTATCTACAAATTCAGCGTAAGGTTCATTAGCTCCTTGAATTATCTTAGATAATTGACCTTATAAATCTCCATGTCCTTGTAAAGTCTTCCATGCCCGAACTGCATCTGCAGCAATTTGTGAATATATAGCATGATCATATCTAATTTGTTGCCGTTTACCCTCATAAGGTCCTTTTCCTAACAACATATCTAGATTTCTTTGAGGGTAACCGGCTGCTGCATTTCACCTAGCTGTCTCCATGCAAAATTCCTCATTGGCAACCTTCCATAACAAATATTGCCCTCCATTTAGCACAGCTTTACACATGCTAGCCCAGTCTGCTGGCGTCATGTCCAAGTTGGTAATGGATTCAACCATGCTTACAGTGAAGGGTGCTTGAGGACCATAGGTTGTTACAGCCTCCTTTAACTGCTTCACTGTTTTGAAATCTAAAGCATGGTGAATTCGCTGCCCTCTTGCCTGCTCAAGTACAGGGCATGCTAATCTTTGAGGTCCTGTCTCAGGATCCCATCTATCAACTACGGGGGTTGAGGGCCACTCAGCTGTATCCATAGGTGGAACTGTTGGTTGAATTACGCCCTCTGGTGATAGAACAGAGTTAGTAGTAGCATCCTGTTTTAGCTTCCCCCCTGATAGCTGTTTCTCCTCTAAGCTTTCTTCCTTTAAATTTTCTTCCTCTATCTGACTAGCTCGAGAGACCTTCTCTTTTGTTTGATCTAACATGTTTTCTACCATAGTCTGGACCTCTAACAATTTACTTAACACTCTTTCAGTTTGTTTTTTACTAATTTCTAATCTACTATAAAGATAACTCAATCCAACAAGATAACACAAAACAAAACCAAAACAGAATGAAACAAAAATGGAACAAAAAATCGTTGTATCAATTTTCCTATTTTCTTGACATGTGCATTTGTGGTCTATTTCTATCTCTTCCTCAGGGGTGAACAACTTCAAACCTTGAGCCAACCGTTTTTCCCAGTTTGCCTGAGAAAGTTCTAGGGATAGGCAGCTTGAAACAAAAACAAAACAAATCAAAACAAGAATACATTGTTTTTTGAAATGGTCACCCATTCTCTTGCCTTCCCTCAAGGGTGAGCAATTTCACTTACCTCTGAGCTTCAGGCATTCCCCGCACGGGACGCCAAATGCCGCAGTCTGGCTGGGCACAAATCACGAGCCACTGAAGCAAGTACAAACTTTATTTCTGAACTCCACCAGCACACTCCACACACGCTCTCCGGGAACTCTTCCGAACACCACTAGGCTCCTTCAGGAACCAACAACCGGAAAATCCCTCTTCCGGAAATCCCTCCTCCCGCACTTCCCCAATCAATGGGAACTCTCCGGGAATCCCCACGAGAACTCCAAAGTAGCGCGAGAACTCCAAAGTAGCAGGCCGAGGCGGACAGTAAAGGTCTAATATACAACCGAATCAATCCAGCATCATCTTAATGGCTTGCCTCTCAACCAATACTACTGGCAAAATGCCAGGGGCCATTGCGACTCGGCTGTGGCTCTCAGCATCAAGTCAACATTATGATGTGACCATTTATTGTCATTATCGCTGCTTATACAAATTAGAGAGATATGATGGGAGTGCACTATTTTATTATTTTTTTTAGATAAGGTGCTAAAGCTGCAGTACCCTGCTTTAGCACCTTATCTAAATAAAATAATAAACTGTGTACTCGTTAGTATTCAGGGTTTTAAAATATTCTGTTTGTGACATTAGTCTACATTTTTTTATGTATAGCTAGAGGATCACTTACTCCCACTGACATAAAGTACTCCATCTGTGAGTGTATCACAATATTTATCCATGCAATTGCTGATAAACATTTGAGTAGCGTTTACCGTTTGGGGTTTTTGGACAAAAACCAATTATGAAAATTCTCGTACCTCTCAGTTTTTGTTACCTTTAGCTCATTCTCCAAAACTTTTCTCAGAACCAACCTCATGCAGAAAACCTGATCTCCAAGACACTCTGTCTTGACTCAGAAGACATATTAAAGAACTTAGAGCACTTCTAGAATACACAATTTGGACCTGGGTACCCTTCTCTGGGAACTCACCTTCTGAGTTCTCCTTCATGTGCTAGTTCATGAAGGGCTTCTTCACTCTTCTAAGATCATTTATCAGAATGAAACTTATTTGTCAAATTAAAACAAGTCATCTGAAATTACATGGTTTCACAAAGGGAAAAGTACATCAAAGTGGGATTTCTGTGACTTTTTCTGTGATATTTGGGGGAGTTTTTAAAGGATGCCTAGACCATTCTGAGTCTTGACTGATCCCTGCAACATGACTGTTGTCATCACTTTTGGGAATCTTCAGCTGTGGATATTTCTCCAGCAAAGCAATTTAGCCCCGTGTTTTACTACTTAGTTTTATGCTAACACACACATCCTTCATATTCTCTCCCAGTCTAATAGATTTGTAAATGAACATTTACAAACAAGCAGCACTCCCTCTCTATCAGAAGCTGGGGATCTGGGTGTTAAATACTAAACCTTTGTCTCACCTACTCATACCAGATTATCTGGTGTCTACTCAGCTATAAAAGAGAAGGGGCACTACCTGGAAAACCATTAGAGGTCACATAGCACCCATTCATCCTTATTTTGGAAACTTATGCAAAAGGCAACTCAGGAGGAAAGGGCCAACCAGATGAGTTTGAATTACACATTCTGAGGGATCTTGGGCCTTGGTGATGTTCCTAACCAAGCCACCAATCTACATGCCATAAAATATTGCTAGCCTGGGAAATACAGGTGCCCCAAGAGGAAGACTCTACTATCTGGAGAATCTGCAGAAGTATCACAGGGACATTAGCTTAATTCCTTAAAAAGAGTTGGCACAGTCTGATATAGATTTAGAGATTTAAAATCAGGCTATTGTTTTGCTAGAACAGAAGAGCAGCTGATTTCTGGAAGTTGGCCTATTTATTGTACAGTAACTCTCCATTGCTTTCAGTTTCCATCTGAATTATGTTCATAGGCAATGCCACTTCAGGCAGCCTTGGATGACCTAGGGGGTTGTTTGTCGGGCCAGAAAAACCTTCTCACTGATTTTGAAACAAAATCAATGATGTGTTGAAACTTGTAAGGTCCCTTTGAAAGTAAGGGCAACTTTATCATACTGAAAATTAAAGCTCAAGTTGTTTTAACTTCCCAACTTCCTCAGGCTGAGAATGGAAACAGTGCCCCCCCCCCCACCCCACATGCTTTAAAGTTGCCTCGCTAAATTTGCATTCTATTACTATTACAATCTATTACTGCCTTTTGTCCCACTTTGCCGTCACTTCCCTAATAAAATCTTCCCTTGCCCTTGAATTTTTGAAGATGGCAATTTGAAATGAAAAGGTTTTCTCTGTCTTCCATCAAAGCTGGTCTTGAATAAAAACTCTTTTCCTGCCACTCTGCCTCCTGAGGTTTTGATGGAGTGAGGAAGGGTAAAGTCTTGCCTCTTGTCCTCACAGGGAACAGTTCTGCGAAGTAATACTGTGGGCAGTTTGGAGGGAAAAACAATTTGGAGGGAAAAACATGTTTAAGTGTTCCAGCATTTCCCATTATTGTTATTCCAGAACAAGTATATGATATTTACTCTTTCAAGTGTTTCTCCAAATAGCCAGTCATTTCATAGGCTAAATTTGTGGGGTTTTTATAAGCACTGATGGCCTGGCCAGGAACTATTACTTTTTTTAAAAAAAATATATTTAATTGTACATGGACACAATACCTTTATTTTTGTTTATTTAGTATATATATATATATATAGTGTGGGGGGTCGAACCCAGTGTCACACATGTGCTAGGTAAGCACTTTTTTTTTTTTTTACCATCTCCAATTCATTCTACCTGCTGCCCGCAGGGGGCGTTGTTGAAACACAAATCGAGTCACCATTCTTACAAGTTTTTAAAAAATGAATTCGTAAGTCTTCCATTACAGTTGGAATGAAGCCCAGTCTCCCTGCCAAGTACTGAAAGACCCTACCTAACTGGGCTCTTGCCTGTCCCTCTTCTCATCTCCCTTTGTCTCAGCTTTACCACCTGGCCCTTCCTTCAGGGCCAAACACATCAAGCTCTTTGTCACTGAGGACTTGGTACACAAACTCTTCCCTGCCTGGAATTCACATCCCTCATATCCATTCTAATTTTGTGCTTAGTGAAAATTCATCTTAATTCTTTTCCTGATGAAAAGGTCACCAACTGATTAGCCTCAGCTGGTTCTACACTTTCTTTCTACAACACCGACTCCTGGCACCCTGTGCTAATCCTTTGTAATTCTTATAAGATATTCAAATTCTAAATGTGGTGTAATTCACTTGATGTCTTATTTCTGAATTGAGACATACAAGAACACAAAAACTGTGATTGTTGCATAGCCATGTTTCTTCAGCACCTTCCAAAGGTTTCCCCTGTGCCAATAGGACATGGCCAGGTCAGTGTAGTAGCCTTTTTTCCTACTGACCAGATGCAATTATGATGAAAAGTAGTCACTTTGACCTCACTCTGGATCCCGTGTGAGTTTTTCTGTCTGCACTGTGAATGTATAAATCAAATCAGAACATGAACTCATAAAGGCCAGTTTTAGTTAGTCTTGAATTTCTGACTAGAATCATCTCCATCACCATCATTTTGTTAGCTTTTCATGTATTTTCTATGATTCCAAAGAGATGATGTCTCTAAAATATTCAGGTTTATTACAAAATCAACTTGTTTTAGGAATTTTGCTCAGATTTGTCCATATATGTACTAGAGTTTTAGATTTTATTCTTAGTTCAATTGTTTACTTAATATTCTGAATCAAAATGAGAGAAAAATTGTAAGTAATTTCTAATTTTGAAAATGTTTTGAACTGAAAACATGTGAATGCTTTCAACACAAAAAGTATTGAAAAATATTAATGAAACAGAGCACCTTTTATCATGTATTGATTAAGCTACAAAAAAGAGAGATCTGAGAAATACAGCAGGTACCAGATGTGGTGGCACATGCCTGGATTACCAGAAGTTTGGGAGGCTGAAGAAGGAGGGTTGCAAGGTGGAGGCCAGCCGCAGCAATTTAGCAAGGCCCTTAGAAATGTAGTGAGAGGTCCTATCTCAAAATAAAAAGAGAGGGCTGGTGATGTGGCTTATTCGTTAAATGCACCTGGATTGAATCCCTGATTACCGCCCCCACCACCAAAAAAAAGAAAAAAATACAGCAGAAATCTGAGGATTAGACCATGTTGCTTTGTCTTCTCCACAGAGAGGCAATTTAAAACATTTGACACCAGGGGATGTTTGGTGAAGTCTGGAGACATGTTTTGAGGTCATAGCTGGTTTGGTTACCACACAGGTACTGCTGGCATCAAGCAGTTAGTGGGCAAGCATGCTGCTAAACTTCCCACAGTGCACAGAAAAGCCTTCATGACAAAGCCCTATGTAGCCCAAAGTGTCCATCCTGGGGAGGCTGAGGAATGGAGGGCAATGAAGGAGGGCAACTCCTGCCACGTGGAGTGCAGAGGATTCCCAGAAGCATAGCACCGAGCAATTAGAAAGCAGCACAGGAAGCTATGCTCTATGAATTTCAGAAACGGACTAAACTAGTGAATAAACTCCAAGCGAGAGGCTTCTGGGATTCTAGTAATGTTCCATGCTTTGATCTTGGTGGATGTTTAATGATGTATCTGTAAACCCCAAGCATCTGTACAGCAAAGATCTGAGTACAGTTGTGTATGCACATTTGGTCTCAGTGACATGATTTTTTTCTTAAAAAGTTATGTAGTTGGGCTAGGGATGTGGCTCAAGTGATAGCGAGCTTGCCTGGCATGTGCGGGGCACTGGGTTCGATCCTCAGCACCACATAAAAAATAAAAAAAATGTTGTGTTCACCGAAAACTAAATATTAAAAAATTCTCTCTCTCTCTCTCTCTCTCTCTCTCTCTCTCTCTCTCTCTCTCTCTCTTAAAAAAAAGCTATGTAGTCCACAGAAATATACAGCTAGGAAAAATATGTTTAATAACATCTCACAGGGAAACTGTTTTGGGTCAAGGTTATACTTAGTGACGATGGATCAGACTTCATTCCAAGAACTATGTTTTCTACCACATGAACAAAGGAATCAAAATCATTCCCATCAACACAAAATATAAATGCGGATAACATTTCTATGAACTTGGGACAAACACATGTAAATACCTACTTTCCTACACACACACACACAAAACACACACACACACACACACATGCACTGAGAGCAAAGTTTCAGCCCATGAGAACAACAACATTCCTTTCTTCTGACTTAACTAAAATAGACACCTCTTCCTAAAAGAAGCACAACCTGAAATCCATATGCCTGATTAAAAATGAAATATAACTGTAGAGATACATTAATCCAACTTTGTTCATGTGCCAAAACAAAGATTGAAAGGTGTGCAAATAACAGTGAGGCACAGACCCAGCCCAGACCAGCAGAGACCAAATGGAAGATGAGCAGACAACAGATAACAGAAGTGAGAAATGTGGTATGAACCTGCAGACAATGCTCTTCAACACAGGCAGTTCAATACTTCCACAAGTTTTTTGATAAGACAAAGCAAAAATTTAATTTCTATCATGTTTAATTATGGTTGTACTCTTTGATGTTTTATATAGGTTTGTGGGCACTGTGCATTGTTTTCCTGCCAGAGGCATAAACATTCACCCCGACGCTTATATTGACTTGATAATGTTTTTTGAGTAAAAGTTGGTATAATTGGTATGAAAAGTTTCACTAGTTTCATTTTCAATTAAACTCACATCTTCTTTCCAATGACTTGATTATTTATTCCTATTACTATAAAATTATTTACCTACCATAAAGTTTAATTTTCCAAAATGCATAATGGTTCTAAAATTCAGTTCAAATAAGGCCAGTATTGTGTCTGAATACCAAGAAGTGTTTTGATCACTGACACATGCTGGTAAAAGTTTGTCATGGACAGTTCTTCCAACTCTAGGCGATCACCATGCTGGTTTCATTGGGAATCACTGCCTCCTTTTTAATTTTTTTTTTTTAGTTGTAGATGGGCACAATACCTTTATTTTATTTGTTTATTTTATTATGTGGTGCTGGGGATCGAACCCAGTGCCTCATGCATGCTAGCGAGTGCTCTATCATTGAGCCACAACGCTGGCCCAGGGACTCACTGCCTCTTAATAAAGCTCTGCAGAAAGTCTTAATGTTCACTTCCTTTTTTTAGATTGTAGATGAACACAATACCTTTATTTAATTAATTTATTTTATGTGGTGCTGAGGATTGAACCCAGTGCCTCACACATGCTAGGAAAGGGCACTACTTCTGAGGTACAACCCCCATGCTGTTCACTTCCTTTTGATTTCAGAAATAAGTCTGATCATTTTTCACAAAATATGGCATCTTGCCACCACCCTCAGCTACCTTAGCAGGTGGTAATCAGAATCCACATGAGCCTTTAGGGTCTTCTACTTTGTCAATATTATAGACACATACTATTTCCTCCTTTCCACTCTACTGCATCAGGGCATCTAGTTTTATCTAAATCTGAGAGAATTTGAGTAGGGCCAGTCCCCAAGAAACAAGTCTTTAAAAAAGCAGCCTGTAATCATGCTGTTCTATTCCACCCAACTAACTTGGGATCCTTAAACAAATTGATTCATACCTCTTCAGAACTTTGCAACTCAAGAAATCTGGAGAACGAGAGTTTTCCATACCTATGTGACTAGACTTCCTTCTTCCTCTGAGGGAGAAGGACAGAGAAGGCCACTAGGACCGTCACTGCTTGCTCACTCAGCCTGTACCTCACAGCAGAAGAGACCAGGGCCTTCCATCATCATGGGCTCTGGCTGTCAAAAAGCACTAAACAGAGAGGAGACTGGTCACCTTGGGCTTGAATAATGGTACAATATGACAATTCCAGGCCCATTCCCAGCTCATCTCATATTTGCGCTCAACTCTGTCACCACAGAATCCAAGTCTCTGTCATTCCACATATTTTACCCCTCTTCAGCTCATCACATTGCCTGCACCTGTGCTGGTCTTCTACACTTCTCCATCTTTACGAATGCCTTTTCTGTCCTTCTAGAAACATTCATAATTTCAGAACTAGACATGATGTAGGTCTCTCTCTCTCTCTCTCTCTCTCTCTCTCTCTCTCTCTCTCTCTTTTGCTTTCTCCCACCCCAACTATTTTTCCTCTTTGCCTTTTAAAATATCTATATCAGTTTTGACATCCATTATGCCTTATCATTGACAACCTCAGCAAAACCCATTCTTTTCTTTTCTCAAAATTGTGAATGTATTCAATACCTGTCTTCTTCTTTTTTTTAACTCCACTCTTGTCGTCATTTGCAGTGACTTCAACATGACCACCCCAATATGCTGACTTCTCAATTCCTTCCCTTCCAAAAATATTTTCCTCCACTAAAGTGAAACACCCTGTATTCACATTGTGTTGGTTAGTTTGATGTCTTCAGTTGGCAGGGTCACAGTCACCCATATGTTTGATGAAACATTTTCCTGTGTGTTTCAGTGAGGGCATTCTGTAGGAGATTAACATTTACACTAAGAGACTACCAATAATTCAAACTATTCCCCATTTGTGAATGTGAGTGTTCCCTAACCTGTTTGTTAAAATCTTAATAGAAGGAGAATACTAACTTCTTCAACAAACAGAGAATTTTCCATCAACCTGCCTTTGAACTTCTCCTGCAACATTGACTCTTTTTTTAAGAGAGAGAGAGAGAGAGACAGAGAGAGAGAGAGAGAATTATTTTTTAATATTTATTTTTTAGTTTTTGGCAGACACAACATCTTTGTTTGTATGTGGTGCTGAGGATCGAACCCGGGCCGCACGCATGCCAGGCGAGTGCGCTACCGCCTGAGCCACATCCCCAGCCCAACATTGACTCTTTCTGGTTCCATCATGGACCACATGCAGACTAGAAGTGGAAAAATGGCTCTCCTGGGTCTCTAATATGCTGGCTCACCTGGTGACTTTGGACTTGCCACTCTCAATAATTGCATGGGCTAATTTCATAGATTAGGGCTCTTTTCACACAGATACACATTTGTTTGCTTCATTTTCTCCATGACTAATACACATGGCTCCATTTTAAAATTACAAATAGAATTATCACACTGAATGCCTCTCACATTTCTATTTTCTTCTCCATTCATCTTATATTCTATGGTCCTGACACATATTGTCTCCTAAAAATAAAAAAAAAAAGCAAAATCAACTCTATTTTGAGCCTTTCCTTCAGACTGTCTGAAGAAGAAAGGTGGCAGGCTTCGAGGGAATTGGTCTCTTCTTTTTCCACGTTTTCTGACTGCCAGAAGACTCTCTGCTCTCCAGAGCCTTCCTATGGGGTTGGTGAAGCCATTACTGAGTCTACATCAGGACTGAATGCCTCTTCTTCACAGTGCCATCTTTTATACCCTTGCATGAGTGTTCATCTCAGAAGTTTTTATTAGGGAGCCCTAATAAAAACCTTAAATGCAAATGTGAATCTCATGATCTGCTTCCTGGGGAATCCAATCAGCAGTTGATTTTATCAGGAGAGGTCTGAAATCTAAGATGCTAAGATGAGATTCTGGGTCTAGATCATGGGCTGTCAGGATGCAGGAACCCCAGTGGTGCTAGGTGTGGCCTGCGTGGACTTGGCATGATGCATCTGTTGCTAATATTTTCACTGCTGCTGTCTCTTACTAGAATCTCACCCAAATTCCCCTTTCCAAGCCACTGAACCCATAACTCCACTTCTAGGAGTTTCATTGGTGGGGCTCAGAGCTGCCCCTTCCTCCAGAGAAATTCCCTTGACTAAATGGGAGCTGCTCTGCCAGGAGCTTACCCAGCCTCTCCCTACTGGACAGCCCTCAGATTCTGACTGACTGATGTGGGTACAGATGTCCAGCTCCTTTGCCTTAAGGAAGGGCTAATTCAGGCGCTATTTGGGCTACAGAGGGTCCCAAGGGATCAGGCATAAGGTAATTTCACCTGAGACACAATCTTTTTTGGTTTTGTTTTTATTTTCCTGCTCTCTCCTGTCTCCCTTAGGCACCCTCAACAAATCACTTGGACAAGAATCTGTTCCTGAGGCTTTGCCTCTAGAGAATCTGACAAAAGGCACTACCAATCCTGCTTTGTGGTTTATACATGTAAACTTTATATGAAGGTTCCAAGTGTGCTTATAAAGAATGAATACTTTACTGTTGTTGGGTGCCATGTACTACATTACTACATTAGGCCACACTTGTTATCATGATTTTCAAAGTATTCTAACTTTACTGATATTTTTGATCTGTTATTCTTTGTCTGAATTACTGAAATATATGAAGATAACTTTTACATCTCTCTGTATGGAAATTTTAACTTTCCCTGTTCTTGAATTAATTATAATTGGCCATATTCATCCTTGAATCATCAACTTCAAAGTTATTCACCTTTATTCTCCTCCAAAATAAGTCAAGGACTTACTTCAAAATATTTATCCACTCATCAGGGACAAAAATAACAAAATATAAAAACCAAAGGCCTGTCCCCAGTGAATGTACTTCCTCTAGCCACTATCTACCTGCCCGCAGTTACTACCCAGTACAATAGTCCTTACAAAGTATTAATACTTCACTGGTTGGGTTTTAGATCTCATAATCCAATCACTTCACCTCTGAATATTCCTGCATTAACACAGGAGCTTTGGGGAGACCCCTTATATCCAAAACATAAGAGACCCCATTCCCCATCTTCAGAATTCTCACTGGACAAGCCCAGCAGCTCATTACTATACCTGTGTCTGCTTGGATTCTGCTCATTTCAGGCCAACACCTGGCCTCCATGTGTCATTCTCCATCAAGAGGTCCAGTTGTGAAAAGTCACTGTCCCCTCTGCCCTACCACTATAGAGAGCTCCACTGAGTTTGCAAAGATGCCAAGATTCTTCACTCATGCACATTCTTTTTTTCCCCTTTTTGGGGGAGGTGGGTAGGTACGGGGGGATGAACCTGGGAGTGCTCTACCACTGAGTCACATCCCATCCAGTTTTTATTTTTTATTTTGAGATAGGGTCTCACTAAGTTGCTTACAGCATCAATAAGTTGTTGAGGCTGGCTTTGAACTCACGATCTTCCTGCCTCAGCCTCCCCAGCTGCTGTGATTACAAGTGTGTATCACTGCGCCAAGCCCATGTACATTCTTAACATGTGTTCATTGTGCTTTTAACAACTTAAAATTAATTCAGAATTAGGAAATAGAGATAAGAAATTTAATTAACATTTCTAAAGTCACAGAAAAGTTTTTACCTCAATTGTGAAACAAATATAGGGGTTAAAAATCCCAGTCACACTGAAAATAGGATTAGGATGCAAATGTTTTGCTTTCTAGTACTCAGATAGCAGTTTTACATCCTTCATTGAGCTGACGGATGTCATTTCTTGAAATAATGAGCTTAGTTCATTATACAGTGGTCAAATTCACTTTCATTGCTATCATTACTACTATAAGAGTTTAAAATTTCTAATTTATTTCTAAATAACTAGACACAAGTTTTCTTTACAAAGTTCAAAAAAATCAAGTACATAATGAAAAGTACTTGTCCCTTCAACCCCTGATTCCACTAAGTCCTCCCCCAAAGGAGCCAATGATACTAGTTTCTCATTAATCTTTCACAAGATATTTTATTTGTACATACATAGTTTGCATGTAATTGCATTTTTAATAGTGATCAGAGTATATATACTGTTTCAGACATTGTTTTAAACTCACATTATGTTTTTAAAATCATTCTATATTAGGCTATATAGAATTCCATGATATTTTGTTTCATGGCTATTGCAATATCAGCACATATTAAAATTTATAGTACCAATTTTATATAGAAGACATTTCAGTAGTAATTAAATTTTTGCCATTAAAATCAATGCATCAAAAGACCTCTTGCATATGTATAACATTGCAAATGTGCATTTCCTAAAATGAACATCATCATCAATGTATACATGCAATATGTTTATCTAATATAGGTCAGGAACTGATATTTTCTAGAAAGCACTTTTTATGTTGTTTAAAACTTTGCTGTATAAAAATGAAAACCATGCACATCAAAACAGGCCAAAGCATACATCACAATCTATGAATTTCTTAAAGAAGAACTAATGATCTCTGTAGCCAGGGAAATCCTTTTATAATGTAACCAACTGATTTAGCAAACCAGACAATATTGTAATCAGCTTATCACCAAATGAATCCAAAACTCCTGCAATAGAGGAAGTACTATTATTTTCTGTAGCTTTAGTTCTACTTTGCAGATGAGTAATTGTTGCATTCATATCCTCAGATTTCTTCCTAAATCCTTCCTCAAGCAAATCCTTTTGAATCTAAAATAAATAAGTAGACATTGGAAGGGACTTAAATATTTTATAACTTGGATTCTTAAGAATCACAACTAGTCAAAACGTTGTAAAATATCTCATATCCCTAGAATGTTTTCTCCATTATTATAAGAAAATGAATTATAAGATATTGTAAGATAAAAATACCATCTGGGTTAGACCTAGACACTGTAAGGAAGAAGTTTCCAACTTTACTAATATTCGCCCACCATTACAGTTTTGCTGCTGTGCTAACCAAAGTGTTAAAAACAGCAATTTCACATTCTTCCCAAAAGAAAAGCCAAATGGTCTGACCAAACAGATATTCAGTCCCAGTGGGGTGGCATAGTCTCCATACCATAGCAATGATGGGAAGTCATCAGTTAATCTAGAAATCTGTCCTCATATAATGTCTAGGTGGAATCTGAGAGCTTTCCTCCCATGCAATATGCATGCTCAGGCAGCTATGTAAACCTGGAGCAGATTGCAGCAAGTTTAAAAGCTGTCACTTCCCTATGATTTTAACTACAGAAATTTCTAACAGTTTTATGTTGGTGTGAATCTACCTAGGGTTTTGGATAAGGAATAGGTATCTTGATAACATGGGACTTGGGAATGCAAACCAATTGCTGCTCATATTGACCTTAGCTTGATGGGAAATCTGTTTACCCACATACTTGTGAGACCATTTTAAATCTCTCAAAAAGCAGCTTAAATCCTATTTGTATTCTCCAAGGATTTATAGGAGTCATATGACCTCGGTCTCCAGAGTCGAAATATGGAGAAAAAATTCAAAGGAATATTAAGAAAAAAAATGATGTGGGTTTGGGGTGGGGGTGATTATTCAGGGCTTCTAATGAATCACAAGCAACAAATGGTCATGGTTTTCCTTCTGTGAGCTGAGTGTAATCTTCCCTATTCATTCTGGGGCTCTGGAACCATCAGGCAGTACTGAGCAGGGCAACATCCACATTCAGCTGGTGCTCCAACATGATGTCCTGGTTTTTCAGGAGCTCCTCCAGTTTCTTTTTCAGTTGCTCCAGGTTTTCCTTGAGACACATCTCTTGAGCCTCCACCTGTTGCTGCTCTTCCTGTAGTTTCTGACTTGAAAGCTCCTGTTCCCTCTCAGATTCCTCCTTCTTGGCCCACTCCTCTGTCACAGGAAAGATTTAGAGAAGGAAGAAAGAAACAGCAACTATCCTGAGCTCAGAGACCAAGCCAAATCTGAAAGGCAGGGCAGGGCAGGGTAGGAAATCACAGAATTCACACAGGTCCACATCATCAAGGGCATGTTTCAGAAAGTAATGGTAAAGGTCCTGCCCATCAGGCTGAGGTTGGACCTCCACTCCCCCTTGTTCTTCAAACATTCAGCAGAGCATGCATTCCACAGAAGGGGAAGCTCACAGTTTTGGGAAGTTCTTCCTGACAGACCTGTCAGAGGGCTTTACAGGAATCCAACCACCACCTAGGAGTGGAGTCGTGCCCCTGTACCTGCAATGGTTTTCTTACCATCAGTGAGGGCTTTATTTGCCTGCAGGATGGATTTCTCTGTTGCTGTCTGTTGACTGAAGGAGCCTTTAGAAGACATCGCCTGCCTGCGGAACCAAGAAGCAAAATTAAAAATTACAATAATTTTGTAATTACAAAAATTAAAAAAACTAAGAATTACAAGTCTACCAAGAAAGAACAGAGCTATGAAAGTTGGAGAAAACACATGTGAAGGCTTCCTGGAAGTCATGAGTTGACTGTTAAAGAGTTGGTAGAATGATGGCAGAGGAAATAAATATCCTGCAGGTAGAAAGACCCACAGAAACAAAACTAGAGATTGTAGGTTTCAGGAGTCTTTGAAATGAAAATAGAGTTATTTGCTTTGACTGAGGAGCAGGGAGCAGGAAAGAAGGCTGGCAGGTGAGTGTTGACACCAGGTGAGGAAGGGCACCTAAGCTCAGGCTGATTCGTTTCTGTAAATTACAGCATTTGTCTAAATTTAATCTAGAAATTACTTCTATAAAAAGTGTATAAAGCTGGTTTCTTGAGCAAATGTAATAACTGTGACTTATGTTCAGAAGAATCTTAAGTGAGGGAGATTAACCATTTCCTTTTTCTCAGGCCCTAATTTAAAAAAAAAAAAAAACAACAGTTATCATGCTTCCTAGAAGTGGACTTTGTAACAAACTATAAGTACATACCATTTAGATAAGTACATACCATTGTCTGAGAATAGTTTTTAAATGCCTAAAATATGCCAATGATATTCCTTAAGAAATAAAAATTCTAATCTTCACACAAAATCATCAAAGACACTGAAGGTTGACTTGAGCAAGAAGAACAAAGCTGGAGGCATCATGCTTCCTATTTGAGATAAGTTGCAAAGCTACAATGATCCAAGCAATAATACAGAAAATAATGTCAGAACTGAAACATAGGCCCTTGGAACAGAAAAGAGAGCTCAGATATAAACCCATGCATTAACAGTCTACTGATCTTGGACAACAATGCCAAGAACACAAAATGAGGAAAAAAAAAAACTAGTCTCTTCAATAAATGATGTGGGAAAGACTGGATATCCACAGGCAGAAGCATGATAAAATCATCTAACAGATTTGAGACTTACATATAAGACATGAAATTGGATCCAGCAATCCCACTACTGTGTGTATGTCCTAAAGGAAATGAAGTAAGTACACCTAAGGGACATCTCTACCATTCATAGCAGCCAAGGCATGGAATCAGTCTCAGTGTTCATTGATGGAAGAAAGGACAAACAATGTGGTAAGTATACAAACTAGGAAACTACATAACCATAAAAATAAGGAAATCCTGTCATTTGTGACAACATAGATGACCTGGCAGGACATGAAGTGAAATAAGAGAGGCACAGAAAGACAGATGAACTGACCTCACTTGTATGTGGAACTTAAAGAAGGTGCAGTCACAGAAGTAGAGGGTGGAATGGTGGTTACCAGGGTGGGAATTTTTCAGTTAGATAGAAGGAAAAATATGACTTGAAACAATAAAGCCATAAAATGACTTGAAACCATAAAAGCACAATGACTCCTTTTTTTTTTTTTTTGTGGTGCTGGGGACTGAACACAGGGCCTTGTGCATGTGAGGCAAGCACTCTACTAACTGAGCTATATCCCCAGCCCCAATGCTTCATTTCCATAGGAAAAAAGCTTCTTGATATTGCTCTGGTGATGACATGTATGGATATGACATGAAAGGCACAGGCAACAAAGGCAAAACTGGACAAGTGTACAGCATCCAACTAGACAGCTTTCCAGGAAAGAAAACAATCAACTATGTGAAATGGTAACTGCAGTCTGAAAAAAAATCTGCAAACTGTATATCTGGAAATCGGTTAATATTCAAAACATGTAAGGAATTCATGTAACTCAGTAGCAAAGTAAATCAAGTAACCAATACAAATAAGCAAATAACTTGAGTATACATTTCTCAAAAGCGTACATACAAATGGCTGATTGATAGAAATATGAAAAGATATTCAATAGCACGAATCCAGTCCATCCAACAATGGTTGCCACTACCACTGTCTGAGAAATCTTCTCAAGAATATATAGCCTGCTGATTCACCATCAGCTGCTCATTGTTGTTTTCCACCAGACAAATGGGGGCTGACATTTTTGGTCCAGATGCTATAGCAACCTGCTAACCTGGAAGAGCATCTGAGGAGAAATGGGATTGCACACTCATTCTGTGCCTCAGAACTATTCAAGCACTATTAACTTAAGATGGATGAGACTTCTACAATTTGTATGGGATCTGAACATGAGCAGACTGCAGAAGGTCTCCTCCATCATTCCCCCAATTTTTTAGACAGAGCCAGAAAATAATCTCTCATGACATTGGGTATTATCTTTTCTAAATTTGTGTTTCAAAAGTAATAATAAAATCCAAGGCATTATTACATAATAAGATAAGCTATGTATCCAACCTCACTGATGTTTAAAAGTACTGCAAATTCAAAATGGGAATTAGGAATCACTATTTAAAAGGTAGAGAGTTTAGGTCTGGATTGTTGAAAAGTGCTGGAGATGTTTAATAGGAGTGGTCACACAACAATGTGAAACACTCATGTCCCCAAACTGTACTCTGAAGAATTAATACAATAAATTTTGTCATGTACCATTTACCACCAGAAAAAGGAAGAGGAAGAAGAAAAAGAAGGAGGAGGAAGAGGAGGAGGTGTAGGATGAAGAGGACGGAGGAGGAGGAGGAGAAGAGGAGAAAGAAGAGGAGGAAAAGAAGATGAAATAATATTCTGGATAATATGAAAATCGATTTCTCTGTGCGATGCTACAGCAACCATCGGGCAGCAAATCCTCCTCAAAGACATTGAACACATTGATTATTGTATCAGTTCTTTGATCAAGAACTTGCAATAGCTTTTGAATGACCATCATCTATGAAAACATGCTCTTGAATGCACCAGTCCGACCTACATGCACTTTTATTTCCAGGAATAGAGGAGTGATGGGAATGGGGGCTGGAAGCCCTGGGAATGAGGCTTGAACGGACAGGCTTGAACACACTTCAGCCCCTGAGACCAGGATGGGGAACATAGTGAGATCCATTCTCAGACAAATAAACACATACAAAGTGGTGGGGTTCCAGGAGAATGTCTGGAATTTTAAGAATTCCAAAAGAGCCTGTACTACTTGACTGAGGAGGATGCAGTTCTCTGCAACTTACTTCCATGGATGAGGATTAAAATACATATAACATTGTATCTCTCTCTCTCTCACACACACACATAGAGGGATAAAGCCAATGTCAATTAGATGAAAATAAGTAGAAGACAACAGAAATTTTTCACTATCATTTACTTTGAGGTAAAAGTTTAGTATTAAAAAATGAAGTACTGATGTACAGAAATGCCTTTGACTTATGGGTGTTGATTTTATATCCTGCTACTTTGCTGAATTCATTTACTAGTTCTAGAAGTTTTCGAGTGAAACTTTTAAGGTCTTCCAGGTATAGAATCATATCATCAGCAAATAGTGCCAATTTGAGTTCTTCTTTTCCTATGTGTATCCCTTTAATTTCTTTTGTCTATTTGCTCTGGCCAGTGTTTCAAGAACTATGTTAAATAGAAGTGGTAAAAGAGGGCATCCCTGTCTTGTTCCAGTTTTTAGAGGGAATGTCTTCAATTTTTCTCCATTTAGAATGATGTTGGCCTGGGGTTTAGCATAGATATCCTTTACTATGTTGAGATATGTTCCTGTTATTCCTATTTTTTTTTCTAGTGTTTTGAACATAAAGGGGTGCTGTATTTTGTCAAATGATCTTTCTGCGTCTATTGAGATGATCATATGATTCTTATTTTTCTTATTACACATATACAGCACAACTTTTTTATATCTCTGGTTGTATATAAAGTATGTTCACACCAATTTGTGTCTTCATACATGTACTTTGGATAATGATGTCCATCACATTCCACCATCGTTGCAAACCCCCTACCCCCTCTCTTCCCCTCCCACCTTTCTTCCCTATCTAGAGTTCGTCAAATGTTCTTCATGAAACAATAACCCAGAATGTCAGTGTGTATGTGTACATGTATATACATCACTAGAGAAAATAACTGTAATTGAACTACATTAATGTGCTTAATGGATGCTTACATGTTATCAGCTCATTTAATTCTGTAAAATAAGCTCCCGAGGTAGGTGTTGTCAAGATGTTCTTCTGATTTTATAAATGAGCATACCAAACTAAAGAGATGATTAACAGCTTCTTAGGTCATATAGTAAATAATGGAGGAGGATTTTAAAAACACATTTCTTTTCTCAGAGTCCATATTTCATCTTTATTTTTGAAGGTAATTTAATAGAGGGAAAATGTGACCTACTAAGTGCTGTTTCTGAAAAATGTTTACAATTAAAAAATATTCTATACCTTAGGAATTAAGAGGAAGTTAGGGTAGATCTAGATTTAACTCAAAGTTCATCATTTATCAGTTGAGAGCATAGATATATTTTTTAACCTTTAAACCTCGGGTTCCTCACTTGTGAAATGAAAAGAATATAGTTTGCATATTGGGTATTATCAGAATTACAGGCATTTAGTAAATGGAAGCTATTTTTCATAATACAGTGTTTTATTCATTTGTTTTTACAAATTAAAAATAGAATACTAAGGTGGACTGTGGGCAATTTGTGAAGACCTAATATATTTCCCTGGCTGATGTAGTATTTGTGTTTCTCTTTTTTTATTTTTGTTTCTTGCCCCCTTAAGAATTTCAGTTTTTCTGATTATCAAGTGAGAATATGATTGCTCACAAAAATAAAAAGGCCAAGAAAAAACATGTTTGGACATCAGGCCAACTCTCTACTGATGTAACAACTTCTGAAGTGGGGCTCCAGTCCATAAGTTCCAGCTCCACTTTGATCAGGACCACATCAAGGAGGTGGTGAATGATATCAGCAAGTTCACCCATGTGCTGCGGTATTTCAAAGAAGCTATACTTTCAGATTTGTCCACTATTTTTTTTTTCGAATTTTTACTGGATAGGTTGTAAAATTTTAAAAGCCACCCTCCCTACAGATAAGTGTCTACACAGTGGTGAAACAGAGTATTATTCTGTTTTAGTTATTTTATGACTAATTTCCTCCCTAAATGTTTGATGATTACAATGTAAACCATGTCATAGTCAAAGAATTGTGCAGCTGGGGAATGATATTGGCCAAACTGTATTGTTATATTGTGTGCATGTTTGAATATGTAACAACGAATCCCACCATTATGTACAACTGTAATGCATCAATAAGAATAATGGGGAAAAGTGAATAAGAGCAAGAGAAAAATCAAAAAGTAAATAACAGTGAAGCACATAATAAAAATTTTGGTAAGGGCTGAGAAACAAGAGTACTGAAAAAAAAAAAGTCTTTGGTTCCTATCAGTTTGGTCCAGGATAATTTAAGACCATTGAAATTTAAAACTTCTTGTTAAAGACAATACAGCACATTGTTTGGTCTTTAATAAGCAAACTGATATTTGAAATGTAGATTGTTGATGCTTCGACCTTAATACAGTTTTCCATATCATTGTCAAATTTAAAATGACTGTATTTGAATGAATTTTCTTCCCTAATATTCAGACTTAATTCTGTTTTGCTGATTTGTAACCTCTTCTCAGATTAAGGGATAATCACAGAATTTGTCTAATCAGAAATAGATAATGGGATTTGGTTATCCTGAAGTAAAGAATTATATATCCCTGACTGCATCTTAGTACCTAAGTCTTTTAATTTTTAGTGTTTCCTTAATATCCAAATTTGATGTCAGTGATAATTAATAGTTAAGAGACAGCTCCTGTTCTTTTGTAATAAGTAGCAGTTCATTTTCATGTTCATAATGTTATGTTATAGAAAATAAAGATTACACTTCACTTTTGTATTTATACAATAAGACCCTTCTTGGGCCGTTATACAACTTTGTGAGATTTCAAAAATCTTTATATATATATGTCATTTCTGCTGCATTCTCTTGGTCAAAACTAGATACATGTTTTGTGCATATTCAAGGATACAGGCAATAAACTGCTTCTCTTGCCAGGAGATGGTATATGCATCTATATGTATTTATCTATTTATTTATTTATTTATTTGTTTGTTTATATGCATATATGGCCTATATATATTAAATGGTCATTTTCTGCTATGCATTTTGAAAATCAGAATCTAAAACCACATATCATGCTTATACTAAATTCAAGAATCTATTTCTAACCTAATTATAATGTTCAAGTTGAAATTCCTGAAATAACTGATCCAGAATTGAAGACTCCAAAAAGGAAAAAAAATGATTTTTTCCCCCTCTGGCACTGAGGCTTGAACCCAGGGCTTCATGCATGCAAGGCAAGTTCTCTACCACTGAACAACCTCTCCAGTCCCAGAGCCTCAAAATTATAGTGTTTGAACTTTTATTAAAGCAACAATCTTATTTCATTCATTTGAGATTACATTTATATATATATTTTATAATTTATATAACACACACATACACAGATATATAAAATATACAGTTTTCTGGGGGGGGGGGCGGTGTACCAGAGATTGAATCCAGGATCATTTAACCAATGAGCCACATTCCCAACCCCATCAACCCCGCTTTTTTCTTTTATTATTTATTTTGAGATAGACTCTCATTAAGTTGCTTAAGGCCTTGTTCAGTTGCTAAGTCTGACTTTGAACTGAAGATCCTCTTGCCTGAGCTCCTTGGAGATTACAGGCATGCCACTGCACTTGACTCTAGTGTATGTAAATATTATTAGAAAGACTTCGCTCACAATCCTGTTAATTTCAGTAGGTTGATTTTGAAGTCTAAATGGATGATTAAATTGTGGAAAATGTGGGGCTGGGGTTGTGGTTCAGTGGTAAAGTGCTCGCCTAGCAGGTGCAAGGCCCTCAGCACCACATAAAAATAAATAAAGAAAATAAAGGTATTGTTTCCAACTACAACTAAAAAGTAAATATTAAAAAATTGTGGTAAAGGTAATTTGTTATGAAAAATATCCTAAATGTATTAAGTATTGCACTGGTAACACATTCCTTAGTGAAATAATACGCCTGCCTTTTATTTAAAGGAGCATAGTTTTGTAATCAAAGTTTGTTCTTAACTGGCTTAATTATTTAAAATTTATTTTTAAGTTTGCATAGAGTAAATTTTGTTCTCTTTGATGTACAGTTCATTAATGTGTTAACTTTTAGGGTGATATTTAAAATGATGTATTTGTTGACAAATCATTTATCTCAATTTAGGGTAAAATATGATGTTATTTAATGTATCAATGGAAGTACATTTTCAATAATATCAATAAGATTTTTAGTAAGGATTTCTGTTTATTGTTTATTTTCCTTAGGAGTTTTATACTCTTTAAAATCTTTATCTTATATAGGTATCCCTTGTTTCACAGCTTTAAAATGGTGGTAATTTAAAACAAGTTGAATCACTCCTTATTGCCAAAAAGTTTTTATGAGTTTAAATTTGTGAGTAGACAATTCAGAGAATAGGAAAGAGGGAACTTGGAAGCCGATCCTCAGTGAGAAGAGAGAAAATTGGTACTAAGATACAGAAGGAGATTATCCCTTTAGGTAAAAGGAAAAATAAGGAAATAAATTTATTCATTGAAATTTAAGTTTAAAAATTTGTGTGGACATTATCCTTTTAATAATAAGCATGCCAGTAGTTTAACTTAAATAACAGAAGGGTCACTAATAATTGAAATGTTTGTAAATTAATTTTTAAAAACCCAGAAAAAAACAATTTTTGATAACCCCCTTTCATACTAATGAGATTGATTTTAATGCTTGATTTTTCATTCAGATGTTAAAAGATACATGTATGTCACTTCAGAATTAATTTTGAATTTAATAAGAATTTGTTTTCTCTGTCTTTGGAAGTTTGTAATCCAAATATAAAAATTACTATTTAGTTAATTTGAGTGGCTAGAAACTTCTTGTTTTGTTTTCCTTAAGCAAGAAAGTATATATAAACATATAAATTAACCTTATTATAAAAAATTAGGAGAATGCTATATAATAATATGCTTGTGTTTATGTTTGAGAGTGATTTCCAGCTTCTTAGAGTTTCAGACTATTTCTTACTTACTTAATGGGGTCATTATAAGGATCACATAAGATATTATATTCAGGTAAACAGTTAAAATGTTTAAAATGCTGTAACTCCTTGAAGTAGTATTATTACCTGTGTTTCTATAGACATGAACCATGTGAATTGAGAACTATTCCTGGACTTCTGTAGTTACCACCACAGCAATAAACAGTGGCCAGACAGCAAAGAGCTGTTTCACTGTTCTCTTTGGGTGTGAAGGAACCTTGTCAGTATTTTGCCAGTGACTTTACCAGTACTTTGCCTTTTGCCTTCATTTTTCTTTTGGCATTGTTTATTACCTTTTAATTCACACCTGTTATCTGTTAAAAAAAAACAACACTGAAAAGTTATCCTTTAAGAATAAAAAATGGAGCTGAGGTTGTGGCTCAGAGGTAGAGCACTTGCCTAGCATGTGCCGGGCCTTGGGTTCGATCCTCAGCACCATGTAATAATAAATAAGTAAAATAAAGGTATTGTGGCCAACTGCAACTAAAAAATAAATATTTAAAAAAAATAAAAAATGTAGCTAGACAAGTTACCTTTTGATCTAATCAGAATATCCTTTTTAATGTATAGTTAATTGTAATGAGGCAATAATGTTCAAATTCACTTGACTTTGCCTCAGGTGTTTAATCCTGCTGTTGAGGCTAGACTTTGATAAGTAGCTTTGTGATTAGTTTATGGTCATATTTTTCTTTTACCCAAATGAGTTATAGAAATGATCATTCTCAACCCAAACATCTAAAATGCAAAACTTTTTGAGTACCATAGCAGTAGGAAAAAATGTTCCCAATTTTAGAGCATTTTGGATTTTCAGACTAGGAATGCTGAACTGGTAAAGTCTATACTAATATTCCAAAACCTGAAAAATTCCAAATCTAAAATATTTCTGGTTCCAAACATTTTAGATAAGGGATACTCAACTTCTATATTTGTACTTGGTGATTTTTATTTTTTTTAACTAATTTATTTATTTATTCTAATTTGTTACACATGACGGCAGAATGCAATTCATTTCAATTACACATATACATAATTTTTCAAGTCACTGGTTGTACACAATGTATTTTCACACCGTTCATGCCTTCATACATGTACTTATTACAGGGTAATGATGTTTAACTCATTCCACTGTCATTCCTACCACTTTGTCCCCTCTCTTTCCTTCCCTCCCCTTTGCCTTATCTAAAGTTCCTCCAATCCTCCCATGCTCCCCACCATTGTCATTATGTGTCAGCATCCTCATACCAAAGAAAAAATTTGGCCTTTAGTTTTTTGGGATGGGCTTACTTCACTTAGCATAATATTCTCCAACTCCATCCATTTATCTGAAAGTGCCATGATTTTATTCTCTTTTAATGATGAGTAATATTCCATTGTGTATATATACCAAAGTTTCCCTATCCATTCATCTACTGAAGGGCATCTGGATTGGTTCCACAATTTAGCTATTGTGAATTGTGCTGCTATAAACATTGATGTGGCTATGTTCCTGTAGTATGCTGTTTTCAACTCCTTTGGGTATAAACCGAGAAGTGGGATAGCTGGGTCCAATGGTGGTTCCATTCCAAGTTTTCCGAGGAAGCTCCATACTGCTTTCCAAATTGGATGCACCATTTTGCAGTCCCACCAGCAATGTATGAGTGTGTCTTTCCCCCCACATTCTCGCCAACACTTATTGATGTTTATATTCTTGGTAGCTGCCAAGACTGGAGTGAGATGAAATCTTAAGTAGCTTTGATTTGCATTTCTCTAATTGCTAGAGATGTTGAACATTTTTTCATATATTTGTTGATTGGTTGCATATCATCTTCTGAGAAGTGTCTGTTCAGTTCCTTGGCCAACTTATTGATTGTGTTATTTGTTTTGTGTGTGTGTGTTTAGCTTTTTGAGTTCTTTATATACCTTAGAGATTAGTGCTCTATCTGATGTACAAGTGGTAAAAATTTGCTCCCAAGCTGCAGGATCTCTGTTCACCTCACTGATTATTTCTTTAGTTGAGAAGAAGCTTTAGAGTTTGAATCTATCCCATTTATTGATCCTTGGTTTTAATTCTTGCACTCTAAGAGTCTTATTAAGGAATGCTGATAGAAATGATCAAATGCTGGTAGAAATGGGGCCTAATTCGACATGATGGAGATTTGGGCTTACTTTTTCTTCTATTAGATGCAGTGTTTCTGGTTTAATTCCTAGGTCCTTGATCCACTTTGAGTTGAGTCTTGTTCATGGTGAGAGATATGGGGTTTAATTTAATTTTGTTGCATATGAATTTCCAGTTTTTCGAGCACCATTTGTTGAAGAAGCTATCGTTTCTCCAATATATGTTTCTGGCGCCTCTGTCTAATATTTATGTGGGTTTGTCTCTGGGTTCTCTATTCTGTACCATTGTTCTACAGGTCTATTTTGGTGCCAATACCATGCTGTTTTTGTTAGTCTTGCTCTGTAGTATAGTTTAGGGTCTGGTATAGTGATGCCACCTGCTTCAGACTTCTTGCTAAGGAGTGCTTTAGCTATTCTGGGTCTCTAATTTTTCCAGATGAATTTCATGACTAGTTTTTCTATTTCTATGAGGAATGCCATTGGGATTTTGGTTGGAATTGCATTAAATCTGTACAGTGCTTTTGGTAGTTTGGTCATTTTGATGATATTAATTCTGCCTATCCAAGAACAAGGGGTTATCTTTTCATCTTTTAAGGTTTACTTTAATTTCTTTCTTTAGTGTTCTGTAGTTTTCATTGTAGAGGTCCTTCACCTCTTTCATTAAATTGGCCATGGATTCTAATAATGTAGTATCTTGGTTTGTTTGGAGCACTTTCTTCCCTTGTTTTTCTATGTTGTTCATGTGTCTTCCCTTCTAGCACTGTGGATCCAAGACTTTACAGTTTTTGCCCTGTATGCTTATAGTGTCCCTGCAGGGTTCTAATAACTCTCCTTTAAGGGGGAGAACAATATTAACAGACCCCAATACAAACAATATACAACCTTAAACCACATAGCTGTTATTAAGATGTTTATAATTTTGTCACAATATACAGAAATGGTGAGTTCAATTATTATTTATGATATAAACAGTAGGTTTGCAAAAGGATCTACAGTTTCTGATGGTAGACAAAGAACTGGGGCTGAGGTGTAGGATGAACTGTTGAGTGGTATGAGGTGAGGATATAGAGTTATTAGATCTTAGAAAGTGTGAAAGAGGAATCTAAAGAAGTTTGTTAGTAGCAGGAAAAGAGAAAGTGATTTTGGGAAGACAAGTAAGTGGGAAGACAATGGAGTACAAAAACAAATAGAAATGTTGAGAAAAAATTAAAAATGTAAAAATTGGAGATAAAAGAACATACAACACAACTGTAATATAATATTTAGGACATCCCCATCCTCAGTAGCCTAATTCATGAAAAGTACTTGGTTTTATAAGTGTTGGGAATGTTAGGGTGAGAGAAGAGAGAGAAAAACAAAATCTCAAAGGAAGATACAAGGATTGTTTTTGTTGGAGATCAGTATCTTTCCTGTTTCCCTTTTTGTGAGATTGTCTGTTGTTTGCTGCTATCTTCACCCTTGGATGGTGAGGGCTAGTAGGGTGGAAGGCTGGTCTTGGGGAGTGGACCTCCTAGATGTGCGGTATAGCACTTGCTAGTCCCTGATGGGAGACTGCACTCCAAGGATCTCATTTGAGGCCTCCTACTGTGATGTGGGTGCCTGGTCTTATCTCCTTATATTGCCTATAAACCTCACAATTCCTGGTCTCTAATTTAGCCTCTAACCTGTATCTTACTCACACCCTCCCTTTCTAGTTTCCAGTCAGGAACCTTTCTCTCCAGAGGTCTTGTGGGCTGAGCTCTGGGGGATGCACACCTGTTATGGAGAACTGTTTTGTATTGGGCAGTTCAGGACCAGGTTTTGCGAGCTACAGAGTAGCCATTTAGCCACAAGCACTGTGCCTGGTTAGCAGCTTCCAGGGAGATGGAGGAGTTGGGGACTAAAACTACCTTGATATTGCATCTAAATCCCAGCTGGTGTTTTAAGCTGGAGATGCCCCAACTAAAGATGGCGATAAAGTTGCAGAGTTGGATGGGGCCAGGTGGTGGCAGTGTATTCAGAGGTGCAGTTCTGTGGTTTGCCATATTGTGTCTGGCTGCTGTCTCCAGACCCTGTGTGCTGTCCGCAGGTGTAGGCTACCACATGAAGTGGGCTATGGCAGTGATTTCAGTGGTCCAAGATGGAGGCAACCAGGAGAGCCCCACTTTGGTTGATGGGGGTCCACAACGGGAGTGGCGGCTGGGGTTCCTGTACATGGGCAGCGCCTGGGTATCCTGTGTGGGAGCAGCGGCTGGGCTTCCTGTGTAGTTGGAAGGCCAGGAGTCTTTCCTGGATGCTGATGCCTGTGTTCCTACTTGGGCACCTGGAGGTCCTGCAGGGGTGAGTGGACTGGAGTTTTGCACTGATGCTGAGGCCTGGAGACCTGTGTGGGCACGGAAGCTGTGATTCCTTCATGGGAGCAGCTGTAGGGGGTCCTCTAATCACTCACAGAGAAACAGTATTCCCAATACTAGAATCCCAGGTCACAAAGTGAGTGACACAGAATGTAGCCTCCCTTTAGCCTGCCATCTTGGATCGTGGAAGTGCTGTTTCTTATAGTAAAATAGCTACTCTAACTTGCCTGAGGATGTTTTCCTGGGATGAGAAGCTTTCAGTTGTTGAGAGCCACAGCCGAAGGGGCCCCAGCAAACTTCCAGCTGCCAGCTGATTGGCTCCTCTGCGGTGATGCTCATTGGGCTGTTTCCCCGCCCTTTCAGACCATGGAGCTGCTCATTGGGGGACTTTTTTTTTTTTTTCAAGCACCAACGATTTGCTTGTTCATAAGCCAGTTGTTTTATTAATGTCATTGCTTGTTCTGTATTCCCAAAAACTCTGGTAGCTGTTTGAAAAAGCCTATCTACCTTAGTTCATTAGCTCCTTGTATTACCTTAGATAATTGACCTTGTAAACCTCCATGTCCTTGTAAAGTCTTCCATGCCCTATCCACATCTGCAGCAATTTGTGAGTATATGGCAGGATCATATGCAATTTGTTGCTGCTGATCCTCATAAGGTCCCAACTCTCCTGTTGGTATACCTAGATAAGGCCTTATCCAATTTATGTCTCCTAATAACTTTTGAAAGTTGTTAAGTGATTTGAGTTGATCTACTTGTATTTGAATTTTTGGTGGATGGACCATGGTTGAGGATAATAGAACTCCTAAATAATTAATTGGAAAATTTAATTGTACTTTATCTATTGCTATCTTTAGATTATAATTTGCCCCAGCAAACTTCCAGCTGCCAGCAAACTTCCAGTGGCCAGATGATTGGCTCCTCTGTGGTGATGCTCATTGGGTTGTTTCCCCGCCCTTTCAGACCACGGAGCTGCTCATCCGGGGACTTTTTTTTTGGCTCCGCCCATGCAACCCAGCCAATCGGCCTCAAGAGCAGGAGGAGTGTGTGTGTGTGTGTGGGGGGGGGGGTGGTGGAGAGGCTTGTGGGAAGCCGGTGGTGGCAGTTGGGCTCTGAGGGAATTCCTGAAGAGCTCCTGTGGTGTGTTCTAAAAATAAAGTTCATTTCTGCTTGATAAGTGGCTCTGTGAATTGTGCCCAGCCAGACTGTGGCATTCAATGCTGCAACCAGCAGTGCCCAGGCAAAGCTGGTCACCTATCAGTAGCTCTCATTGGCATATAGCTGGGAAGTTCCATTTATATAGAGGAGACACAGGGCCAGTTACCTGTACCACAAAGAAAAGGGGCGTAAAAAATATAAATTTTTCTTCTTGGCCTTTTTTGTATAGTAGAAGTAAAAGGAAAATGGAAGAAAAGCGGGGAAAGGGAGTGAAGAAATAACTATGAAAGGCCATAAAAGATCTAGATCTAATATCTATGTTCCAGAAAGTCTTCACCCTGATCCATTCAACCCCAATCTTCCTTTCAAGCAAAAAGGAACAAAAAGGAAGCTTTAATCTCTTGTGAACCTAGAGGTTACCTAATAATTCCATCACATTCTACTTCATGGAATCATTAAAATTATTAGTGACCCTTACTTGAAAGTGTACAGATTACTCTGTCCACCAACTGACAGTCATTATTTTTTAAATTATTTTTTTGTAGGTCTACAGAGCCTGGTGTTGACCTATGTCAATGCCATCAGTAGATCTTCCCTGCATGCAGAATGCAGTCCTGGCCCAGGCCCAGATAGAGAATTCTGCTGCTGTGCAGAAGGCCCTTGCCCACTATGACCAGCAGATGGGCCAGAAGGTGCAGCTGTGCACAGAGACCCTGAAGGAGCTGCTGGACCTACACAGGGCCTGTGAGAGAGATGTTATAGAAGTCTTCATAAGGAATTCTTTTAAGGATGTGGACCAAAAGTTCCAGAAGGAATTTGGAATATATTTGGTGTTTTGTCATGACAGGCAGAAAAATATGGGTCCTTCTTGAGAAATATATTCTTCCTAGACCTCAGAACAGTAAAACTTAGTAATGTATACATATTTGTAATCATTATTGAAAGATTATACCTATCCTTCACTCTATTAAAAAAAGGCACTATTTTTCTAAAAAAAATGTAAGTTTTTAACAAAAATCCATTTTTGCTCGTTTCGCCACTCTGGATGTCATATTTTCAGCAATTAAGTAAATTGCATTTATAAGAAAATTCTTAATTTAGTATTTTTTTCTTTTAAATTTAAAGAAGGCACATTATTGTTATGTTCCCTGCTAATAACCTGTGGGAATTAAATTATTTTTTTAACCATAATAATTTATTGCTTTTTATGTAAGCTGACAGAAAAAAAATTCAGAAAATGATGAAAAAAACACCAGAGATAGGATTTTTACTTACAAATGTCCATTTTTGTTAATTTCCTCAATGTGGATGCCACATTTTCAGTAACAAAATAAATTGCATAACTATGACATAATCTTCATTACTTCATTAGCCTGGTAGAGAGAAAATATTTTAAAAAGTTTTCATATTATTAAAGAATATATTAAATAATCATTCACTCCTTGCTCAGCACTTCTAGAAAAATCTCTGGGTTTATATTCTGCATCACCTCATAAAATTCTGACAACAAATCTACAAGATGGTTACGCTCCTTCTGTTTCATAGACATGGAATCCTCAGTTCACAAACACCAAGGTCACAAAGTCCCAATGTGGTGGGTTCAGGAAATCCATGCAGGCCTGCCTCACTCCCATGCCTGTGCTCTGAAATAGCCCTGAAATTAGAAAACTGAAAAGATAAATTTTCGTGTGAAATAATATCTATGCTTTGAAAATCACTCTCTGAAAGCAGGAAAACTAAGGGAAGATAGCTTCAGAAAATCACAAATAGAAGAAGATGTTTGCAGCATATCTTGTTCTTAAGGATGTTGTAGGATCACAGTGAGGCTCTTCCACTGTCTGCTGGCTGTCAGAGTTTTTAATCTTGAAATGCTCAGGCCAATTCTGTTTTCACCTTCACATGGCCTCTTACTCTGTGTTTGATTCTGTCCTGTAGAACGACACTGATCATGTTATAGCCCACCCAGATAAAACTGAATGATTTTATTTCATGATTATTAACTTAATTACATCTACAAAGATTCTTTTTTCAAGTGAGGTCATATTCAGAAGTCCTGGATATTAGAATGTGCAATTATCTTCTGGGGGGCTATTATTAAAGTCACAACAGTATAGTTTAAGCACATCTTTCATTTCACTTTTTGTTTTATATATTTCTCACATAGTTCATGTTCTTTTATTCTTTTGTGTGAAGTAGATTTTGACTTTTGAGTATTATTTTAATACCTTCAATAACTTCTTCCCTATTTTCTCAGTGATTCCTCTAGGAATCACTGAGAAAATAAACCCTTTTGCTTCACTTGCTTTTAGTTAACTGAAAACACATCACCAATTTTGGAAGTCACACAGCTGGGCAATCTGTTATGAATCTCCCACTAGCTTTTCTATAGATGATACCTCTGACTTGAGCCATTCAACTGGTTAAAAATTGTTCTCCAGTGAACAATATCTACCCCGTCCTCCAGGCATAGCCTTTTGCTATTTTATCCCATTCTCATGAATCATAAGACTTTCTAGTCAGTTTTTTTTTTATTTTAAGATTTATAGAACATAGACCATCTGGTGACCTATAGGTAACAACAGTTTATACACCAGAAAAGAAGGCACCCAAAACTTACAGCTGCCTGGGTGCCTGCCCATAAGCTATGCCTCCCAACTCCATGTATAAACTCTGTGCCTGCATCCCCTAAATGAGATGGTCTTTGCTCTCAATAGCTCCCTTCAGCCTGCTGGCTTTCCAAATAAATCTTTCCACTCAAGTCATAGGTCTTCTTGAGTGAAGCAATGAACTTGGGCTCTTGGTTACATTACTATATACTTATTAACTTATCAGATTCTACTTCAAATTCATACTAATTCTAGACAGATACAGGGGGAAAAAAAGCTATAGCATTATTCCCTCTTCCCTGTTTTTGTGACATGATTCTTACACATATTACATCTACATATGTAACAAACAGCTTTACATAATTTTATGTCTCTTAAAGAAGCTCAGAAGAGAGAAGAACCTGCTACTTACCCTGAGTATGGGTCATACTGTTCTTATCTCATAATTTTCTCTTGAAAATGGAAAATTTGAGTGACATTTTATTATAAATATGGATACTGCAACCTCTCCCAATCTGTGAGGTTCTTTTGGCTTTGTGTCTAGTGTAGTCAGATCCTAAGACTGAGGGATTCTGGCTACACTGACCTGACAGAATGTTTGCTAATCTTAGAGCCTACTGGGAAGACATGCCCAGATGCCCTAGTCTGGCTGGGCACAATTCAGGAGCCACTTGTCAAAAGAAACAAACTTTATTTTTAGAACACACACACACCAAACCACACAGCTCCTCAGGAAAAACCTTCAGAGCCCAACTGCCACCACCGGCTTCCCACAAGCCTCTCAACCTCCCACACTCCTCCTGCTCTTGAGGCCGATTGGCTGGATCGCGTGGGTGTAGCAAAAAAAAAAGTCCCCCAATGAGCAGCTCCATGGTCTGAAAGGGTGGGGAAACAGCCCAATGAGCATCACCACAGAGGAGCCAATCAGTTGGCAGCTAGAAGTTTGCTGGGGCCGCTGTGAGCCAATCATCAGCTGGCAGCTGGAAGTTTGCTGTGGCTCTCAACACCCAGGTATAGTTTCTTATTGAAAAGGCAGTCAGGAGATTTTGACTAAAGTTTTGCTCATGAGGGTCTCAAGGCCCCTCAGTGTGCTCCTTAGGCATGTAAAGAATCACCAAAGGATGGCTGGTTTCAGGAGGGTGATCTTAGTTCTTATATTGTCTCTCTAATAAACTGTCTTTGTGCAAAGGTATCAAACTCAGCTAGTAGGATCCATTAATTGCAGGCTTATAACTCTAATTTTTTACAAGGCCTGCAATATAAATTGTTGTAAATCTAATCTAGTTAAATTTGCTCAAGATTAGTTTTGACGCCAGTCTTTGAGCCTGTTCTGACTTTATGAGAGCTCTTATAGGCTGTCTCCTTCTCTGGTTCTCATTGGAAAACTAGTTGAACTATTGTTTAACTTGTTGCAATCATGGGTTATCAGCTTCCTTCTATTTACCTATCACCAAAATCTCCATTATTTTTGAAATTTCCCTTAGCATTGAATTTCTCCATATTCCATTTAGAATGAAATCCATTCCACTGGGAACAGCTTTAAAACTCTCTGTTTTTATGGAATGTCTCTCTTCCTGAACATAATCTCTGAAGTATTTCTTCACCACTGGACATGAGTGGCAGGTCTGGTTTCCTCTGCCTCTCCCAGCATAGAGCTTCCAGCTTACAAATATATCAGGGTAGGCATGATTAGAATTTTAATGCTGTTTTATTGCCATGCCTGAGCTAGAACCTCCAATTTATGAGAAGTGACTGGATGGCAGGTAGGAAGCCTCTGATCTCTGGTCACACTCATCATAAATAAGTCTGCCCCTTGGTGATGGATAGCATTAGTTTGCTAGGGTTGCTGTAACAAAATATAACAGGCTGGGTGGATTAAAATAACAGATTTATTTTCTTGCAATTCTGGCACCAGAAAGCATGAGATAAGGTAACATACTTTCACTTCTTCTGAGACCACTCTTCTTCGTTTTCACATGTCTGCCTTCAAATTGTTATTCCTCCATCTTCATTTAAAGAAACCAGACATATTGGATTAAAATCTCATTTTAACTTAATTCCTCTTTAAAGACCTTATGTCCAAATGTGGTTACATTTTAAGGTTCTGGTGTCAGGACTTCAACATCTGAATTATTGGGGAAGGGGACAAAATTTAGCACATCACAGAGGGGCTGAGGAATGTAGATGACCTGACCCTTTCAGTGAATAACCTGCTGAAGAGAAAGGGGGGCCCTGTCTTTTTGGCCACACCCCACAAGGTAAGCTTTGTCAAATGAAACTGGGTGGGGAAGGAACAGATCATATCTCTGTACCATAGGCTCTTGCTTTTCTTAGTAAGATTCTGGTGATTTCCTTTGAAAAAATATTTCATTGTTTGAAGTATGCTTTTGAAACAAGTGCTAGAATTTTTAATTTTTAAAAATAATTTTTGATAATTGCAGTAATTCTTGCAGGGTGGCCATCACCATACTAATGTAACTGTTTCCTGCTCAGAGGGGATAAGCCACCTAAGAAAATTAAAATCTAAAGTAGTTAGTGAAGAATAAAGAGTCAGAGCCAGGAAATAGTTTTGAAAGTGATGGGGTGCCTGATTGTTTCTTCCAGTGCATACAGGAGCTGTAACAGAACAGCTAGAAAATGGCTCTGATTATTTATTTAAGAGAGTATATCAAAGGCAGGGATAAAGTTTCAGCAGATGGAGTCTTGCTTCATGGTGTCTTGAACAGGTTGATTGGCATCTTGGTAAGCCACACCCATCTCTGAGAGGCTGTATTGCTATGTGGCTCCAGCAAGTCACCCCATCTCCACTGCTGTGTAGAACCTGGAAGAGCTAGGTAGCTCTGTATTTGGGCAGTTTCACCAGCAAGTGTGCTGCTGGGAGTTCCCAGATACCAGACTTTTCCTCCCAAAGGCTTCCATGCCAGTTTGGTTCATGCATAGTACATGGACAAGTAATTTTTTCTGGGAAGAGGTTCTACAGCACTCTATACTGCCACACTGGAAAATGAATCAACCTAACTTATTTTTGCAAATGTTATGAAAAACAGGTGAAACACATGTGTAGGGTCTCTTCCAGGGAGACAGAAATTCTGAAACCTAAGTTTCATTAGCTTCACAATTTAATCAGCCTCTAACTAAGTGGTGACATATTTGCAAAACTGGAATCTTGCTCTTCATAAAAATCATGACCAAAATGCCTGACAAAAACAAATTAGAGGGGGAAAATTTATTTTAGTTCATGGTGTCAGAGGTTTCCGTCTAGAGACAGCTGACTCCATTGCTTTGGGCCCAAGATGAGAGAGAACATCATGGGGGGAAAGCATGATGGAGGAAACCATCTCAGCTCATGGCAGCCAGAATGTGGGGTGGGGGAGTGAGATACACCCTTCTAGGGCATGCCCCCAGTGACCGTCTTTCTTCAGCTATGCCTCAAATGCCCACAATTACCACCCAGTACATTTAAACTAGCATGAACTGATTAGGTTACAGCTCTCACAATCCAATCACTTTACCTCAGAATATCCAGCATTAACACAGGAGCTTTGGGGGGAAACCTCATATCCAAACTATAACCCCGTGGAATAAAACTCCAGAACTTATCTCTCTTATCAAACTATGATTTAATACCCATTGACCGACTTTGCCCCATTAATAATGGATTTTTGTTAAAACTTCTTAACAGGGCCTTTGAAGGTGTTTTTAAAAGGCTTTATAGTAGCTTATAATTTTAGAAATATTTTTAAAGAGAATTATTTTCATGCTATATAATTAAGGGAATCAAAAAAAAAGGGACTAGTAAATATCCCACACTGATTCAATATTTGTTGGATATTAAACAATTGCCAGATGTATTCTCAAAAAAAAGCTAAATTGTTTTAATTTGCTTCAAAGAAATGAATACATTTAATACTAATGAAAATATTTAAAAAAGATACAAAGTATTTGAATAAAATTACTTTATAAAATGCAAGAAAAGCAATGTATCAGCATTACATACACAATTTTATTTTTTTAGGACAGTATAATAACTAAATTAACAAATGCTTTACATAGACATTGTACTGCATCTACATTTTCAAAAGTGTGTATGTTCCAATTGGTGAAAAAAAAAGTTGGATTAGCCTTTTATTCAGACTTATTTTATATGTGGTCACATGCAATGAGCATCCTTCCTGAGCCAAGTTCTGTTCTAGATGCTGAGGCTTCGTCTGTGAACATGTTACTGGAAAAGCAGTCCTTGTCCCCTAATGCCAATACAATGACAAGGACACAGTTTTGAGAAAAAAAATACATTATAACTCCCAAAGCACATAAAAGTTATACTTAGAGTCTTTTAGAAATATCATGGCAAAAATGGAAAAGAATAGAGAACATCTCTTTTTTTTTCCAATCACTTTTTTCCAATCAAATTTCAGCCACTGGCTTCTGGGTGTGGAGAAAAAAACAAAATACAGTAGGATCAGCAGAGAACCTTGTAAGATTGTCCCTTCCTCCTCCCTTCTCTTTTTTCTTACAGAAGCAATGAGGAGAAGGAGAAATAGCATTTTAGAGTTGACAATTCACCTCCCACTTCTGTGACTTGCTTAGGAAACATGGGCAGCCTTATTAAGGACCTCCCCAGCCTTCATGTTTTCACTGTAAGATGGAGACAATACCACATGTTTTGCTTGGTTGCAGACAAGGCTGCATTAACATGTAATATATGGAAGCTGCGAGTAAATATTCTATAAGAAAAAAGCTGTTAATTTTACAATTATTCACTCAGCAAATAGAGGCAGTATAGCGAGGGACTTCAAGAAAAAGTTTTGGGATCAAAGATGCTTGTGTTTAAATGAAATCGATGTTATGATACTTGAGAGTTATTAGGCTTTTTTGTGCCTCAGTTTCTATAAAAACATGAGGATATGTGTGTTGTATATTAATTCATGTAAAGCTGTCTTCATTGGGCCTGAAACAGAGTCCCTCCAGACAGTGTCTTGTGTACTTAAATGCCAGGTACTGACTGGGTCAGGTGTTGAGGATCCACAAGTGCACAAGACATCCCCTTCCCTCACTTGCTGCCTCTTTTATAAAAGACTGAATAGGTCAATTGTGAGTGTGCACATTATTTTAGAAAATTAAAAGCCCAAATAATATATTACTTCCACCTTCTAGGCTTCTCCAACTGGCCTCCAGTTGTGAAATAAATTTATATTTCAAATGACGTGGCTGGTCTTCATTCTCTAAGTTCTCTTCCAAAGTTCAAACTAGGAAGCTCTAATTGAGAGATCAGGCGTATTCACGCCACGGGCAGTATTTCTAACAATTTTTCTTGCTCTCGGTGCTTTCAGTTTCATATAATCTAACCACTGAGAAAAAAAATTGCCTATTGTTTTTTTTTTTCTCCTGATTTTCAGACTGCTGAAGGAAGTCTAGAAAGCCCCCAGGACATTGGAGAGAAAGTAAGTCCAAAAAAAAAAGGTAAGAATGCTACTTTCTCATCAAAGCAGCTGATCAAGAGAAACTCTGCCCCAAGAATCAGAGCCTGTGACAAGATGTGGTCTAAAGGGTGGGAAGGCTTTTACAAGAGGCAGACTAAAAAACACCAGTGCCAAGGCAACCTGCAGCCAAAACTGATATAGGACAGGAGTTAGGAAAACTCTAGTGTTATCAGGAGCAAGCATGTTCACAAATGCCATCAGCAGATGTAGGGCTGAGAGTTTTAAATGCTTTAAGATTGCCTTATCTTGCTACTCTCTGTTGACTGGGAACACAAATTATCTTGGCCATTGAGGGAACTTGCTCAACACAGTTTCTACCACAGCTAAGAAAGAGCCACAGATATGCTATTTTAACAAAAAGGTAAAAACAGGAAGTCAGATGCAGTGTAAACAGCCTACTGATAAGAGTAAGAGAAAACACTAAAACCTTGTGTGAAAGAGGAGGAGTTGTGAAAGCAACATAGTCAGTCTCATGCTTATAATTAAGTCAAAGTGATCTTCTCTAGAAATAATGGAGATTTGCCAAATTCAAATTCTTTGGGCCCACATATTGCTTAGCCTCTTGAAGCACAATTTCAGACTGTTACGTCACTCCTGGACTCCCTGTTTTTTTTTCCTTTTTGCTTTTTAAATTATTATTATTTTCATTAACACATACTAACTTTCCCCTTTTCAAGGCTCTGTAGCAGCACATTAGTAACAGCAGCAACATTTTTGCTTACCTGTGTGTGCCTGCAAGTGACTTAGATCCTGCCTTCTGATAATTCCTCTCTTCCTGGAGCCCCACCTTCATTGGTCACATGCTAGCCATAGGCAGGAGCTCCTCTGTCCCTCCATCTCCTATCCTTGTTCTCCTACAACTCCCCTTTCCCTTCATTTTCCTCCTTATTCAAATCGAAAAGCAATAAGTGGGGTGGTGGTGGTGGAGAGAGAACCTGAAAATGTATGTCAGGAAATATAAATCTTAATTGAGACTACTTCCTGTTTAACTGTCTTGACCTTTTTCTGCTAGTTTGAACTCTTGCACATTGTGTGGTTTTTCTTCTACCATGTTTTTCTCTCCTTGTTTTCTTCCTACCCCCATATCTCTCCTTCTAACCAAGAAATATGATACTCATGACTTACTCTGTCTTATTATTTCCCATTTCTAGAAAACAAGTTTAAAGACAGCTAAATGACATGCTGATATACTACAGCTACTGAGTCTTGCTCTAACCAATAAATTAAACTCACTCTTTTGATATCATTACTCTTTCTTGCTTTTACATTAATAATGTCTTAGTATACAGATCTTATTTATATCTTTCCTTAACTCTCCTTAACTCATTGAATACCCAGAATGTAGTTATCATGACTCCTCTAATGTTCTTTGCTAGTCATTCTAAGATCTCTGTAAGTGCTGCTTTGATTATGATTAACTCATTTATGTCCATATTCCTATATTTTCCTGCTTCTTTACATGCCTTGTAAATTTTTATTGTATCCCATTTAATAACCAGAATCCAGGCTATTCTGGGCCATAGCCCTTCAGAGAGCTCTTGGGTGAACCTATGATCAGGGAATTCACAGACTTGGACACTTCCTGGTATCGATATCATCTCTCTCTCTCTCTCTCTCTCTCTCTCTCTCTCTCTCTCTCTCTCTCCTTTTGTGCACTAATGCTGGTTCTAAAGGCTTTTGAGGAATAATAATAAGTAGAAAAAAATATAATTGCATAGCTTTTATCAACAGACTCTTATTTATCTATTACTAAAGTCAACATTTAAAAACTTCTTATTCTGCACCTGAGCATCTCCAGCAAATTTGAAAAGCATATATGAGGAGTACTTTTTGCAGTAAAGGTTAACAAACAATCTACTGAAGTGTTTCACTATCACAAATCAGATATCACAGACTACAGGGGGAGGCCAAAGTATTTCTTTTTAAACTTCATGAGTAGGATCTTGGAACCAACAGAGAAGATGTTCTTTCCAGTTATTCTCACTGAATCTGTTACTCATGAAATGAGGAATGACCCAGACTCTAGGGCTATACTCACAGGTAGTGTCTGTGAGTATTTTACTGATGTGAAATACATAAAGGATGCTCTTTTAATGATGTCAGAGGGACAGAGACATGAACATCTGAGACATTTAATGTCTAAAGCCACATTTGCAACTAGAATTTGATATTCTACCTGAAATAATTTCAACTCTCCTCTTCCCATCTACTCAATCAGCTCTGTTTGCCCTCAGATTACAAGTAACCTCCAAGATAATTGTCTAATTATCCAATCTTCCTTGTTCACAACCTCTTCTCTAGGAAGGCATGAAGTCATATCAGTTATAAGTATATCCAACCATATGGGGACAGACATAAGCATGGGTGAATGGAGGGAGGAAAAAAATACTGAATGTGTGAAGGTATTCTGTGGAAAATTCTCCCAATTAACAGACATGTAAAATTTTAAATTGAGGAACTATTCATCTTCTTTGCTCACTTTTATTCTCTAATGTTTTTCAAAAAATATTACTTATCAAATCATTACTGAACAAAATGAGAAGTAAAAAGGTGAAAATTATAGAAACATATTTTCTAACAATTATGCCACCCAGCCAATAATTCTAAGTAATAAGCACTTGAAATATTACAGTCTCTACTTATCTTACATGCCAAGGACATTTAAGCGAATGGTAAAAGTTACATAAAGAAATGTCCATATATCTGATTTGGGAGGATCTAGGGAAGAAAATCTGCATGGAATTGCTGAAGCCTGAGTACTGGCAAATGTGTCTTTGCCATCTCCCTTCACTTATGCACCTTCTGCAACTCACTGATGCTGGCCTGTCTGCTCTTGAATCTTGAAAAACAAGGATTAATATGACTTTTGATTTTGGTATCCCACTCAGGTTCACTGAGTCAGTGACTGAAAGTCTAGTGTGAGCAACATTTCAAGAAGAGCCGTATGCCTCCACTGATTTTATCAAGCAGAGACCCAATACCATCTGGCTCTTACCTTTGAACTTACACATAAAAGTTAAAAAGAAAAAGATGCAAACAAACAAAAAAACTATCTTCATACAGTAATTTCGTGGAATTTTTATTCTTCACAAAAGTAGCTAAATCTACTTGTACTACAGACTGAAATATGTAGAAGGTGGATATTGGGTCATATTCACCACTATATTTCCAAAAAGAAAAGACATAAAGGTAGAGAAGTAATAGAAATCACATGATTTCCATGCGCAAACATGCTCCAAAAGATGGTTAATTAGAAATTAATTTTTGATACATATAATTTATTTTGTTTTGATGTCTATAATTGATTTTATTAATTATTATTTTAATTGTACATATTTATGGTGTACAGTGAGGTCTCTAGCTAGATACATGTATACAATGTGTGGTCATCAAATCAAGGTTCTTAGCATGGGAAAGCGTTATTAGAGATACAACAACTAGGTTTCATTTGCCAGTACACTCCCCATTGTCAGCATTCAGAAATTTTCTATTTATCCTTTTGATTGCCATCTGGTTGGGATTTCTCCCTGGTCAACAGACACAACCATACCTAATGGTACTCAAGGAATTGCTCCACCCTCCTTTGGTTTGCCTTCTAAGAACATTTCCTACAATATACCAGAAATTGCCAAGCCAAAGAAAAGCAGGTGTGAGAATCAACACAGACTGAATTATTGGGGGAAGCTGCAATTTTTTTGGAAGAGAGGAAGGAAATTTTCTTAGCCAAGTTTTACTGCAATAATATTTTATGATATTACAAAATATAAGTGAATGGATTATAAGAATTTACCTATTTCCTACTCATGTAACTCAATTGACTACAGAAGGTAAGCTCCAGGTTCTGGGCTAGGTTCAAGTCTAAGCTTGGGTCCTTTCCATTTGTCTTCAATTTAAAAGAACAATCTTAAAGTGAGTTTGCATCCCTCCTCCAAGGTGCAAATGGTACATAATGGCTGATATGAATATGAAATGTCTTAGAAACTTCCTCCCTTGCAAAAGAATCCATTGGCAAACTAAGTCACATGGTCAATTTCATTATTACAATGGGGAAGTACAGTTATTTCATGAGATCAAGGAGAAAGCTGAATATTCAAATCTATTAAATGAAGAATTTGACCTGCTCAGCAATGGGTTAATGATATGTGAATGCAGCTGATAACTAACCATTACCTGTTGTGGCTCATCAGGAATTCTATTAACGGATTAATCTGGGTGAAGCCTTGCTTATTTCAGATGCATAATAACATCTTAAAAGCCAAGATACTCACTCTTGTTTCTCTGGCCTTATTTACGATGAACACTAAAATACTGGACTACTAGGGTCAGGGCATGAAGGACTAACTATGCTTGTTTACCATCAAAATATCTACCAACTAGAATGGAGTTGAGAGGATAATGGGATCATTGAGAACACCTAATATTTAAACAGAATACCCCAATAACAACATTCTCATTCTAATGACATTCAAGATTGTTTATATCACACTAATTACCTGGTGAAGGGGCACAAGGACTGAACTGAGAGCAGCTCATTACCTTTGGAAGAAGAGAAGTCTCATTCCTTAATATTTCCATGCTCTCCCCAAACAGGTGGCTGCCCTAGAAATTATAGCTTTCTCTACAAATGTCACTAATGTGATGATGACGGCTTAGGCTAGAGGAATAGAATGGGTAGCTGACAGCAGATAAGTCTTTTGAAGAAATGGAACACTGAAAATAGAGTTAGAAAAAGGCAAATATAGACTGGCCTGGAGGAGTCACCTTCACTCCCTAATCAGAGCAGGTTCATGTTGGGTTACCAGTGATGGTTCTCTTTCCCTCAAATCCTACTGAAAACAGGAAAAAAAGACAGCAGATCACGAGGTCCAGTTGGCAGACCAGAGAGACACTTGCAGTTGCAGGGATGATGACAGGAGGTAGGCAGTTGTCTGGATCCCAGAGGCTTAGGGATGCAGCTGCACTGGATGAAAATCCTTGATTCTGCTCTGGTGTTAGTCCTTGGTAAGCACCATAGACAGACATTTGGGTGCTGAGGTCTTGTGTGGATCCTGCTTTCTCCTGTGATATAGTAGCTATGAACAAAACCTCTCTGTCCACCTCTATACCAATGTGTCAATTTTGATTTTGTGAGATCTTTGGCTCTCAAGAAATGAAAAGAAAGATCTGTCATTCCAAAACAATTTATTTCTCTTTTCAGTGGTACTGGGGAGGGCTTGGAGTGAGCATTTTCCAACAGTGAAAGCTGTTATCTAGTCACAAATTTAAAATTTCTTCCACTTAAAATGCACAATCCCTGACAGGTTAGAGGATCACAGCCATGCCACCTTGGTGGATCTGAGAATCAATCAGAATTCAACCTCATTTTCCCCCACACAGCATCCTTTGTGCTAGAATAAAATCCCTCTCCACCTCCAGTGAGAGTGAGGAAATCTCACAAGTGTGTAAGCCCTGAGTACTCCCCCTATTTAGGTCAAAGTTCTGGAAATATCAAAGAATATTCTAAGGTGGTAGAGAAATAGACACACGTGTTTAACTGCTGAACCTGTTAAATCCAGAACTCTGGCAGTTAATAACCAGGGATTCTCGAAAGTGGACTGTTTTTCTTTTACAGGTCCAAGAAGAACTGCTTACTGAGGGATTTAGAGAGAAATCTGAGGCAATAAATAAAGACATGAATCGACTAAGAGAGGAGATTGAAACATGTAAAAAGAAGACACCCTCAATGTTTTCACAGATTCTTGATATAGCTGGCACTGTTTTCCTTGCAATACTCCCTGGGGCTGGTAAAAGTAGTCAGTGTAGGGATGAAAATGATCAGTGATATTACTGAGAAATATGAGGATAGGAAATTATAAAATGAGGCATCTTTCATTTTAATAGCATTTTACTGTTGTTCCTTTTAAAGGAGTTGTGTCATATCAGTTTCATTCAAGAAAATTTTAAAAATAAAAAGTAGTTATCAAAGAATATTAGAGTTTATCTCTAAGAGAAACAATTTTAATTAAAGAAATGAGAAACAACAAAGACAATATTAAATGATTTATAGAAAAGACTTAAAGCATAAAACTAAATAACAATGTGAAGAAAATATTTGAGATTCATACTTTAGTCATGGAAATTATTTAAGTCATGATAAGCTCTTGTAGGAAGTGACCAACAACCACATTGGTTAAATAGAAAGAAACATGAGAAAATTTTATTTTACTATTAAAACTAATATGCAAAATAAAACTGGGAAGTACATAATTTTGCCTTCTTAATGGGTAGTGAAGAAAAGTTTTAATAATATACATCAAAAATTAAAATGCATATTCTTCTGATCTATCAATTCCACAAATAGGAAATTCTCTTATGTATCTCTTTGCCCATTTGAAAATGATAATTGTAGTGGTTTACTCATTTCAAGGTCATGATAATTACAAAAGACTGGGAGCAACTTAAAGTCTCTTTGTGAGGTACTCATAAGGTAAATCATAGGACACATTTTCATAATAATACTCTATAATCATTTAAAAAAATGAGGGAGTTGTATGTGTAGGTGAACATTTTCAACTTACATCTTGAATGAAAGAAAAATGTAGAAAGTGTGAATACTCACTACCATTTAATTTATAAAATAATGAAAATATACATATGTTATAACCTACCTGTGGAAAATACAAAATAAACTAGTATAAGTATCATAACAGGAAGGCACCTGTTTAGTTGAGGTGAAAGAGGAGAGCAAAACTAACTTTACACTATATATATATATTCTTCCATGCTTTGAACACTTTGAATGGAAGTTTTACATTCAAACAAAGATGAATACAATTGGAAAAATTCAAAATGAAATAATACATATTTGGTAAATTCCCAGGGCAGAATGAAAGTATTTAATACTACTAGAAATAGCAAAATTCATCTTGACTAGAAAAGACTACTCCTAAGAACAAGGAACTAGAGAGCATAAGACATCCTGATTTTTTTTTTTTTTTGATTTTCATTATGACCTTTCAATAAGGTTTAAACATCTTTTCCCCAGAATATGCTTTATAAGTCTGAAACTTGAAATTAGGTTTAAGGAGAACTGGATCCAAGAGTTGCAACCATTGAATCCTTTTGTCAAGTGTTACCCTGACCTTGATCCCCTTCCAACCTTACTCCAACTCTTTTCCTGTGGATTGCTTTCTCCATGATGGCTTTAAATTAAAATTGTTTCCAGATAAAGTAGATTTATTGTCTGAAGATCAGTTTGGAAATATTGGTTAAAAACAACTTACTTTGAGGTCCATTTAGTGTGCTTTCTTCTGGAAAAAACAAATGCATCATGATAAAACCTCAGAAGAGTATATACTCAAAGTTTACAGGATTGTCAGCTAATTGAAGGAATCTTTTTTTATTTTGCTGTGTTTTTCTGTATTATGAATTTATTTTCAATGAAGTGGGTTTTTTTTACTAATAGAAATATGAAGAGAAATGAAGAGTTTTCCACTTAAAAAGGAAAAGATTTATTTGAAGACACAATTTCTGCATAACTTCTAAAACTTCTAAAAAAATTGGATATGGCTCTTTAACCAGTCACTAACTTGTTAGACCAGTTGTTATTTGATTAATATGAAATAACTATGTACAAGACTGACATGTAAGAGTTCAATTGGGCACAGATCAGTTATTTACATAACCATGTACATAATGGTGTTTAGACAGAAAAGTTTGCTTGGAAAGAGGGATTGTACTGGGCCTCATACTGGGAGAGAAACCAGGGTTATGGCAGCCAATGGAGCTAGAAAAGGTGCTTTATCCTGCTCACAAATTAGAGAGACAAAAGTTGATGACAATAGCAGCTTGGAACTTGTGTGGGATGTTATTTATTCCTGCAACTTACCTCAGCTAATTACAATAAACAGCATGCTGTATGTTTGGATGTTGATCCCAGTTTATGCCCATGGGTGACTAAAAAGCATGTGAATTGTCCTAATCTGGAGGAATCACCTGGACAGGTGGTTATATGGGAGGTTTGTCTGTGAATCAATAAAGAAGCATTTGTTAACTGACACAAGGATTGATATAAATGATAAAGTCTGTGGGGTCTAGAGTGTGGGATGGGCCAGGAGAAGGAACAGCACCTGATACCCTTCTATGAAGAAGGCATGAGGAATGGCAGGCCTGGAAGCTCAGGCCAGCTGTGCCCTGCTCAGGGCGAGAACCTGCTGCCTCCCCAGACCCCACTCTGGAGAGGATTCTGCCCAGATCTCATTTCAAAGCCAGAGTCTGCTGTACATCTGAGCCATTGCTGTCCCCACTGTTTCATATAAATTTACATATAAATGTCACAAAAAGATTCAAATTTCCCTGGAGCTATTTTTGGTTTGCTTGAGAGGAACATAAATTTCATTAGTTTGAAGGAAATGCCACTGATTTTGTTAGTATTATTCCTTTTTCAAAGCAGTCTGGCCCTATTTTCACTTTCAATTTCATGTATAAGAAGAAATTAAAATTTCAATTTGTGTCTTTTTTTTTTAAATTTTTTATTGTGGGTTGTTCAAAACATTACAAATTTCTTGACATATCATATTCCACACTTTGATTCAAGTGGGTTATGAACTCCCACCTTCACCCCATACACAGATTGCAGAATCACATCAGTTACACATCCATTGATTTACATATTGCCATACTAGTGTCTGTTGTGCTCCGCTGCCCTTCCCATCCTCCACCCTCCCCCCTCCCAACCTCTCCCCTCCCCTCCCCTCCTCTCTCTCTACCTCCTCCACTGTATAACCCTGAGGGTCACCTTCCATTACCATGCAATTTCCCTTCTCTCTCCCTTTCCCTCCCACCTCTCATCCCTGTTAAATGTTAATCTTCTTCTCCTGCTCTTCGTCCCTACTCTGATCTTAGTTACTCTCCTTATATCAAAGAAGACATTTGGCATTTGTTTTTTAGGGATTGGCTAGCTTCACTTAGCATAATCTGCTCTAATGCCATCCATTTCCCTGTAAATTCTATGATTTTGTCATTTTTTAATGCAGAGTAATACTCCATTGTGTATAAATGCCACATTTTTTTTATCCATTCGTCTATTGAAGGGCATCTAGGTTGGTTCCACAGTCTTGCTATTGTGAACTGTGCTGCTATGAACATCGATGTAGCAGTGTCCCTGTAGCATGCTCTTTTTAGGTCTTTAGGGAATAGACCAAGAAGGGGAATAGCTGGGTCAAATGGTGGCTCCATTCCCAGCTTTCCAAGAAATCTCCATACTGCTTTCCAAATTGGCTGCACCAATCTGCAGTCCCACCAGCAATGTACAAGTGTACCCTTTTCCCCACATCCTCGCCAGCACTTGTTGTTGTTTGACTTCCTAATGGCTGCCAATCTTACTGGAGTGAGATGGTATCTTAGGGTGGTTTTGATTTGCATTTCTCTGACAGCTAGAGATGTTGAGCATTTTTTCATGTACTTGTTGATTGACGGTATGTCCTCCTCTGAGAAGTGTCTGTTCAGGTCCTTGGCCCATTTGTTGATTGGGTTGTTTGTTCTCTTATTGTCTAATTTTTTGAGTTCTTTGTATACTCTGGATATTAGGGCTCTATCTGAAGTGTGAGGAGTAAAGATTTGTTCCCAGGATGTAGGCTCCCTATTTACCTCTCTTATTGTTTCTTTTGCTGAGAAAAAACTTTTTAGTTTGAGTAAGTCCCATTTGTTGATTCTAGTTATTAACTTTTGTGCTATGGGTGTCCTATTGAGGAATTTGGAGCCCGACCCCACAGTATGTAGATCGTAGCCAACTTTTTCTTCTATCAGACGGCACGTCTCTGATTTGATATCAAGCTCCTTGATCCATTTTGAATTAACTTTTGTGCATGGCGAGAGAAAGGGATTCAGTTTCATTTTGTTGCATATGGATTTCCAGTTTTCCCAGCACCATTTGTTGAAGATGCTATCCTTCCTCCATTGCATGCTTTTAGCCCCTTTATCAAATATAAGGTAGTTGTAGTTTTGTGGATTGGTTTCTGTGTCCTCTATTCTGTACCATTGGTCCACCCGCCTGTTTTGGTACCAGTACCATGCTGTTTTTGTTACTATTGCTCTGTAGTATAGTTTGAAGTCTGGTATCGCTATACCGCCTGATTCACACTTCCTGCTTAGCATTGTTTTTGCTATTCTGGGTCTTTTATTTTTCCATATGAATTTCATGATTGCTTTCTCTATTTCTACAAGAAATGCCGTTGGGATTTTGATTGGCATTGCATTAAACCTATAGAGAACTTCTGGTAATATCGCCATTTTGATGATGTTAGTTCTGCCTATCCATGAACAGGGTATATTTTTCCATCTTCTAAGATCTTCTTCTATTTCTCTCTTTAGGGTTCTGTAGTTTTCATTGTATAAGTCTTTCACCTCTTTTGTTAGGTTGATTCCCAAGTATTTTATTTTTTTTGAAGATATTGTGAATGGAGTGGTTGTCCTCATTTCCATTTCAGAGGATTTGTCGCTGATATACAGGAATGCCTTTGATTTATGCGTGTTGATTTTATATCCTGCCACTTTGCTGAATTCATTTATTAGCTCTAATAGTTTCTTTGTAGAGCCTTTTGGGTCTGCTAGGTATAGAATCATATCATCTGCAAATAGTGATAATTTAAGTTCTTCTTTTCCTATTTTTATGCCTTTAATTTCTTTCGTCTGTCTAATTGCTCTGGCCAGTGTTTCGAGAACTATGTTGAACAGAAGTGGAGAGAGAGGGCATCCCTGTCTTGTTCCAGATTTTAGAGGGAATGCCTTCAGTTTTTCTCCATTCAGAATGATGCTAGCCTGAGGCTTAGCATAGATTGCTTTTACAATATTGAGGTATGTTGCTGTTATCCCTAGTTTTTCTAGAGTTTTGAACATAAAGGGATGCTGTACTTTGTCGAATGCTTTTTCCGCATCTATCGAGATGATCATATGGTTCTTATTTTTAAGTCTATTGATGTGGTGAATAACATTTATTGATTTCCGTATATTGAACCAGCCTTGCATCCCAGGGATGAATCCTACTTGATCATGGTGTACAATTTTTTTGATATGTTTTTGTATCCGATTCGCCAGAATTTTATTGAGGATTTTTGCATCTAGGTTCATTAGAGATATTGGTCTGTAGTTTTCTTTCTTTGAAGTGTCTTTGTCTGGTTTAGGTATCAGGGTGATGTTGGCCTCATAGAATGAATTTGGAAGTTCTCCCTCCTTTTCTATTTCCTGAAGTAGCTTGAAAAGTATTGGTATTAGTTCTTCTTTAAAGGTTTTGTAAAATTCTGCTGTATACCCATCCGGACCTGGGCTTTTCTTAGTTGGTAGTCTTTTTATGGTTTCTTCTATTTCCTCAATTGATATTGGTCTGTTTAGGTTTTCTATATCCTCCTGACTCAATCTGGGCAGATCATATGACTTAAGAAATTTATCTATGCCTTCACTATCTTCTAATTTATTGGAGTATAAGGATTCAAAATAGTTTTTGATTATCTTCTGTATTTCTGAAGTGTCTGTTGTGATATTGCCTTTTTCATCCCGTATGCTAGTAATTTGAGTTCTCTCTCTTCTTCTCTTCGCTAGCATCGCTAAGGGTCTGTCGATTTTGTTTATTTTTTCAAAGAACCAACTTTTAGTTTTGTCAATTTTTTCAATTGTTTCTTTTGTTTCGATTTCATTAATTTCAGCTCTGATTTTAATTATTTCTTGCCTTCTACTTCTTTTGCTGTTGTTTTGCTCTTCTTTTTCAAGGATTTTGAGATGAAGTATGAGATCATTTATTTGTTGGTTTTTTCTTTTTTTAAGGAATGAACTCCAAGCAATGAATTTTCCTCTTAGAACTGCTTTCAATGTGTCCCATAGATTCCGATATGTTGTGTCTGTGTTTTCATTTATCTCTAAGAATTTTTTAATTTCCTCCTTGATGTCTTCTATAACCCATTGATCATTCAGTAACCTATTGTTCATTCTCCAAGTGATGTATGCTTTTTCCTTCCTTCTTTTATCGTTGATTTTCAGTTTCATTCCATTATGATCAGATAAGATGCATGGTATTATCTCTACTCCTTTATATTGTCTAAGAGTTGCCCTGTGACATAATATATGATCTATTTTTGAGAAGGATCCATGTGCTGCTGAGAAAAAAGTGTAACTGCTTGATGTTGGGTGGTATACTCTATATATGTCAATTAGGTCTAGGTTATTAATAGTGTTATTGAGTTCTATAGTTTCCTTATTCAACTTTTGTTTGGAAGATCTGTCCAGTGGCGAGAGACGTGTGTTGAAGTCTCCCATGATTATTGTATGGTGGTCTATTAGACTCTTGAACTTGAGAAGAGTTTGTTTGATGAACATAGCTGCACCATTGTTTGGGGCATAAATATTTATGATTGTTATGTCTTGTTGGTGTATGGTTCCCTTAAGCAGTATGTAGTGTCCCTCTTTATCTCTTTTGATTAACTTTGGCTTGAAATCTATTTTATTTGGTATGAGTATGGACACGCCTGCTTGTTTCCGAAGTCCATATGAGTGATATGATTTTTCCCAACCTTTCACCTTCAGCCTATGTATGTCTTTTCCTATCAAATGCGTCTCCTGTAGGCAGCATATTGTTGGGTCTTGTTTTGTGATCCATTCTACTAGCCTGTGTCTCTTAATTGGTGAGTTTAAGCCATTAACATTTAGGGTTATTATTGAGATATGGGTTGTTCTTCCAGCCATATTTGTTTATTTCTGTTACTAAACATTGTTTGTTTTCCTCTTTGTTTATTTCCCCCCCCCTTTACTGTCCTACCTCCCACTGTTGGTTTTCATTGTTATTTTCCATTTCCTCTTCCTGTAATGCTTTGGCGAGGATGTTTTGAAGAGATGGTTTTCTAGCTGCGAATTCTTTAAACTTTTGTTTATCGTGGAAGGTTTTAATTTCATCCTCCATCCTGAAGCTTAATTTCGCTGGATACACAATTCTTGGTTGGAACCCATTTTCTTTCAGTGTTTGAAATATGTTATTCCAGGATCTTCTAGCTTTCAGAGTCTGTGTTGAAAGATCAGCTGTTATCCTGATTGGCTTACCCCTAAATGTAATCTGCTTCCTTTCTCTTGTAGCTTTTAAAATTCTCTCCTTATTCTGTATGTTGGGCATCTTCATTATAATGTGTCTAGGTGTGGATCTCTTATGATTTTGCACATTCGGCGTCCTGTAGGCTTCTAGGATTTGGGATTCTGTCTCATTCTTCAAGTCTGGGAAGTTTTCTTGTATTATTTCATTGAATAGACTGCTCATTCCTTTGGTTTGGAGCTCTGTACCTTCCTGTATCCCAATGACTCTTAAGTTTGGTCTCTTAATGTTATCCCATATTTCTTGGATGTTCTGCTCATGGTTTCTTAACAGTCTTGCTGAGCTGTCTATGTTCTTTTCCAGTTGAAATACTTTGTCTTCATTGTCTGATGTTCTATCTTCTAAGTGTTCTACTCTGCTGGTAGTATTCTCCATTGAGTTTTTAAGTTGGTTTATTGCTTCCTGCATTTCTAGGATTTCTGATTGCTTGTTTTTTATAACCTCTATCTCCCTGTATAGTTGATCCTTTGCTTCCTGGATTTGTTTGCGTAATTCGTTGTCGAAGTGATCTTTCATTGTCTGATTTTGCTGTCTAATGTCTTCCTTGATACTCCAGATCATCTGAAGCATGTATATCCTGAATTCTTTATCTGACATTCCATCTGCTGCAGCTGTTACCTCTTCTAAAGTTGCGTTGACCTGCATTGCTTGTGGTCCTTTCTTTCCTTGTCTTTTCATACTGCTTGCGTATCTTTCCTGCAGGTGCGGGCGGCGGCTCTGCTCTCTCCTTATTCCAATTGGGGTGTCGTGGCTACCACGCCGGCAGGTCACTGGGCCTGTTCTGGGAGCTGGCGGCGACTCTGTTCTGCCCCTACTCCAATTGGGGTGACGAGTGTACCACGCCGGCAGGCCACCGGGCCTGATCCGCCGGTCGGTTGCAGGTTTGCCTACCCTGCAGGCGCGGGCGGCGGCTCTACTCTGCCCCTACTCCAAATGGGGTGACGTGTCTGTCGTACCGGCAGGCCACTGGGCCTGTCCCGCTGGTCGGTTGCAGATCTGCCCACCTTTCGGGCACGGGTGGAGGCTCTGCTCTGCCCCTCCTCCAATTGGGGTGTCGTGACTACCCCGCCTGCAGGACGCTGGGCCTGTTCCTGGCACGGGAGGCGACTCTGCTCTGTCACTACTCCAATTAGGGTGGTGTTTGTACCACGCCGGCAGGCTCCTGGGCCTGATCCGCCGGTCTCTTGTAGGTCTGCCTACCTTGGAGGCACGGGCGGCGGATCTGTCCTGACCCTCCTACCACGCCTGTGGACCCCTGGGCCTGATCTGCAGGTTGATCACTGGTCTGCTCACCCTGCGGGCACGGGTGGCGGTTCCGCTCCGCCCCCACTCCAATTGGGGTCACGTGACCACCACACCGGCAGGGCCTGATCTGGGCGTGGGAGAAGGATCTGCTCTGCCCCTACTCCAGTTGGGGTGACGTGTGTACCACACTGGCAGGCCACTGGGCCTGACCCGCCAGGCTGTCACAGGTCTGTTTACCTTGCAAGCGCGAAGGGCGGCTCTGCCCTGCCCCTCCTACCACGCCCATGTACTACTCGGTCGTGGGTCTGCCCACCTGGCGGGTGTGGGTAGCGGCTCCGCTCCGCCCCCTCTCCAATTGGGGTCACACGGTCACCACACTGGCGAGCCGCTGGGCCTGCTCCGGGCGCTGGCGGCGGCCCGGCTCCTCCCCTCTGGCTCGAGGACAAATTGAGGAGACTCGGGTGACTGTGCCTCACACCCCCTACCAGGAGACCAACTGCTTATGTCACCGCTGGTATTGATGAAGATCTCTCCTCCGCCGCTTTCTGCTGACATCAGATCTCTGCCATGTTGGTATCCTATGCGAATGGCAGCATTTCGTTCCCCTTGCCGGGCAACCAAAGCAATGGGTGAGTCCTGACCGGCCCTCAGCAGGACCCGGACCGAGACGCAGTTTCCGCGGGCTCCTAGCCCCGGTCCAGGGAAGTTCCGGGAGCCGGAACTCGGCCGCTCCATGCTCGGTGTAAGCTCCTATAAGTGTAAGCTCCAAGAAGCAGTCCCCGCGGGCTCAGTTCCGGGAGCCAGAATTCGGCTGCTTAGTGCTTGGTGTATGCTCTGATAGTAGCAGGGTCCAAGAAGCAGCCTCCGCAGGCTCCGCAGCCCTGAGCCAGGGCGGTTCCGGGACGGTTCCGGGAGCCAGAACTCGGCCGCCCCGCGCTCGGTGTTGGCTCCGATAAGATCAGATTCTAAGAAGCACCCAGGCGCTGAACCCTAGCAATCTGTCTGCAAGCCGCAGGCGAATTGCAGCCTGAAATTACCTGTTCTATGGCTGAATGAGCTGCGGTCAGTCGAAAACAGGGAAGGTGACGTCAGTTTACCAACATGGTGGCTGCTGGCCTCCTCTGTGGTCTGACCGGTGTGGAGAACCGAGATGGACCGCTTCCTTCCCCCGTCTCGAACCCAGAATTCAGCCCTGAGTGCGGTGCTTGCGCGGCTGGCAGAAACTGCAGCGCTGTAACCCTGCGTCTCTATCCCAGCGCGTGTTGCAGACTCTAGCCCTCAATTTGTGTCTTAAATGGACCCTAGAAATTATTTCTTGGAAAATCTGGGAATAACTATGTTGTTTATTGTTTACAAAAACAGGAAGCTTCATTGAAAATAAAGGTTTAAAATGTTAAAGACAAGTGAGAACAAACTGGCAACCCTTCTTAGTGACAGCCTGTGAAAGAATCTTATTTGGGTTTGGGCTTTAAATCATCCAATGATTCAAAAATGACTGCAAATACCATGAGATGACTGATACATAGGACAGACACCAGATCTGACTTCATAACAAACATTAGGTTTGCCTGTTCATAAATATTGCATAAGTAGACTCACATAGTCTCTATTCTATTGTGTTCAGTGAGTCTGCTCAACATTATGATCGAGTTGTTTATCCATTTTGTTTGATGTAACTAGAGCTTGGCAATTTCCATTGCTATAAATCTTTCCATTTAACCAATATACCACAATTTGTTTACTTATCAATGGTGGATGGATGCTTAAAATGCTTTCACTTTAGAGCTAGTATACATATTCTTGCTATTGTTATTCTCAGTAAGTTTTATGTGTGTACAGGAAAAACATATCCATCAGATGTATAGTTACATATCAAATGGGCATTCAAAGAGTCCATTTATTTACCTTAGGAGATAATTCAAATCATTAAGTTGTCCAATGTGTACTTTAACCCCAAATTATAACACTTTCTAAAACAGAAATAGTTTTCAGGGGGATAAAGATTTGTGTATACTTAATAATTTTACCTCTTTATATGGAATCTATTAGTTGGAAATGATGTACAATAGAAACTAGCAAAATAATGACTGGAATAATCTTTACTATAACTAAAATTTGTGATTAAACCATTTCTGAAGTATCTAGAGAAGCAGAAGCTGATGTACAGAGGACAAGAGGAACAGAACAGAGAGAAAGAAATAAATGGGATGGAAGAAAGTATTTACATTCTGCCAAACTTCCATAATATGGAGAATGTCCTTTTAATAACCAGAATCCAGGCCATTTTGGAACCTAACCCTTAGAGAGACTTGGGGGATCCTGAAATCAGGGAATTCACAGCCTTGGATACTTCCTGGTGTCCACATCATTCTCTCTCTCTCTCTCTCTCTCTCTCTCTCTCTCTCTCTGCACTAATGCTGGTTCTAAAGGCTTCGGAGGAATAATAATAAGCAGTAAAAATGTAAATAAATAGCTTTTATCAAATAGTCATATTGATCTATTACTAAAGTCAACATTTTAAAACTTCTTAATCTACAAGGACCATCTCTGACAAGTTTTAAAAACATATATGAGGAGCACTTTTTGCAGTAAAAGTTAATGACAATCTATTGAGGTATGTCAATACCACAAATCAGATATCATGGACCACAGAGGAAGGTCAAAGGTATCTCTTTTTAAACTTCATGGTAGGATCTTTGAACCAATAGAGAAGATGTTCTCACTGACTCTTTTATTCATGGAATGATGAATGACCCAGACTCAAGGGCTATACTCACAGGTAGTGTATGTCACCATTACTGATTTGACATAAGCAAAGGATGCTCTTTTAATGGAGTCAGAGGGACAGAGATACAGACATCTGTGAAATTAATGTCTAAACCCACATTTGCAACTAGAACTTGATATTCTGTAAACTCTGCTTAGAATAATTTTCACTCTCCCCTTCCCACCTACTCAACCAGGTCTATTCTGCCCTCAGATTACATGTAACCTCCAAGAGATACTTTGTCTACTTACCCAATCCTCCTTATCCACAACTTCTTCTCCAGGGAGGCAGGATGTCATATCAGGTTATAAATATGTCCTACTATGGACATAAGTATGTATGCACTAAAAGAGGAAAAAAACAATGAATGTATGGAGCTATTCTGTGGAAAATTCTCCCCATCAACAGACATGTAAAATTTTAAAGTGGGGAAATGTTCATCATCTTGGCTCATTTGTTTTCTCTAATTATTTTAAGTTTTAAAAATCACTACTTTTCAAATCATTACTGAACAAAAAAAAAGGAAAAAATTGAAAATCATGGAAACATCTTTTCCAACTATTATGCAACCCAAACAATGACTTCTAAGGAATAAGCACTTGAAATATTACAGTCTCTAGTTATCTTATTTGCCAAGGACCTTTAAGCCAATGATAAAAGGTATATAAACAAGTATCCATATGTCTGACTTGGGAGGATCTAGAAAATAAAATTTGCATGGAATTGCTGAAGACTAAGGTAATGGCAAATGTGTCCTTTCCATCTCCCTTCTTCATGTACCTTCTGCAAGCCACTGATACTGGCTTGCCTGCTTTACTGAATCTTGAAAAGTCAAGATTGCTATGACTTTTGATTTTGGTGTCCTAATTAGGTTCACTGAGTCAGTTACCATATATCTAGCGTGAGTCACATTTCAAGAAGAGCCTTATGCCTCCACTGATTTTTATCAAGCAGAAACCCAATACCAATCTGGCTCTTGCCTTTGGCCTTATGCATAAAAGTTAACAAAGGAAAAAGATACAAACAAACAACAACAACAACAACAACAACAAACTATCTTCATAAAGTAATTTCCTGTAATTTTTCTATTCTTTACAAAGGAAACTAAATCTACTTGTAATACATACTGAAATATGTGGAAGATATACATTGGGTCATATTCACCACTGTATCTCCAAAAACAAAAGAAATAAAGGAAGAAAAGTACCAGAAATTACGTGATTTCTATGCCCAAATATGCTCCAAATGATGATTAATTAAAAATGCATTTTTGGTACATAAAATTTATTTTATTTTGATTTCTATAACTTATTTTATTAATCAGTATTTTAATTGGACATATTTATGGGTACACAGTGGGGTCATTAGGTAGATACATGTATTCAATGTGTGATCATCAAATCAAGGTACTTAGCAGACAAAAACTTTATTATATAAACAACAGCCAGGTTTCATTTGCCAGTATACTCCCCAATGTCAGCATTAAGAAATTTTAAAGTTATCAAATTTAATTGCCATCAAGTGAGGATTCCTCCCTTATTAATAGACACAACCATAGTTGTTGGTACTCAATAAAGGATTGCTCCATCCTCCTTTGGTTTGTTTTCTATGAACATTTCCTACAACATTCCAGAAATTGCCAAGGCAAAGAAAAGCAGGAATGAGAATCTAGTCATCTGCCAAGACTGAATTGTTGGGGGAAGCTACAACTTTTTGGAAGAGAAACATGAAACTTTCTTAATCAGCTTTTGCTACAATAATATTGCATGATGACACACAATATAAGTGAATAGATTATAAGAATTCTTGCCTATTACTTGCTCTTGTAACTCAATTGGCTCCAGAAGGAAAGTTCCAGATTCTGGGTTAGGTTCTACTCTAACCTCTGTGTCCTTTACATTTGTGACCAATTAAAAAAAAAATAATCTTAAAGTGAGTTGATATCCATCCTCTGGGGGTGCAAATTGTACATAATGGGCTGATATGAATATAAAATGTCTAGAAACTCTGTCCCTTGCATAAACAATTTATTGGCAAACTAAGTCTCATCTGGTCAACCTTGTTATTCCAGTGGCAAAATATATTATTCTATGAGATCAAGAAAAAAACTGAATATTCAAATTATTTCCATGAAGTATTTGACCTGCTCAGAAGTGGGTTAATGATATGTGAATGCAGCTAATAACTAATCATTGCCTGTTGTGGCTCATCAAGGATTCTATTAACTGATTAATTTGGAAGGAGACTTGCTCATGTCAGATGCATAATAACATCTTGAAGGGCAAGGTACCCACCTTGTTTCTCTGGCCTTATTTTGGATGATGACTAATATAGTAGAAGTCTAAGGTCCAGGAGTCAAAGGGGTAACTACACTTTCTTTGCCATTAGAATACCTATCAACTAAGATTAAGGTAGAGGATAATGGGATCGTTGAGAACACATAGTACTTGAACAGAGCACACCAATAACAACATTCTCATTCCTAATGACATTCAACATTGTATATATCATACTAATTACGTGGTGAGGGGGCACAAGGACCCAACTGAGAGCAGCTCATTCCTTAAGATTTCCAGGCTCTTCTTCAACAGCTGGCTGCCCGAGAAATTATTGCTTTGTCTACAAATTCTCACCATTGTAATGATGACAGCTTAGGCTACAGGAACAGAATGGGCAGCTGACAGCAGATGAGTGTTTTGAAGAAAGGGAACACTAAAAAAAAAGTTAGAGGAAAAAATAGACTGGCCTGGAGGAGTCACCTTCACTCCCTAATCAGAAGAGGTTCATGTCAGGCCACCAGTGCAGTTTCTCTTTCCCCCAAAGCCTACTGAAAACAGGAAAAAAAGAGAGGAGAGCATGGAGTTCAGCTGGCAGACCAGGGAGCCACTTGCTGTTGCAGGGACACACCTGGTGCTAGCTGTGGAAGTGCTTCTCTCTGCTGCTCCATCTGGGAGGTGACTGCTTCACCACAGACCTCTGAAAGGTAGTAGAGGGAGAGAGGCAGGAGGGGGTTATCCCTGATGTAGGCAGCTGTCCAGATCCCAGAGGCTTAGGGATCCAGCAGCACTGGATTAAAAATCCCTGATTCTGCTCTGGTGTTAGTCCTTGGAAAGCACCAGGGACAGACACTTAGATGCTGAGGTCTTGGGTGGATCCTGCTTTCTACTCTCACATAGCAGCTGTAGACAAACCCTCTCTGCCCACCTCTATACCAAAGTCTGTCAACTTTGATTTTGTGAGATCTTTGTCCCGCAAGGAATGAAAAGAAGGAGCTTTCATTCCAAAACAATTTATTTCCCTTTTCAGTGGTACTGGGGAGGGCTTGGAGTGAGTGCTTTTCAACAGTGAAATCTGGTTTCAAGTCACAGTGCTAAAAATTCTTCCACTTAAAAGGAACAATCCCTGCAAATGTGTAGAGGGAAGCCTCTGAGGGTGGCCTGGAGACAGTGCACATTGTCCACATGCAGACCACTCAGTGCGCATCAGGCCCCACACACTGACTCTCCCCAAGGGCTTCTTAATGCCCCCAGAAAGATGAGGGGCTTCCCCATCAGGCTCTGTGCAAGTCAGTGAACCCATTTCTCAGGGGACACAGAATGTCTTGAGTGGCTTGGTATCCTTGGGAGTGTGGTGACTCACCACTGATGTGGTATTGTGCCAACATCTGTTCTACTGGTAGCTTCTTTGGCAGGGGAAAGTTGTGCTGATGTGTGAGAAATGACAGAGCAACCTCAGATTCTGGTCCTCAGGGTTGAACTTCCCCACAACCAGGCATCTCATCTCACAGACTCCCTTCCCTGCCTCATCAGGAACAGTGTGAGACCTCAATGGTTAATGCAGGAAGAACTGAATGTAGTTTCGATTTCAGTGCTATTTATTTTTACTTGATTTTTGGCTGGTTATAATATCCTGCTTGGTTTTCAGCTTCTAAGAAGAACGGTTAGTTTTCTGAGGAGCCAGCTGAGGGTGAAACACAAGCAGTGAATAGAGTGACAACTTGTGCACTGATTGCCACAAACCTGCCAGGTGAGTTTGCTGCAGAACTGACCACCCATGAACTTGTCCCTCAACTAAAAACAACAATGATATCCACTCTGGGGTTCCCCAAGGGAAACTCCACTCTGGGGTTGCACTGGAGAGTACAGGAAGACCTTGGGGGCCACTGGCAGTGGTCCCAAGCCATTTGTCTAAAGGGCTCTGTGTACTCCCAGCTCAGCTGCTATCTCTGCAGAGGCAGCAGCCTGGGGAAGTGTGCTCCCTCCTCCTGTCCTCAGTGGTCTCCTGACTTATTCCTATACCTGCCCTCAACACAGTCCACGAGAACCTGCATTTTCTCTCATTTTCCTGGAGGCCTTACCTTATTCCTTTTTTATGTTCTTCTGAGGACTTCTCATTATCAGATAAAGGTTGATTATTTTGTTCAGTATCTGTTTCCCCAATGGAACAGAGATCCTTGAGACAGCAATTTGCATTCACTTACTAAGTTCCTTGATAATGGATCTCTAGAACAGTATCCAGCATGTGGCAAGTATTCAAAAAAATATTACTTGATTTAATGAGAGAAGAAATTCTTTTGTAATGCCTAATAATATTTCTAACCACAGTTCACCTCTACCATTTCTCCTTCTGCCTCCACTTACCCCCAAATGTTAATATTCTCAGGGCTCTGACATCAGTGCTTTGTTTTCCTCAATCTATTCTGAAAAATTTCAGACAATGCTTCTTGTATTCTGCCCATATTTTTATAATTGATGCATTATAGATGTACATAATAATGGCATTCATTGTTAAATATCTGTACATGCACACAATATAATAATATATTTGGGTCAATTTAACTCCGGAGCACTCTTCTTGACCTACTCAGTTTGACTTATTTTGCTTAACATAATGGTCTCATGTTCTATTCATTTTTCTGCAAATGACATTCATTTTTATGGCTAATTATACTCTCTTTATTCATTCATTTGTTGATGGATACCCAGGCTAGTTCCCTAGTTTGGCTGTTGTGAACTGTGCAGTTATCAATATGGTTATGGGTGTATCACTATAGCATGTTGTTGAGAGCCACAGCCCAAGGGGCCCCAGCAAACTTTCAGACTGCCAGCTGATGATTGGCTCACAGCGGCCCCAGCAACTTCTAACTGATTGGCTCCTCTGCGGTGATGCTCATTGGGCTGTTTCCCCGCCCTTTCAGACCACGGAGCTGCTCATTGGGGGACTTTTTTGGCTCCACCCACGAGACCCAGCCAATCCGCCTCAAGAGCAGGAGGAGTGGGGGAGGTTGAGAGGCTTGTGGGAAGCCGGTGGTTGCAATTGGGCTCTGAGGGTTTTTCCTGAGGAGCTGTTTTGCTTGGCTTGTGTGGTTGTAAAAATAAAGTTTGTTTCTTTTGACAGGTGGCTCCTGAATTGTGCCCAGCCAGACTGCAGCAGCATGTTAACTTTAATTCTTCAGGGCAAATATTGACAAGTGGTATAGCTCATAGAGTGGTTCCATGTCCAGTCTTTTGAGGAATCTGAATACTGATTTACAAAGTGATTGTACTAATTTACTATCCTACAACAATGTAAAAGTGTTCTTTGATTTCCACACTCTCTTCAGTCTTTATTAGCATTTGTGTTCTTGATTTCTGACTGGTATGAGATGAAATCTCAGTGTAGCTTTGATTTCCATTTCCATAATTGAAAATCTTGTTGACCATGTTTTCATGTATTTGTTGACCATTTGTATTTCTTCTTTTTAGAAGTATCTGTCTGGTTCATTTACCCATGTATCAATTGTTTTTTAGTTTATATATTCTGGATGTTAATCTTCTGTTGGAAGATTAGCGAGGAAAGATTTTTTTCCCATTCTGTAGGTTCTTTCTTCACATTCTTAATTGTTTCCTTTTATGATCAGAAGATTTTAAATTTGTTGTCATCCCATTAATTAACTCTTGGCTTTATTTCCTGAGCTTTAGGGGGATCTATTGAGGAAGTCATTGCTTATGCTTATATGCTGATGTTTGACCCTATGTTTTCTTATAAGAGTTACATAGGTTTTGATCCAATTCTTAGGTCTTTGATGAATTTTCAGTTGATGTTTGTGCAAGCTGAGAGGTAAGAGTTTCATTTCATTCTTCTACATATGGATAATCAGTTATCCTGGCACCATTTGTCAAAATGGCTGTGTTTCCAGTTTAGTTTTTGGCATCGACATTTGTCAAGGATCATATGACTGTATCAGTGGGTGTTTCTTTCTGTGACTTCTGACCTGAACCATTGCTCTATTAACCTGCTTTTATGCCAGTAACATGCAGTTTTGTTACTATAGCTCTGTAGCATAATTTAAAGCTACATATTGTGATGCTTCTAGCATTGCTTTTTTTTTTTCTTTAATTTGCTTACAACTGTTTTGACTATTCTGGGTTTTTTATAATTCTAAATGAATTTTCAGACAGTTTTTCTAGTTCTCTGAGGAATAACATTGGTATTTTAAGGGGGATTGCATTGAATCCATATATCATTTTGGTAGTATGGCCATTTTCACAATGTTCTTATAATTAATTAATTCTGATTATTATAATTAAAATTATTATAATTAATATTAAGTCTGCTGATCCATGAACATGGGAGGTCTTTCTACCTTCTGGGGTTTTCTTCAATCTCTTTCTTCAGTGTTCTATAGTTTTATTGTAGAGGTCTTTTACCTCCTTGGTTAGATTTACTCCAAAGTAATTTTTTTCTTAGGTTCTTGTGAATGGAATTGTTGTCCTGATTTCTTCTTCAGCCAATTTATTATTGTATATAGGAAATTTATTGATTTCTGTAGATCGATTTTGTAAACTGCTAGTTTACCAATATGTTTATTATCTCTAGAAGTCTTTCGGTGGAATATTTTAGATCTTCTAGATATAAGACCATATTGTCTGCAAATAGTGATAATTTGACTTACTCTTTCCCTGTTTTTATCCCTGGTATTTCTTTCACGTGGTAGGCAACACTTTTTGAGTCCTTCATGGAAATGTCGATAATGTACATAAGTCATCTATACCAGTCATCATATGACATGCTACATAATGTTTTTACTTTTAATAACATACAAAATGTAGAAATTAATGTTAAATATTCCACAAGCAGAGAACTGACATGAATGTGGCTTGAATAGCCATAAGAAAGACTTCAAGATCTTGTGATTCACTGAGTGGCTTTTCTGAGTTACAGGTGACCATGGCATCTGAATCTCCTATGAAGATCCCCATTTGTTTAGTGGAAAACTGGAATGAGCAGCTGACAGTGAATTCAGAAGCCTTGAGGATTCTTGAAAAGATATGTCAGCCTGTGGTGGTGGTGGCCATTGTAGGGACATATCGTACGGGGAAATCCTACCTCATGAATCATCTTGCAGGGCAGAACTATGGTGAGTGTGGTCTAGGGGCAAGGACAGTTGCTTGGAACCACAAATAGGACAAGCTGATCTCACTTTCTCTAGGGTCATCTTAAGGAAGAGGTTAATCCCTCCCACTAAAGAAAATGTCTAATTCTTACCAGCATATTTATAACCTCTCACCTATCCAAAATCATCGCATCCTTTTGTCCATTAATAAAGAGCTCCTCAACCTTATCAAAATATCTGCTTCACTGTTGTTCCTGGTGCCATCCACTCTCACCTGCTCAGGGGCTGAGCTCTAACAATCACTCCCTTTTTGCCCCCTGCATCCTTTTGTGCAAGCAACATGGCCATTTGATATAGAATACAAATATAGTGAAGTATGTCCTTTTAAAACAAATGGATGAGCAGAAGGATGCACAGTAGGGTCTCTCTATATCCAATATCCAAATTGTGATACCACTCAATTTTTCTCTATTTATAGCAGATCTTTGATAAATTAACATGCTGCTCTTTTTTCATAGTCTTTTATAATATGCAAACTATAACACAGTACATAAAGCCTATGTATACAACATAGTTAATAAATATAAAGTGAAAATTATGTGATTACTAACTAGATCAGGAAAGAAAACTTAACCAATATTCAAATGTCCAAAGCATATCCTCTCACATTCTTACCAAAGCTCAGAATATTTTGGTTTTCAGGGTACACTCTACTCTTGCTTCTAAATAATGGTTCTATAGTCTATTATGCAGTCTACAAAATTCTTAGTTCAGCCTTCTTTTGACTTTTATATAAAAGGGACTGTGACGTGTGTATTCTTGTTTGTCTTGCTTCTTTTGTTCAAGAAGAAGTTTATGAGCATCCTCTGTTTGTAACACATATCTGTAATTTAAGTACTTTATAGTATGCTTATGTCTGAGGACACCATAATTTATTTATCCATTTGTCGTTGATGAGTAGTGGTGTTATTTCCAAGGTTTATATTTAATGAATAAGGTAGTTATAAATATTCTCATATTTATATCCTGGTGCACATGTACAAAAACTTCCCTTGTTCAACAACTAACTGAACTCAACTTGAATCCAGAGGACACTACAGCTCTTCCTGGCCAGATAAAAATACACAGGGAGACAGCATAGGATGATAGAGTTTACACTAATTCTTAATGTGAAGTAATTTGATCACTTGAAACAATAATGTGGATTTGGGGTACAAAGTGTTTTTTGAGAAAGATAACACTTGGATTATTTATTCTTCTGAAATAGTAGCGAACACTGTCCTTGTTCAACACTGTACATTCCTACAGATTTAATGCCTGTATCCCCTGGCAGCTTTACCTCTCAGGTGTCACTCTATGTTGTCTTCTCCTCTTTCTTCCCCCAGGGCTCCACAGTGAGGGCTGAGACCAAGGGCATCTGGATGTGGTGTGTGCCTCACCCCAGCAAGCCAAATGACACCCTGGTTCTTTTGGACACTGAGGGCCTGGGGGATGTGGAAAAGGTGAGGCAGAGAATCCTCTGGGCTCTTGATTCATGTGCAATTCAATTGGTCACCTCAGTCCAACATCTGTGACATATTTTTATACCTGCAATCCAATTATGAATAATGAGACTAAATTCCATTTCCTTGAACTTCTCTAGCAACCTAAAATACTTTGGTTGTTTGATTCATTTGTTTTTTGCTGACAAGAACAATTTTAGGAGGGACAGTTTATATGGGGGTTCATGATTTCAGAGAACTTGGTCCATAGATAACTGGCTCCATTCCTGGGAGCTTGGGGTAATGCAGACCATCATGTGCAAGAGTGAGGCAGAGGAATGTGGCTCACAGGATGATCAGGAAAAAAAGGAAGAGACTCCACTTCTCAGATACAAAATGTCCTCCCCAAAGGCATGCCCTTGGGAACCCTCCTCCTCCAGCCACAACCTACCCACCTTCAGTCACTACTCAGTTAATCCCCTCAGGGCATTGATTCACTGACTGGGTTAAGGCTCTCATAATTCAATCATTTCTCCTCTGAACCTTTTTGCATTGTCTCACACATAAGCTTTTGGGGAACACCTCACATCCAAACCATTACTTTGGTAAATTAGGACAGGTCTTCTCTTTTTAATACTGGGATGTACAATTTAATTTAATAAATACACACCAAACAGCAGAACCACTGGCTGACTTAACAACTTGTAACGGGATTTGAGTAGGATCTGGATCTATTTTAAAGCCTTTTAAGTCTTGCCATTAATCTCATTAAGTGTTGCCAGTTTTCACTCTGGCCTGCAGGCTCACTACTTCAGTGAAATAAAAGAACCCTGTGCTCTAACAACTTAGACTTGCTGCTGCTGGTCCTTCCACTTGCTGGACCCCTGCATATTCTACAGCTCTTTAAAAAACAGCTAATAACTTCTTGCTCTGAATCCCCAGAGCAATTTTTCACATTCATGGACCTCCCCACCCCACTCTCCACTGTGTTTCTTTTTCTCCCTCTCCCTCCTTCTCCCCTCCCCACCTCTCTCTTCCTCTCCCTCACCCTCTCCTTTTCCCTCCCACTCTCCCTTCTTCCCTCTTTCTTTCTGTAAAATAATGTTGGTTCCCTCTCCTCACAGATTATCATTTGGTCTGTGTTTATATGTATTATGTGTATCTGAGCCTCTATAAAGTGATATTCCTGTGAGCAGAGACTGTCAGAACTTTGTATCTATAAAACCAAATGCAGGGTGTGGCACCTTGTCAGATGTCAAAAAAAGTGTTGTTCAACTTAATTGAAATGTGATTACATCCTTACCACAGCCATGATGAAGATGAAATTTGTCATGAGTTATTGCCCACTTATTATGAGACACCTACAATGTTTTAGGTATTTCATTAATTATTTTATGCACATTGAGAATGACTTTCATTTGTCTTCATAGCTACATAAACTAATATTCTGAGAGAGACAAATATAAATATCAATAATGGGATTTAAATTTAACATTATCTTAAAATTTTGTTATTTCACCTATATTCAGAAAGAGTACAGCTAAAAGAAAGAATGAATAACTTTAAATGAATGAATGAATGAAGAGTGGACTTGTAAGTTCTTTTCTCGTGTGCTTCCTAGGGTGACCCTAAGAATGACTTCTGGATCTTTGTCCTGGCAGTGCTTCTTGGCAGCACCTTTGTCTACAAGAGCATGGGCACTATTGACCACCAAGCCCTGGAGCAGCTACAGTATCCTTCCAAGAACCAAACAATCATGTCTTATTGAGGGAGGTTAAGAGAATAGCAACTGAGACTGTTCCTTCTCTCTTCTAACTTGATTGTCTTGGTTGAGTAAGAGTAGACCCTGGAAAAAAAAGGGAATGTTCATAAAACTTGTTGCTAAGTGATCTGGAAATTGTGATGTTTCTCATTTCTTAGCTAAGATCCCAGCTATGTGACTGAACTAACACAACTAATCAGGGCAAAATCTGACTTCATGCCTGATGAAGTAGAGGACTCCATTGAGTTTGTAAGTTTCTTTCCAGACTTTGTTTGGACTGTTCGAGATTTCATGATGGAGCTGAGGATGGATGGACACCCCATCACAGAAGATGAGTACCTGGAGAATGCCTTGAAGCTGATTTCAGGTATCCAAGAGTGGCCTTGGTGCAGGATGTTCAATAAAGAAGTGGGATCAACTAAGCCCTGACTTTCATTGCTCAATATACCTGTTTATTTGAGACTGGATTGAGGCCCTTGCTAGTGGTGATTGATGATTGACAAGTGACCATGATTTTCATAATTATTTAAAAAAAATCTCCAGAGGCTAAGGTTTATATTTACTAAGGAAATTTAGGGCTTAGTGTTGTACCCATAATTTTAGAATAATCAGTACCATGAAAAATAATGAGGATTACAATCAATGCTACCACTTCCGAGGCTCATATATTTGTTACTTATGAAGTGTAACTGGTCCTTGTATTTTGAGGAAAAGAGTTTATCAAACTAAAAATGAGTAAACCTACAATCACAGGAAATGTAAGGACCTACTTTAAAAAATATTTCACTCATTATTCTAAAGTATATAGTAACATTCTTCAGAGAAAAGATGTTTGTATAATGAATCTTTCATGGGGGGAAAACAGTGATACATAATTCCAGGATTACTGGAATTTGGGTCCCCTTCATTTTACTTTTGGACAACATCACTTTATTTATCCCACAGACTTACATTATACTATTATACATTATACTATTATACATTATACTATTATATTATACTATTATATATTAATATTATTATACTTACTATTATATTATAAATTTATTGCATGAGTATATTTAGCAGAATACATGAGTACTGGTACTTATCAATACCCATGTTTATAATAGTATACTTACTATTACTATTATAAATTTATCACATGAGTATATTTAGCAGAGTACATGAGTACTGGTACTTATCAATACCCATGTTTATTCATTCTTTGAACTAACATCTATTTTGAACAGCAGATTTATACCAGAAAATCTCTGTAAGACAAAGTCAAGTGCAATATAATCTGACATCAAGAAGTACACATTACATTGAAATTCACTTTACTTTGGACTTTTCTGCTGAAGGAAATTCTAGACATAATTATGGTGTGTAGATTTTGGGCTTGGATTGTGAACCATTTTTCTCTACAGTTTTGGGTATCATCTTTCCTCCTCATGTTACTTTTCCCAGGAACATCTTGGCCTTATTTCTAGTATTATTTTACTGAAGAGCCCACATCTTATTTATGACATGGGATTAAATTATCATAAAAGTCTTTCTGACAATTTTTGTGATTAATCAGTCATTTCAAACTTTTAATAAATAATTTATCTGCCACTATACAAGGGGTAAAGAGACAATTTATAGGTTTCTTCACTAGAGATGAGTGTCTCTACAAAAGTATTTCCTTGACTCTCAGTTCTGATAAAAAAAAAATGATGTTCAAGTTAACTTAACACTGCTTTTTAAAAATTGAATAGTGGAAGATCAGTGGCTTGGGAGCTACAGTTAGGCAAAGATTCAATATTCTTAGAAAAGTCCTCAATCCCTTTTCCTACAGGCTTGTCTACTCAATGAGTGTTCTTTTTGCAGGAAAGAGTGAAAAAAATCCAAAATTCCAATAAGTCTAGAGAGTGTATCAGATGTTTCTTTCCAAAACAAAGGGCTTTGACTCGCCTGTTATCCCACATTGATAAAGTTCCACAAAACCAGCTGGAAAGGAATTTTCAGGTGCAATTAAAAAACTTCTGTTCCTATGTCTTCACCAATGCAAAGACCAAGACCCTGGGAGGGGGAATCATTGTGACTGGAAATCCTGAGTTTCTGTTGTCTCAAAGCATGTCTCTTGGGAGTTCAGTATGTATGATAATATTGTGATTCTTTTGTGAGTTTGTCAGTAATTCTGTTTGCTTCTGTAAAGGCATGTGGAGAAGCAGACATTCATGCCACACACAGAAATGCATTTTTCTTAAAGTTTTTATATCTGAGGACTAGTTGAAGCTTAACACATTTCATACAATTAGTACACTAAGGGTACCATCAGAAGCTACTACTAAAGAAAGAAAATCTGTAAGTTGAGGGAAGGTTCCATAGGATTAAGTGTTTCCCTGTGAGAATATACAAGATATTTTATAAATTGAAACTAGTCAGAAAAGAATCAGCAGGTCATGAGTCCCATGCCAGCTCATTGTGTGTTTGAGAAACAAATTTAAACAGCATTGGTTTCAGGAGCATGTGTTCTATGCAATCATGAAGTCCCCATGTGGAGATGGGCCTATGCTTGTTTCCAAACTCTATGTTGCTTTCTGTAAATTTTTGATGATATTTTTTCATTTTTATTTTAAATCAAGACTCACAAATTATGTAATTTACTTCCTCTAATAAATTCTTTTTCATTAAAAAATAACTCTTGGTTTCAATCTGTAATTGTGTAATGGGGTGAATGTGAGAACTATAAAAGGAGTGTATAGGAAAAACAATATTATTAAATAATGATTTATTCTTGGAGGATACAAAAAAAGAAAAAGTAGTAAGTACACTAGAAGAAGAAGAAAACATGAGATAAACAGTGTTTTTGTGATTTTTTTAATAATGCCAGTACTTAAAGCTTATAAAAATGACGAGTAAGATTTTTCATATACTCCATGTCACTCAGGGTTGGTGACTCTGGTGGAAACCTACATAAATGCATCAACAAAGAAACCATTCCTTGCTTGAAGAACGCAGTGACCACTCTGGCCCAGTGTGAGAACTCAGCAGCCCTGCAGAAGGCAGCTGACAACTACAGTGAGCAGATGGCCCAGCGGGTGCAGTTCCCCACAGACACGCTCCAGGAGCTGCTGGAGGTGCACACAGCCTGTGAGAGGGAAGCCATCACAGTCTTCATGGAGCACTCCTTCAAGGACGACAAGCAGGAGTTCCAGAAGAAGCTGGTGGTAATTGTCTTTTTTATTCATTCTCCCTGATTCCTCTTCTTATGCAATGAGACTTGGACTCTTTAGATTCCAGAGTTTGCATCATTCTCATCATAGAAAGAACTTTGTGTGCGTATATATGTGTGTGTGCAACTGAGCTCTTCACAATACTGTGCATTCTTTCTATAAAAGATGGCACTTAATTTTGTATTGCTGCGAAACAAATTATCAAGCAATTAGCAGATTAAAGCAAAATGAAAGTGTTAGCTCACAGTCAGATCTCTGCACAGATCTCTGCTCAGCGCACCACCCACTTAAAATAAGGACTCAAATTGCCTTAGTTCTCACCTTGGTGCTCTGGGGAAGCCCTCTCCACTTTCAAACAAGCAAGCACCCATCAAAACCTTCTCTAGCCTTTCTGATTTCCTCTTGTGCCACAGTAGGAGAAAACTGCTTTTAAAAGTTTGTGTGATTAGATGATGTCCTATGGAGTACTCTCCATTTTTTAAAGTCGACCTGTGCTATGTAACACATTAGAATCACAGAATTAATATCCATCATATTCACAGGCCCAGGGATAAGGCGGGGTGTGGACATCAAGGGAGAAACAGGGACTGCCTAATTCTGCTGACCAGAGGCACCTTCACTGGAAGTTTGACTTTCAGTAGATCTGGAACTGACACAACACTGACAAAAATCTCTTAGGAAATCTAGTGGATTGTAATTTACAAGTACAAACAATAAAAAAAATATTCTTTCCTGTTTCCTCACACATTGAAACTCTCACTGAATTTATGAAGGGTTCAAAATTCTGTTCAGAATGCACTCAACTCATTCCTTGGGGAATTATTTGCCATGTACATAATTTCAACCACAGCAACTCATATTCCCTGACAAATTTACTTCTAGTCCAAGTTTAGCTTTTTGTTAGTTGCTTTAGTGTTTGGGTCTCCATTAATACTACAGCTGAATAAACCATCAAGTTTATGTTTTCCAGCTCCATCATTTTACAGAGATTGGAGTTGACCACAAGGGAGTAAAGGTAATTTTCTGATGCACAGAGAATTGACCAGACCTGGGACTGAGGCACGTCTCCTGGCTGCTTTCCATGTCCCAGACCACTCTGAGGTTGTCAGACTGCTTCTTCCAAGAGGATCTCAGTCAGACCTTCCTTCTAACAACTTCTTTTTCTCTTATTCCTCTACATTTCCCTTCCAGGACACCATAGAGAGAAAGAAGGAAGCTCTCTTGCTGCAGAATGAGGAGGCATCTTTAAAATTCTGTTGGGATTGGCTAATGTGGCTTTTAGCACCCCTGATGCAAAGCATTTCAAGAGGAGCGTTCTCTGTTCCTGGAGGCCACGGTCTACTCAGTAGCAAAGGGTAGTGGGGTGGAACAGGGCTACAAGGTAGTGCTCTGGAGAGGAGTAAAGGTAAGGAATAAGGGGATTGGGGGGACGGCTAACAGAGTGTGGTCAGAGGGTCTGTGCTATTCTTTTGCAAACTCTAAGCTCACAGAACCATTTATGAAACAAAGGCAAAGAATGGCAATATGTTGACATTTATATCATTTTATATTCACTACTCATTAGACGCTCTTAGATAAACTGAAAATAGTTCTTCCCAGAGAGGATTTAGAACCAGGAATTCAGGTGAAACCAACCATTTCTTTTATTTATCAAGAATGGTAGTTTTTTAGGCCAAATAAGAAGATACAATATGAAGGGAATAATATTGTTCTCATGAAATGTATCATACTTCAAGTGGGTAAAATAATATTCAATAGGATATGGTGTATTAACACTATTTTTTAAAGGTAACTGGGTGTGTGCTGATTGATAGTAACATTGAGGATGATGAGGAGCAGGTGTTAACAGACATTGAACATTCACTTCCTATACCAGGTACAGTTTTAGGTCATTTCTTGCATTATCAATTTAATTCTAAGAATCATGGAAACTAGGTGCTACTTTCTTCCTATGCAGTAAAGAAATGTAATGCATGAGGATCTAATAAGTGGCTGAAGATCATACAGCCAGCCAGTGACAGAGCTGATAGGGCAGCCTTTAGAAACTCTGAATTCTTTTCTTCTTTTGAAATCCTCCAGCTGTTTTTCCATGATGGCTGCAGCACTTCACATCCCCCAGCTGTTCTACAAGGCTCCTTTTTCTCTACATCTCAGCAACTTCTGTTCTCCTTTGGCTTATTAATAATAACCACCCTCAGAGGTATGCTGTGATCTCATTGTGGTTTTCACTTGTGTTTCACTGGTATTAGTGATGTTGAGCACTTTTACAATGATCTGTTTTGCATTCGAATTTCTTCTTTTGAAAAATGTCTATTCAGGTAATTTCCCCACTTTTTAATCAGGTCATGTATTCTGTTTTATTTTTTACTCTTATGTTGTAGGAGTTTCTAATATACTTTGGAATTAACCTTTTATCTTATGAATGGTTTGCAAATATTTCTCCTGTTCTACATATTGTATTTTTCATTTTGTTTATAGTATTTGAGCTGTGAAAAAACTTTAGATTGATGCATTCCCACTGACTTATTTTATTTTTGCTTTTGTTGCCTATGCCTTGATTTTAAATCCGAGAAATCATTGAGAAGGCAAATGTCAAAGGGTTTTCCCCCTAATTTTTTTTTTCTAGGAGTTTTTCAGTTTTAGGTCTTATTGTTTAAACCTTTAATGAATTTCAGTTTATTTTCACATAAGGTATAAGACAATGGTCCAATTTCATTCTTTTCTGCATCTTTATTCTGTTCTACTGGTATTTGTGTTGGTTTTTATTCCAGTACCATGCAGTTGTGATTAGTAATACAACTATATATATATCATATATGCAACAGAACATTATTTAGTTATTAAAAAAAGTCCTACCAATGATGACAAGGTGAATTAACCTAAAAACATTTTATTAAAGGAAGTGAGTCAGACACAGAAAGTCAAATGCTCTATAGTTCATATTCAGTGGCACCGTAACATGCAGCTGTAGATGAGTAAGTCCTTCACAGCAGATGTACAAATGTGAGTGTAGACAAAATAATCTCTTATGTACCTTAATGCTACTAAGAGAGTCGCTACCTCATCATTCTCATGAATATAGAAAATGTAACTATGATGTAATCAATATGAAAGTTGGCTTGATTGTAGGAACCATATACCAATGTAGACATATATCAAACATCATGTTGAACACCTACAATGTATACAATTTTTATTTGTTAATCTCAACAAAGATAAAAATAACTCAGAAGGCAGCCTAGAAAAGCTAAGGGGTACTGTAGTTGGGAGATACCAGTCAAGGAAACTCTTTTCTTCTTTTGGAATCCTCCTGCTGTTATCCTAGTTAAGAAAGACTAGAACAGAAAAAACAGATGTGCACATACCACAAATAATGGAGGGGGCATGTTTTTGTAGACCTGCTCCTACATGTGAGCAGGGCTCAACCTGGGGTTGCAACCTGCAGGTGGGGAGCATTCATGGGAGAGGAGGCTGGGAACCTAGGAAGGAGGTTGCTTCTACAAGGTTTTCATGTCTCAACAGAAAGCATGAACTTCCACTGTTCCATAGAAGGAAAGAAATCACTATGGAGTCCTAATTAAGAAAGACACAAAATTAGAGTCAGTTTTATGGTTTTATTGAATACTATCATTCTCATCTAAAGACCAGATCTTTGATACCTAAAGAGTTTTTGTTTCTTCTTGTTTCCCCAGGCAAAGGAGGTCCTCCAGAGCTTCCTACATCCACTGTCTGCCATAGAAAATCCATCGTGCAGTCAGATAAAGCCCTCACTAAGGGAGAGAAGGCCATAGCAGGTACAGGGGAGGTCGTAGCTCTCAGAGGGTGGGGAGGTTCCTGCACAGACCTTGACTGACTGGGCAAGAAAACCTTCCTGAAACCAGAAGCTTCCTCCTGCTATGGAGCACATGACCTGCTAAATCTGAGAGCAAGAGGGGAGTCCAGCAAATAGTTTTCCATCACAATTGCAAACATACTGTCATGGCTATTGGGCAAATTGAGAGATTTCCCTCTTGCCTTTTCTGAAATCACCTTGGTGTGCTACCTAGGAGGCTAGAATGCAAGCCTGTTGTTTCTTCTCTCTTCTAAAATCTTTGTGGAGCAGAGGAGCGGGCCAAGAAGGAGGCAGCTGAGAAGGAACAGGAGCTGCTAAGGCAGCAGCAGAAGGAGCAGCAGGAAAGGATGGAGGCCCAAGAGAGAAGCTTCTGGGAAAATATGGTACAGAGAAGATGGAGAGAGAAAGGGAGAACATCCTGAGAGAGCAGGAAAGGGTGCTGGAGCACAAGCTGAAGGTGAGTCTCTACAGGGCCTGGCAGGATGTGACAAACACTGCCTGATATCTCAGTTTGGGATGGGACAAAATGTTAGATACAGACAGCATTCCAAAGGGACACCCAGAAGGTAAATGTTTCACTGACACGGACATCTCAAGTGCACCTGGATCCTAATGAAGCCTATAAATCTAAGAGACTTCAACACTCTGTGTATTGATAGACTTTGGAGGGTACAAATAATAACCCCCTGGTGGTGGATTACTCTTTGTTGAGATTATGTGCCCCAATTGAGTAGGATTCTGGCACAACCATCCAAGAGACCTGAAACAGATCCTTATGGTCTGTATGCATCAGATTTGGCCTCATATAAAATTAGGACAGTGAAAGATCAGAAATTGTTCCACTTGCTGGTTCATCTATATAAGTAGAGTAAAACAAACCTGTCTCATAACCAGGAACTTGATGACCAGTGTTCTGTACAAGGGCAGCATTTCCCATGATTTGTTAGAGCATCATAGCCATGCCACCTTGGTGGATCTGAGAATCAATCAGAATTCAACCTCATTCTCCCCCACACAGCATCCTTTGTGCTGGAATAAAATTCCTCTCCACTTCCAGTGAGTGTGAGGAAATCTCACAAGTGTGTAAGCCCTGGGTACGCCCCCTCTTCAGGTCAAAAGTCTGAAAATACCAAAGAATATTCTAAGGTGGTAGAGAAATAGACAAATGTGCTTAACTGCTGAATTTGTTAAATTCTGAATTCTGGCAGTTAATAACCAGAGATTCTCAAAGGTGGACTCTTCCTCTTTTATAGGTCCAAAAAGAAACTTTTTACTGAGGGATTTAAAGAGAAATCTGAGGCATTAACTAAAGAGATAAATTTAAGAGAAGAGATTGAAACATGTAAAAAGAAGACACCCTTGATATTTTCACAGATTCTTGATATAGCTCCAACTGTTTTCCTTGTAATAGTCCCTGGGACTGGTAAAACTAGTTGGGGTAGGGATGAAAATTATTAGTGCCATTAAGAGTAGCCAGAGGATTCCTAATAGGAAATCATAAAATGAGGCATCTTTTATTTTAATAACATTTTTCTATGGTTCCTTTTAAAGGAGATTGTGTCATATCAGTTTCATTCAAGAAAAATTTAAAAATAAAAAGTAGTTATCAAAGAATATGAGTTTATCCCTAAGAGAAATGATTTTTATTGAATTGAAGTAATAAGAAACAATGAAGACAATATGAAATGATTTCTAAAAAAGTCTTAACTAAAGCAAAAAAGCTAAATAGCAATGTGAAGAAAATATTTGCAATTCATATTTAGTCATGAAAGTTTTTTAAGTCATATTGAGCTCTTGTGGAAAATGACCAACAACCACATTGTTTAAATAGAAAGAAACATGAAGAAAATTTCATTTTTACTAAAACTAATGTGCAAAACAAAACTGAAGAACATAGTTTTGTCTTCTTAATGGGCAGTGAAGAACAGTTTTAGTAATATACATCAAAAATTAAAATGCACATACCTCTGATCTAGCAATTGCATATACAGGAAATTCGCTTATGTGACTTTTTACCCAATTATAAATGATTTTTGTAGTGGTTTACTTATTTCAGTGTCATGATAATTACAAAAGACTGGAAGCAACTGAAAGTCCCTGTGTCAGGTACTGATAAGGGAAATAATAGGACATATTTTCAGAATAATACTCAATAATCATTGTAAAAAGTTGGGGAGTTGTAGGGGTAGGGGATCTCCAAGATTTAGCATTAATGAATGAAAAATGTAGAAAATGTGAATACTTAAATTTATAAAATATTGAATATGCATATATGTTATAACCTACCTATGGAAAATACAAAACACTAGTGTATATGTCACAATAGGAAGGCACCTGTATAGTTGAGGTGAAAGAAGAGAGCACAACTAACTTTACATCATATATTCTTCCATGTTTTTAACACTTTGTATGGATTTTTTACATTCAAACAAATACAAGTATAATTGGCAAAACTGAAAATGAAATAATATGTGTTTGGAAAATTCCCAGGACAGGATGAAAGTGGGTTTAGTACTACTAGAAATAGCAAAATTTCGCTCGACTAGAAAAGACTGCTTCTAAGAACAAGGAACTAGAAAGCACAAGACATCCTGATTTTTTGATTTTCGTTATGACCTTTCAATAAGGCCTTTAACATCTATTCCACAGAATATGCTTTTCAAACTTAGGTTTAAGGCGAACTGGATCCAAGGGTTGCAACCATTGAATCCTTCTGTCAAGTGTTACCCTGACCTTGATCCCCTTCCATCCTTACTCCAATCCTTTTCCTGTGGATTGCTTTCTCCATGATGGCTTCAGTCTTCAAACCACTCATACCCTCTGGAACCACAGCACCAACAGCTACAAAATTAGAACCCTCCATCTATAAGTACAGAGATTCTCTCTTTCCCAGGATCTCTACATACCTCCTAAAAGCTCTCTTGCTAGAAGATCTCATGACTGCTGATCCTGATGCATGTGCCTGCTCAGTGACAGGGAGTCCTGACCACCAGCCCTACTTCATCCGAGTGGAATAGTACCTGGTGGAAAAGGCCATGCGAAAAAGGACAAGAACAAACTCAGCACTTCCACTGTTCTCTGAACTCTTACGGCTGAAGAAATTCTGCACAAATATTTGCTGTCCTAGGAGTCTGTGAGTGATGCAACTTCACAGACAGATAAGACTCTCACAGAAAAGGAAAGGAGATCAAACGTGAGCAGAGACCAAGAGACTACATACTCAAAAAAGTCTCTTTAAAGTTTAAATATTTGGATGAAACTGTTACCATTAAACTAAGTAAAAATCACATAGACTGTCTTGGCTCCTGAAGCCATTTCTGAGAATGTTGTATGCAGTCACTAGCATCATGGCTACCCCATCGAAAAATAGTCCTAGAACATTCCCGCTGTCTATTACATGTAACATCAGTGTAATGATAAAAACTTTACAAAAAGATCTTCTGAAGAACCAATCTGCAGCTTTGGGAGGTCCTGCTCTGTGAAACAGTGGGGACAGCAATGGCTAAGTTGTACAGTGGACTCTGGCCTTGAAATGAGATGGGGCAGAATCCTCTCCAGAGTTGGGAGAAACACAGCAGGTTCTCACCCTGAGCAGGGCACAGCTGGCCTGAGCTTCCAGGCCTGCCATTCCTCATGCCTTCTTCATAGAAGGGTATCAGGTGCTGTTCCTTCTCCTGGCCCATCCCATACTCTAGACCCCACAGACTTTATCATTTATATCAACCCTTGTGTCAGTTAACAAATGCTTCTTTATACATTCACAGACAAACCTCCCATATCACCACCTGTCCAGGTGATTCCTCCAGATTAGGACAATTCACATGCTTTTTAGTCACCCATGGGCATAAACTGGGATCAACATCCAAACACACAGCATGCTGTTTATTGTAATTAGCTGAGGTAAGTTGCAGGAATAAATAACATCCCACACAAGTTCCAAGCTGCTATTGTCATCAATTTTTGTCTCTCTAATTTGTGAGCAGGATAAAGCACCTTTTCTAGTTCCAGTGGCTGCCATAACCCAGGTTTCTCTCCCAGTATGAGGCCCAGTACAACTCTTCATTCCAAGCAAACTTGTTTATCTAAACATCATAATGTACATGGTTATGCAAATAACTGATCTGTGCCCAGTTGAATCCTTTTATGTAAGTTTTGTACACAGTTAGTTCATATTAACCAAATAACAACTGGTCTAACAAGTTAGTGACCAGTTGAAGATTCATACCTAATGTTTCAGAAGTTACCCAGAAATTGTGTCTTCAAATAAATCTTTTCCTTTTTAAGTGGAAAATTCTTCTTTTCTATGCGTATTTCTATTATTAAAAAATACTTCATTGAAAATAAACTCATAGTACAGGAAAACTCAGAAAAAAAATAAACAAAACTCACTGACCCTTTCAATTAGCTGACGATTTTGTAAACTTAAGAGTATATATTCTTCTGAGGTTTTATCATGATGAATTTATAAGTACTTTTTTCCAGATGAAAGCACACTAAATGGACCTAAAAGTAAGTCGTTCTTAACCAATATTTCCAAATTTATTTTCAGACAATAAATTTACTTTATCTGGAAACAATTTTAATGGATAGGTGAAAAATTCAGTTCCTTTACATATAAATATCACAGAAAGATTCAATATTCTCTGGAACTATTTTTGATTTGCTTGAGAGAAACATAAATTTTATTGGTCTGAAGGAAATGCAGCTGATTTCCTAGTATTACACCCTTTTCAAAGTAGCCTGGCCCTACTTTCACTTTCAATCTCACTTATAAGGAGAAATTAAAATTTCAATTTATGTCCTAAAATGGACCCTAGAATTTATTTCAGGAAAAGTCTGGGAATAACTTTGTTGTTTATCATTTACAAAAACAGGAAACTGACAGGTTAAAAAAGTTAAAGAAGGTGAGAACAAATTGGCAACCCTTCTTAGTGATAGCCTATGAAAGAATCTTATTTTGAGTTTGGGCTTTAAATCATCCTGTGATTCAAAAATTACTCCAAATACCATGAGATGACTGAGACATAGGACAAGCAATTGTTCTGACTTCAAAACAAATATTAGGTTTGTCAGTTCATGTATTTACAGAAGTAGACTCACACAGTCTCTGTTCTACTGTATCTAGTATATGTGTATCTAGTTAGTCTGCTCAACATTTTTTAATTTATTTTTTTAAAAAATAAATGACAGTGGAATGCATCACAATTCTTATTACACACATACAGCACAATTTTTCATATCTCTGGTTGTATATAAAGTATGTTGACACCAATTTGTGTCTTCATACATGTACTTTGGATAATGATGTCTATCACATTCCACCATCCTTGCTAATCCCTTGCCCCCTCCTTTACCCTCCCGCCCCTCTGCCCTATCTAGAATTCATTTATTCTGCTCAACATTTTGATTGTGCTGTTTATACCTTTTGTTTGGTGGAATTAGAGATTGGAAATTTTCATTACTACAAATCTTTCCATTTAACCAATATACAATGATTTGTTTCCCTGCAATGGTAGATGAACACTTACAATGCTTTCACTTTGGAGCTCTTATAAATATTCCTGCTATTATTATTTTCAGTGAGTTTTATATGTGCACATGAAAACATATCTGTCAGATGTATAATAAGGTATCAAATGGCCACTCAAAGGGCCCATTTATTCAACTTATGATATAATTTAAAACATTAAGTTGTCCAATGTGTACTTTAACTCAAAATTACAACACTTTCTAAAACAGAAATAGCTTTCAGGGAGGGATAATAATTTGTGTATTTGTAATGATTTTACCTCTTTATACTGAATCTATTAGTTTGGAAATGATGTGCAATGGAAACTAGCAAAATAATGACTGGAATAATCTTTACTATAACTAAAATTTGTGATTAAACCGTTTCTGTAAGTATCTAGAGAAGCAGGAGCTGGAGTACAGAGGACAAGATGAAGAGAACAGAGAGAAAGAATAATGGGTTGGAAGAAAGAATGTCCATTCTGCCAAACTTCTATAAAATATAAGAAAAGTTCTTTTAATAACTGGAATCCAGGCTATTCTGGGCCTAACCCTTAGAGAGCTATTGGGTGTTCTCGCTTGCACGCTCGCTCTTTCTCTCTCTCTCTCTCTCTCCACTAATGCTGGTCTGAATGCTTTGGAAGAATAATAATAAGTAGGAAAAATGTAAATGAGTAACTTTTATCAAATAGTCTTATTGATCTGTTACTAAAGTCAACATTTAAAAACTTCAAAATCTGCAATTGATCATTTCCGACAAATTTTGAAAACATATATGAGGAGCACTTTTTGCAGTGAAGGTTAATAATAATCTACTGAAGTATTTCACTACCACAAATCAGATATCACAGACCACAGGGGGAGACTAAAGTATCTCTTTTTAAACTTTATGAGTAGGATCTTGGAACCAACAGAGAAGATGTTCTTTCCGGTTATTCTCACTGAATCTGTTACTCATGGAATGAGGAATGACCCAGACTTGAGGACTATACTCATAGGTAGTGTCTGTCACCATCACTGATGCGGATAAAGGATGATCTTTTAATGGGGTCAGAGGTACAGAGACACAACCAGCTGAGAAATTAATGTTTAAACCCACATTTGCAACTAGACCTTGATATTCTGTAAACTCTGCTAAGAATAATTTCTACTCTCCCCTTCCCACTTACACAACCAGCTCTATCTGCCTTCAGATTGTATGTAACCTCCAAGAGCTACTTTGTCTAATTATTCAATCTTCCTTGCTCACAACCTCTTCCCCAGGGAGGCAGGAGGTCATATCAGGTTATATATATGTCCTACAATATAGAAATAGACATAATTATGTATGCACTAAATGAGAAAAAAACACTGAATGTACGGAGCTATTCTGTGGAAAGTTTTCTAAGTCAACAGATATGTAAAATTTTAAAGTGAGAAACTTTTCATCATCTTGGCTCACTAGTTTAATTATTTTATTTAAAAAAAATCATTACTTATCAAATCATTACTGAACAAACAAAAAAAATTGAAAATCATGGAAACATCTTTTCTAACTATTGTATTACCCAAACAATGACTTTAAGTAATAAGCACTTGAAATATTATTGTCTCTAAGTTATCTTATATGCCAAGGGTCTTTAAGTCAATGGTAAAAGGTACAGAAAAAATGTTCATATGTTTGACTTGGGAGGATCTAGGGAAGAAAATCTACATGGAATTGCTGAAGCCTGAGTACTGGCAAACGTGTCCTTTCCATCTCCCTTCCCTCATGCACTTTCTGCAACCCACTGGTGCTGGCCTGTTTGCTCTAACAAATTTTGAAAAACAAGGATTGCTGTGACTTTTGATTTTAGTGTCCTACTCAGGTTCACTGAGTCAGTGACTGAAAGTCTAGTGTGAGTAACATTTCAAGAAGAGCTTTATGTCTCCACTGGTTTTATCAAGCAGAGACCCAATACCAGTCTGTCTCTTACCTTTGGTCTTACTCATAAAACTTAAAAAAAGAAAAAGATACAAACAAAAGACACAAAAAACTATCTTCATACAGTAATTTCCTGTGATTTTTCTATTCTTCACAAAAGCAGTTAAATCTATTTGTAATACATACTGAAATATGGGGAAGGTATACATTGGGTCATATTCACCACTCTATCTCCAAAAACAAAAGAAATAAAGGAAGAAAAGTAACAGAAATTACGTGATTTGTATACCCAAACATGCCCCAAATGATGATTAACTAAAAATTCATTTTTGATTCATGTAATTTATATTGATATCTATAATGTATTTTGTTAATTATTATTTTAATTGTACATATTTTTGGTGTACACTGAGGTCTTTAGGTACATGCATACAATGTGTGATCAGCAAATCAAGGTTCTTAGCATAGAAAAGCATTATTATAGATACAACAAACAGGTTTCATTTGTCAATACACTCCCCAATATCGGCATTCAGAAGTTTTCTAGTTTTCCTTTGGATTGCCATCAAGTGGGGATTTCTCCCTTGTCACCAGACACAACCATACTTGTTGGTACTCAATAAGGGATTGCTCCATCCTCCTTCAGTTGTTTTTTATGAACATTTCCAACAACATTCCAGAAATTGGCAAGGCAAAGAAAAGCAGGAATGAGAATCTAGTCATCTGCCCAGACTGAATTGTTGGGGGAAGCTGCAACTCTTTGGAAGAGAGACAGGAAACTTTCTTAGCCAGATTTTACTACAATAGTATTGCATGATGACACACAATGTAAGTGAATAGATTATAAGATCTCCTACCTCCTACCTGATCTTTAACTCAATGGCTACAGAAGGCAAGCTCCAGGTTCTGGGTTAGGTTCAAGTGGAAACTTGTGTCCTTTTCATTTGTCCTCAATTTAAAAGAACAATCTTAAAGTGAGTTTATATCCCTCCTCTGGGGTGCAAGTTGAACATAACATAATGGGCTGATATGAATATGAAATGTCTTAGAAATGCTGTCCCTTGCACAATTTGTTGGCAAACTAAGTCTCATATGGTCAACCTCATTATTCCAGTGGCAAAATATATTATTTTATGAGGTCAAGGAAAAAGCTGAATATTCAAATCATTTCTGTGAAGCATTTGACCTGCTCAGCAATGGATTAATGATATGTGAATGCAGCCAGTAACTAATCATTGCCTGTTGTGGCTCATCAGGAATTCTATTAACTGATTAATTTGGGTGGAGCCTTGCTCATGTCAGATGCATATAACATCTTGAAGGCCAAGGTATTACCCTTGTTTCTCTGGCCTTATTTTGGATGGTGACTAAAATATTAGAAGGCTCAGAGGGCTAACCATGCTTGATTTGCCATCAGGCTACCTATCAAATAAGAATGAGTTAAGAGGATAATGGGATCATTGAGAACACATAGTACTTGAACAGAGCACCCAATAACAACATTCTCATTCTAATGACATTTAAGATTGTGTATATCACACTAATTACCTGGTGAAGGGGCACAAGGACTGAACTGAGAGCAGCTTGTTACCTTTGGAAGAAAAGAAGTCTCATTCCTTAAGATTTCCATGCTGTCCTTCAACAGCTGGCTGCCCTAGAAATTATCGCTTCGTCTAAAAATTCTCCCCATTGTGATTATGACAGCTTAGGCTACAGGAGCAGAATGGCAGCTGACAGCAGATGAGTGTTTTGAAGAAATGGGAACACTAAAAAAGAGAAAAAGGGGAAAATAGACTGGCCTGGAGGAGTCACCTTCACTCCCTAATCAGAGCAGGCTCATGTCAGGCCACCAATGCAGTTTCTCTTTCCCCCAAAGCCTACTGAAAACAGGAAAAAAGAGGAGAGTGTGGGGTCCAGCTGGCAGACATGGGAGCCACTTGCTGTTGCAGGGACACACCGTGGTGCCAGCTGTGGAAGTGCTGCTCTCTGCTGCTCCATCTGGGAGGTCACTGCTTCACCACAGGTAAGTAGAAGAGGGAGGGAGGCTGGAGGTGAGCACTTCACTCTAATAAGTAGTAGAGAGAGGAAGGCAGGAGGTGAGCACTGTTGATGTAGGCAGCTGTCCAGATCCCAGAGGCTTAGGGATCCAGCAGCACTGGATGAAAATCCCCGATTCTGATCTGGTGTTAGTCCTTGGCAAGCACCAGGGACAGACACGTAGATGCTGAGGTCTTGGGTGGATCCTGTTTTCTACTGTGACATAGGAGCTATGAGCAAATTCTCTGTGCCCACCTCTGTATCAAAGTCTGTCAATTTTGATTTTGTGAGATCTTTGGCCTCAAAAAATGAAAAAAATTCTGTCATTCCAAAACAATTTATTTCTCTTTTCAGTCGTACTGGGGAGGGCTTGGAGTGAGCATTTTCCAACAATGAAATCTGTTATCGAGTCACAACTTTAAAAGTTCTTCCACTTAAAATGCACAACCCTTGACAGGTGGTGCAAGTGTGTAAAGGGGAACCTCTGAGGGTGGCCTGGAGACTGTGCACATTGTCCACATGCAGACCACTCAGTGCACATCAGGCCCCACCCACTGACTCTCCCGAAGTACATCTTCCTGACCCCAGAAGGATGAGGGGCTTTCCCATCAGGCTCTGTGCAAGTCAGTGAACCCATTTCCTAGAAGACTCAGAATGCCCAGGAGTGGGGTGGTACCCTGGGGAGTGCAGTGACCCCATCACTGATGTGGTATTGTGCCAACATCTGATTTAATGATAGCTTCTTTGGCAGGGGAAAGTTGTGCTGATCTGTGAGAAATGACAGAGCAACTTCAGATTCTGGTCCTTGAGGTTGCAAACTTCCCCACAACCCTGAGCCTCATCTCACAGACTCCATTTCCTGCTTCTTCAGGAATAGTGTGAAACCTCAATGGTTAATGCAGGAAGAAATGCTTGTAGTTTCGATTTCAGTTCTATTTATTTTCACTTGCTTTTTGACTGGCTATAATACCCTGTTTGCTTTTCAGCTCCTAAGAAGAATGGTTAGTTTTCTGAGGAGCCAGCTGAGGAGGAAACACAAGCAGTGAATAAAGGCAACTGAGAACGTGCAGAGCCCCTGCCAGGTGAGTTTGCTGCAGACCTGCCACCCATGAACTTGTCCCTCAACAAAAAACAACAGCAAATTCCATTCTGAGGTTGCATTGGAACGTGCAGGAAGACCATGGGAGGCCACTGGGAGGGGTCCCGTGGCATTTGACAAGGGCTGTGTACCCCTTCCACCCCCCATCTCAGCTGCTCTCTCTGCAGAGGCAGCAGGCAGGGGAAGTGTGCTCCCTCCTCCTGTCCTCAGTGGTCTCCTGACTTATTCCTATACCTGCCCTCAACACAGTCATGAGAACCTGCATTTTCTCTCATTTATCTGGGGGCCTTACCTTATTCCCTGCTTATGTTCTTCTGAGGACTTGTTATTATCAGATAAAGGTTGATTATTTTGTTTATTATCTGTTTCCCCACTGGAACAGAGATCCTTGAGACAGCAAATTGCATTTACTTAGTAAGCTCGTTGATAATGGATCTCTAGAACAGTATCCAGCATGTGGTAAGTACTCAAAACATATTACTTGACTTAATGAGAGAAGAAGTTCTTTTGTAATGCTTAATAATATTTCTTACCAGTGTTCATCTCTACCATTTCTCATTCTGCCTCTACTTACCTTTAGGTAAATATTCATATTCTCAGGGCTCTGACATCAGTGCTTTGCTTTCCTCGATCTCTTCTGAAAAATCTCAGGCAGTGACTTCTAGTTCTCTCTCCACATTTTAAGAAAATATTTATGTTTTAAGTTGTAGGTGGACACAATACCTTTATTTTATTTTTATATGGTGCTCAGGATCGAACCCAGTGCCTCACGCGTGCTAGGTGAGCACTCTATCTCTGAGCTACAACCCCAGACCTCTCTCCACATTTTTTAAATTGGTGCATTATAGTGGTACATAATGATGATATTTATTATTAAATATTTGTGCGTACACATAATATAATAATATAATTTGGTCAATTTAACTCCCTAGCACTCCTCTTAACCTCCTCAGTTAGACTTATTTTGCTGAACATAATGGTCTCATGTTCTATTTATTTTCCTGCAAATGACATGATTCATTTTTTTAATGACTGAATATATCTCCAGTGTGCATATATATCACACTCTCTTTATTCATTCATTTGTTGATGGTTACCCAGGCTAGTTTCATAGTTTGGGATCATGAACTGTGCTGCTATAAACATGGTTTTGGGTGTATCACTACAGTATGTTGACTTTAATTCTTCAGGGTAAATACCAAGAAGTGGTATAGTTAGCTCTAAGTGGTATAGTGGTTCTATGACCAGTCTTTTGAGGAACCTCAATACTGATTTCCAAAGTGATTGTACTAATTTACTGTCCCACCAACAGTGTAAAAGTGCTCCTTTCTTTACACACCCTCTCCAGTATTTATTAGCATTTGTGTTCTTGATGACTGCCCATTCTGACTGGTATGAGATGAACTCTCAGTGTAGCTTTGATTTTCTTTTCCCTAATTAAAAACTATATTGACCACTTTTTCATGTATTCGTTAGCCATTTATATTTCTTCTTTTTAGAAGCGTCTGTTTGGATGATTTGCCCATTCATTAGTTAGGTTTTTTGTTTGTTTTTCAGTGTATATATTCTGGATGTTAATCTTCTGTTGGAAGATTAGCTAGGAAAGATTTTTTTCCCATTCTCTAGGTTCTTTCTTCACATTCTTAATTGTTTCCTTTTGTGGTCAGAGACTTTTAAATTTGATGTCATCCCATTAATTAACTCTTGGCCTTATTTCCTGAGCTTTAGGGGCCCTATTGAGAAAGTCATTGCTTGTGCCTGTATGCTGAAGTGTTGATCTTATGTTTTCTTATAGGAGTTACAGTTTTTGGTCTAATTCTTAGGTCTTTGGTGCATTTTCAGTTGATGTTTGTGCAATATGAGAGGAAAGGGTCTCGTTTCATTCTTCTACATGTGGATAATCAGTTATCTCAGTATCATTTGTTAAAAAGGCTGTCTTTTTCCCAGTTTGTGTTTTTTTTTAATATTTATTTTTAGTTTTTAGCGGACACAACATCTTTGTTTGTATGTGGTGCTGAGGATCGAACCTGGGCCGCACGCATGCCAGGCGCTACCGCTTGAGCCACATCCCCAGCCCCCCCCCCCCCCCCCCAGTTTATGTTTTTGGCATTGACATTTGTCAAGGATAAGATGACCATATCAGTGGGTGTTTGTTTCAGTGTCTTCTCTGTACATTGGTCAGTGTACCTGCTTCTATGCCATTAACATGCAATTTTTGTTATTATATCTCTAAGTATAATTTAAAGCAGGTATTGTGATGCTTCTAGCATTGCTTTATTTTTTCACTTGCTTACAATTGTTTTGACTACTCTGGATTTTTTATCTTCTAAATGAATTTTAGGACTATTTTTCTAGTTCTATGAGGAATAACATTGGTATTTTAATGGGATTTGCATTGAATCATATATCATTTTGGTAGTATGGCCATTTTCACAATATTCTTATAATTAATTAATTCTAATTATTCTAATTAATATTAAGCCTGTGGATCCATGAACATGGGAATTCTCTGTATCTTCTGGGTTTTCTTCAATTTCTTTCTTAAGTTTTCTATAGTTTTCATTATAGAGGTCTTTTACTTCCTTGGTTAGATTTACTCCAAAGTATTTTTTTAAGTTATTGTAAATAGGATTGTTGTCCTGATTTCTTCTTAGGCAGATTTATTATTATATATAGGAAATCTATTGATTTCTGTATATTAATTTTGTAACCTGCTACTTTGCCAAATATGTTTATTAGCTCTAGCAGTCTTTTGGTGGAATGTTTTGCATCTTCTAGGTATTAGATCATATGGTCTGCAAGCAGGAATAATTTGACTTCTTCCCTCCCCATTTTTATCCCTGGTATTTCTTTCTCTTGGCAGGCAACACTTTTTGAGTCCTTATTGGAAATAAAAGATAATGTATATAAGTCATCTATACCAGAACTTGACATGCTGGATAATGTTTTTTTCTTTTAAAAACATACAAAATGTAGAAAGTTAATATAAACATTCCACAAGCAGAGAACTGACATGAAAGTTCATGTCAATAGCCATCAGAGATGACATCAAGATCCTGGGATTCACTGAGTGGCTTTTCTGAGTTACAGGTGACCATGGCATCTGAATCTACCATGAAGTCCCCCATTTGTTTAGTGGAAAACTGGAATGAGCAACTGACAGTGAATTCAGAAGCCTTGAGGATTCTTGAAAAGATATGTCAACCTGTGGTGGTGGTGGCCATTGTAGGGACATATCGTACGGGGAAATCCTACCTCATGAATCAACTTGCAGGACAGAACCATGGTGAGTGTGGTCCTGGGGCAAGGGAAGTTGCTTCTAACCACAAATGGGACAAGTTGATCTCACTTTTTCTAGGATCATCTTAAGGAAGAGGCTAATCAATCCTTTCCACTAAGGAAAATGTCTAATTCTTACCAGCATATTTATAACCTCTCACCTATCCAAAATTATCTCATTCTTTTGTCCATTAATAAAGAGCTTCCCAATCTTATCAAAATATCTGCTTCACTGTTCTTCCTGATGCCATCCACTCTCATCTTCTCAGGGGCTGAGCTGTAGCAATCACTCCCTTTCCCCTATCTGAATCCTTTTGTCCAAGCAACATGGCCATTTGATGTAGCATGCAAATATAGTTAAGTATGTCCTTTAAAAAAATGGATGGGCAGAAGGATGCACAGTAGGATCTCTCTATATCCAATATCCAAATTGAGCTACCAGTCAATTTTTTTCTCTGTTTCATAGCAAATCTTTGACAAATTAACATGCTGCTCTCTTTGTTTAGTTTTTTTATATCATGCAAACTATAACAGAGTACAACATAGTTAATAAATATAAAGTGAACAATTATATAATCACTATGTACATCAGGAAATAAAACCTAACCAACATTCAAAAGCCCAAATCATGTCCTCTCATACTCTCACCAAAGCTCATCCATATTTGGGTTTTCAGGGGACACTCTACTCTTGCTTCTAAATAATGTTTCTATAGTCTATTATTCAGTCTACAAAATATCTTAGTTCAACTTTGTTTTGACTTTTATGTAAAAGGGACTGTGGCATATGTATCATTGTGTGTCTTGCTTATTTTGCTCAACAAGAAGTTTATGAGCATCCTCTGTTTGTCACACATATCTGTAATTTATTTGTTTTCAGTACTTTAGAGTATGCTTGTACCAGTTTATTTATCCATTAGTTGTTGATGAGCACTGGTGTTAGTTCCAGGTTTTATCTTTAATGAATAAGGTAGTTATAAATATTCTTATATTTATATCCTGGTGTGCACATGTACAAAAACTTCTCCTGTGCCTTATATCCAGAAGTGGAATTTCTGGATCGCAGTTTCCATATATGTCTTCATACTTTTGTGCCATTTACATTCTTTTTCTTAGGTTTCCACACATCCTGAAAATAATTGGTAACACAAGACAAACTCTTAACTCTTACTGATCTATGAACTGGATAGTTGTATGTTGTCTATCTCACTATAAATACAGGCAAGCACCTGGACATTTATATTTCCTATTGTGTGAACTTGTTCACAAAAGTCAGTCTTCTAATCTCTGGGGTCCCCCCACCACCCTCTATCTGACTCTCCCTCCACCCCTCCTTCCTCCCCTCCCTTGTTCTGTTTTTCCACCTCTCTCCCTTCCTTCCATTTTCCCTCTCTCTTTTGGCCATTCTTCCATTGTGGCCTAAACAAAGCATTTTGTCTTCCTCATTCTTTTATATTCTTTTATTCTATAGTTTTCATTATAGAGGTCTTTTACTTCCTCGGTTAGATTTACTCCAAAGTTTTTGGTTTTTTTTTAGGTTATTGTAAATGGGATTGTTGTCCTCATTTCATCAATCAAGGGAAGACACTTTTTTTCTTTCCTGAAACAAACAAATTAATAAGCCATATTTTGAGGGATGAAAGAGTTGAGACCTAAGAGACAGATAATAGAAAGGAAGTTTCAGCAGCATTGTTCTTATTTTCTACTCAAGATAACATCAAGTGGATTGGGGCTGTGGCTTAGCGACAGGGTGCTTACCTACCATGTGTGAGGCACTGGGTTCAATCCTCAGCACTACATAAAAATAAAATAAATAAAATAAAGGCATTCTGTCCATCTAACAACAACAACAACAACAACAACAACAACAACAACAACAATAACAACAACATCAGGCAACAATGATATCATTTCCAATGCTCTGCTAAGGGAATTTATGGTTCCAAAGTACTTTAAACATCTCAACTGTGACTCTCCAACCTTCCACATCATAGTGTCATAGTAATAACAGAAAGAAATTGATTCACTTCCAGTCAAGATTCATAAGCAAAACCAGGCCACTATTTCCCTCTTTGTGGATGACTCATTTTCCTTTTATTATACCTTGGATTCTTGAGAATGATGATTTCTCACCACACTTTGTCCTCTCTAAAGATGGGAGCACTGGGAGTTAGGCTTACTCCATACCAATCAGAAATCAGATGCTACCATCTATAAGAAATTGTAGACTTCCTACCTATTTATGGAACTCACAGAGGCTGTGGAAATGGGATGCCCCAGGTCATGCTGAAACAATCCTCTAGTAATTTTGTCACTTCCTTTCTATTCCCAGTTGAAGGAAGGAAGCATTACTGTATGCAGGTGGTCAAAGTCTTGGACTGCTGGACAGGTCGTATCAGCCACTGGTTCCAGGACTAGTCTTCAAATCCTTTCTCTCATGAGATTAACTCTTTGGAAAGAAAGTCAACAGGTGTCACAGATCTTTCCTGCTTTCCCTTCATTTATATCCTCCTGATGGGGCAACGAAGCAGAGTTCATAGGAGAAAGAAAAAAAAAAACTCAATAGGGAGAAAGGGGGAGAGGAAACTTGCAAAAGCTAATGTTTCAGTACAGTACAGGTCTTTGCAGGCCACAGCTGACCAAATTATTATCTTTCCACCACTATAAGAAATACCTGAGATAATTAAACTGATGGAGATAAAATGTTGACTCATAGTTGTGGAGGTTTCATGATTGATTTGCCCTGATGCTTTGGGCCTGTGGTTAGGGAGCATATCATGGCAAGTAGCTTATGGAAAAGCAAGAGTCTGCTCACCTCATGGCAAAACAAAGAGGAAACAAAAGGAAAGAAGGAAGAGATCAGGATCCCACAATCCCCTTCAAGGGCACTGCTTCCCCTACCCCCAATAATGTGAAGTCCTCCCACAAGGCCCCACCTGTTAAAAATTCCTCCCAATAATGTCAAACCGGGGATCAAGACTTAAACACTTGGGTCTTTGGAGACATTCTAGATCCAACCTATAGCGCCCATTCACAGGGTAATTGAGCATTGAATGGAGGAACTATTTCCAAGGTCAGAGTATAGGTAGAGGAATCCAGCCAGGTGTGATAAAGCATCTGGTGAGTGGCAGTAGCAGTAGCCTCTGGTACACTGTTGAGGTGAGCTTAGAGTGGATGCCATGGCGTGGCAAAGAGAAGAACTATTGGATGGACCTACAGGAAAGGAACAGTGACCTGAGGTAGAGGAACAAGCCCCTGGGACACTGTGGCCCAGCACAATGGAAGCTGGAGGAACACATGCCTGCCTTCTGGTCTCCCACTGGTGTTTCCAACTGGTTGAACTCAGCCTGCAGCCAGAGGACACTGCAGCTCTTCCTGGTCAGATAAAAATACATAGGATGACAGCACAGGATGATAGATTTTACACTAATTCTTAAGGTGAAATAATTCAAGCACTTGAAAGCATAATGTGAATTTGGGGCATGAAGTGTTTTTTGAGAAAGATAGACAACACGTGGATTATTTATCCTTGTGAAATACTGGCAAACACTATGCTTGCTCGACACTGTACATTCCTACAGATTTAACCACTGGAACCCCAGACAGCTTTACCTCTCAGCTTCACTCTATGTTGCCTTCTCCTCTTCCCTCACAGGCTTCCCCCTGGGATCCACAGTGAGGGCTGAGACCAAGGGCATCTGGATGTGGTGTGTGCCCCACCCCAGCAAGCCAAACCACACCCTGGTCCTCCTGGACACTGAGGGCCTGGGTGACGTGGAAAAGGTGAGGCAGAGAATGTGCTGTACTCTTTATTCATGTGCCATTCAATTGGTCACCTCAGTTTGACTATCATGTCATATTCCTGTACTTGCAATTCAATTAGGAATAAGGAGGCTAAATTCCATTTCCTCAAACTTCCCTAAGCAACCTAAAATACCGTGGTTGTTTGAGTCAGTTTTTTTCGCTGTTGTGAAAAAAATACCTGACAACAACAATTTTAGGAGGAAAAGTTTATCTGGGGACTCACAATTTCAGAGGCCTCACTCCATAAACAGCCAGCTCCATTCCTCAGAGCTGGAGGTGAGGCAGAACACCATGTTCAAGATGTGGCAGAGGGAAGTGGCTCACAGGATGAGCAGGAAACAGAGAAAGAGACTCCACTCTTCAAATACAAATTTGCACACACCCCCAGGGATCCACCGCCTACAACCACAACCTACCCATCTTCAATTACCACTCAGTTATCCATCAGGGGATTAATTCACTGATTGGTTAAGATTCTCATAACCTAATCATTTCTTTCTTTCTTTTTAACTTTAAAGAAGTAATAATTTTCTTTCAAAAACACAAAAACTTCATATTCAAAAATCAGGTTAATTCTAACACATCTTATTCTCAAAAAACTTGTATCATGAAAGATAAACTGAACCTCTCTATATTTTATATCTCTCTGAGAGAATATAAACGGGCTTTATGTTGTTGTTACTGTGGTTTTTCCAATACTGGGACTAAACCCAGGGGTGTTTTACCACTGAGCTACAGCCCCAGTTCTTCTAATTTTTTTTTGATTGTTATTTGCTCTTTTTAGTTATATATGACAGTAGACTGTATGTGAACATACTAGATATACATGGAGTGTAACTTCCCATTTTTGTGGTTGTCCATGATGTGGAGTTATACTGCTCATGTATTCATACAGGAACATAGAAAAGTTATGTCTGTCCACTCTGCCCTCCCCCACCTCAGCATGTGCACATTAGAGAGAATATTAGGCCTTTGATAACCCAATCATATTTCCTTTGAACCTTCTTGCATTATTTCACACATAAGCTTTTGGGGAACACCCCATATCCAAACCATTACTTCGGTAAATTAGGACAGATCTTTTATTTTTAATACTGAGATGTGCAATTTAATTTAATAAATATACATTAAATAGCTGAAGTCCAGGGCTCTGTGCTAAGTACTATAAATATATCACTTAATAAGGTAAAGACTTAGAGCCTGGTTGTAGAGACAAGAAATATGGAATGAAATCAGTAGAAGGAAAGAAATGCAAAAAGTGGGAAACTGATCCAGCCATGAGAGTTAGGGAAAGCTTCCTGAAGAAAGCTCTCACCTGTGGGGTCAATGGGTTTGGTACCTTTATAGGTAGAGGCCATGAAAATAGCCTTTTGTTGAAGGAATCCATTTTAATAATCTTCAGTTTTATCATTAAGATTTTGGTCCAGGTCTCTGAGCTCCGGATGAAATTTTCACCATCTAAAAGCATGAGTTAGACCCAACAAAAATATAGCAAATGGTAAAATTTTAGATAATTCATCTTTACATTATTAGTTGCAATCAGTCTTTTCTCCTAATTTGTATTAGTTTGAATCTCATTGATTTGTAATATGTTGTAGTTTGCATAAAACCCTTTCTTTATATCTAATTGCAATTTTCAAGAGAATAAAACATAACCCGAAGGCAGCAAAACCGATGGCTGATGTTAGAACTTGTAACAGGATCTGGATCTATTTCAAAGCCTTTTAAGTCTTGCTGTTATCTCATTTCAGGCCTCTTTTCACTCTGGCCTGCACATTCACTGCTTCAGTGAAATAAAAGAAACTTGTGTTCTAACCAGTGAGACTTGCTGCTGCTGGTCCTTCCACTTGCTGGACCCCTGCATCTCCACAAGTCTATATTCTATCAGCTCTTTAAACCTCAGCTGATGACTTCTTGCTCTGAATTCCCAGAGCAATTATTCACATTCATGGGCCTCTCCACTCTGCTATTTTCTTTTCCTTTTTCTTTTTAAATAACTTTGGTTTCCTCTCCTCACAGATTATCATTTGAGCTGTGTTTATATGTTGTTACATGTAACTTTGCCTTCATAAGGTGATATTCCTATGAGCAGGGACTATCATATGGAAACTTTGTATCTACAAAAATCAAATGCAGGTCTGGCATTTTGTCAGATGTCGAAAAAAGGGTTGTTGAACTTAATTGGATAGTGCTTGCATCCTTAGTATAACCATGATTATGATGAAATTTGTAATAACAATTGCCCACATATTACGGGACATCTACTATGTTCTAGGCATTTTTTAAACTATTTTATGCACACTGAGAATGACCTTCATTTGCCTTCATAGCTAAACAAACTAATATTCTGAGAGGGATCAATATAAATATCAATAAAGAGATTTGAATTTAGCATTATCTTATAATTTTGTTATTTCCCCTATATTCAGAAATAGTATAGCTAAAAGAAGGAATGAAGCCAAGAGCGGTGGTGCAGGCCGTAATCTCAGTACTGGGGAGGCTGAGGCGGGAGGATGGTGAGTTCAAAGCCAGCCATAACCAAAGCAAGGTGCTAAGACCCTGTCTCTAAATAAAATTCAAAATAGGGCTGGGGATGTGGCTCAGTGGTCGAGTGCCCCTGAGTTCAATCCCTAGTACCCTCTCCCACACAAAAAAGAAGGAATGAAAAACTACATAAATGATGGAATGAAGAGTGGACTACTAAATTCTTTGTTCCCATGTGATTTCTAGGGTGACCCTAAGAATGACTCCTGGATCTTTGCCCTGGCCGTGCTTCTCAGCAGCACATTTGTCTACAACAGCATGGGCATCATCGACCAACGTGCCCTGGAACAGCTACAGTATCCTTCCAAGAACCAAACAACTATGTCTCATTGAGGTTAAGAGAATGGCAACTCAGGCTGTTTCTTCTTTCTTCTAACTTAATTGTCTTGATTGAGTAAGAATGGACATGGGGTGCCAGGGTTGTGGCTCAGTGGTAGAGTGCTTGCCTAGCATGTGTGAGGCACTGGGTTTGATCCCGGGCACCACATAAAAATAAACAAGCAAAAAACAAACAAATAAATAAATTAAGGGTATTGTGTCCATCTACAACTAAAAATATATATATTAATAAAGAATGGACATGGGGAGAAAAGAATATTTATAAGACTTGTTTCTAAGGGAGATCTGAAAATTGTGGTGCTTCTCATTCCTTAGCTAGGATCACAGCTATGTGACTGAACTAACACATCTAATCAGGGCAAAATCTGACCCCACACCAGATGAAGTAGGGGACTCCTCTGAGTTTGTAAGTTTCTTTCCAGACTTTGTTTGGACTGTTCGAGATTTCACACTGGAACTGAAGTTGGATGGACACCCCATCACAGAAGATGAGTACCTGGAGAATGCTTTGAAGCTGATTTCAGGTATCCGAGGGTGGCCTTGGTGTGGGGAGGTTCAATAAGGAAGTGGGATTAACTAAGCCCTGTCTTTTAGTGCTTGATATACCTGTTTATTTGCGAATGGATTGAGGCCCTTGCTAATGATGATTGATGATTGACAAGTGACCATGATTTTTATATTTATTTTATAAAAATCTTCAGAGGCCCAAATTTAAATTCACTAAGGAAATTTAGGCCTCATTGTTGCACCCATGTATGTTAGAACAATAGTACAATGAAAAATAATGAGGATTACAGTCAATGCTACCACTTCTAAGGCTCATATATTACTTATGAAGTGTTACTGCTTCTTCTATTTTGAGGAAAAGAGTTTATCACACTAGATATGAGTAAACCTAGAATCACAGGAAATATAAGGAATTACTTTTAAAAATATTTCACTCATTATACTAAAGTAGATGGTTACATCCTTCAGAGAAAAGATGTTTGTATAATGAATCATTCATGGGTGGAGGGGGAAGCAACACATAATTCCAGGAATACTGTCTAACCTTTCATTTTACCTTTTTGAAAACATCACCTTATTTATCCCACAGACTTATATGGTATCATGTTACTATTACAAATGTAATCACATGGAGTATATTTAACAGAGTAGATAAGTACTGGTACTTATCAATACCCATGTGTATTCATTCTTTAAATTAACATCTATTTGAACAGCTGACTTATGCCACAGAATATCTGTGAGACAAACTCAAGTCCAAAATAATCCGATATCAAGAAGTACACATTAAATTGAAATTCACTTTAATGCAGTTTTCTGCTGAAGGAATTTCTAAACATAATTATGGTGTGTGGATTCGGGGCTTTGATTGAGAAACATTTTTCTCTACAGTTCTGGGTATCATCTGTCCTCCCAGCAACATCTGTCCTTATTTCTAGCATTACTTTAGTGAAGAGCCTACATCTTCTTTATGACATGGGACTACAATATCAGAAAAGTCTTTCTGACAATTTTTGTGATTAATCAGTCATTTCAAACTTTTAATAAATACTTTACAGTGGGTTTACCACTACACAAGGGTTAAGGAGACCATTTACAAGTTTCTCCATTTGAGATGAGTATCTCTTCTTTCTCTCCAAAAATACTTCCTTGACTCTGAGCTCTGATAAAAAAAAATGGATGTTCAAGTTAGCATAACACTGCTTTCTATGATTGAATAAAGATAAACAGGCTTGGGCTGGGGCTACAGCTCAGTGGCATAGTGCTTGCCTTGCATGTGTGAGGCACTGGGTTCAATCCTCAGCACCACATAAAAATAAAACAAAAAATAAAGACATGCTGTCCATCTACAACTACAAAAAAAAAAAAATTAAAAAAGAAAAGATCAACAGGCTTGAGAATTACATTTAGACAAAGATTCATAGAAAAATCTCAATCTCTTTGCCTGAAGGCTTATCTCCTGAATCAGTGTTCTTTTTTATAGGAAACAATAAAAAAATCCAAAAATCCAATAACTCTAGAGAGAGAATCAGATGTTTCTTTCCAAAACGAAAGTGCTTTGTCTTTGACCGGCCTACAAATGACAGAAGCCTGTTATCTCACATTGATAAAGTTCCACAAAACCAGCTGGAAAAGAATTTTCAGGTGCAATCAAAGAACTTCTGTTCCTATGTCTTCACCAATGCGAAGACCAAGACCCTGAGAGGGGGAATCATTGTCACTGGAAATCGTGAGTTTCTGTTGTCCCAGTGCGTGTCTCTGGGGGGTTCAGTATGTATGATAACACTGTGATTCTTTTGTGAGTTTGTCAGTAATTCTGTTTGCTTTTGTAAGAAATGTGCAGAAGCAGGCATTCATGCCACACTCAGAAATGCATTTTCCTAGCCACTAGACCACCAGGGAGCCTTATAGTTGATAAAGGGGCTAAAAGCATGCAATGGAGGAAGGATAGCATCTTCAACAAATGGTGCTGGGAAAACTGGAAATCCATATGCAACAAAATGAAACTGAATCCCTTTCTCTCGCCATGCACAAAAGTTAATTCAAAATGGATCAAGGAGCTTGATATCAAATCAGAGACATGGCGTCTAATAGAAGAAAAAGTTGGCTACGATCTACATACTGTGGGGTCGGGCTCCAAATTCCTCAATAGGACACCCATAGCACAAAAGTTAATAACTATAATCAACAAATGGGACTTACTCAAACTAAAAAGTGTTTTCTCAGCAAAAGAAACAATAAGAGAGGTAAATAGGGAGCCTACATCCCGGGAACAAATCTTTACTCCTCACACTTCAGATAGAGCCCTAATATCTAGAGTATACAAAGAACTCAAAAAATTAGACAATAAGATAACAAATAACCCAATCAACAAATGGGCCAAGGACCTGAACAGACACTTCTCAGAGGGGGACATACAATCAATCAACAAGTACATGAAAAAATGCTCACCATCTCTAGCAGTCAGAGAAATGCAAATCAAAACCACCCTAAGATACCATCTCACTCCAGTAAGATTGGCAGCCATTATGAAGTCAAACAACAAGTGCTGGCGAGGATGTGGGGAAAAGGGTACACTTGTACATTGCTGGTGGGACTGCAAATTGGTGCAGCCAATTTGGAAAGCAGTATGGAGATTTCTTGAAAAGCTGGGAATGGAGCCACCATTTGACCCAGCTATTCCCCTTCTTGGTCTATTCCCTAAAGACCTAAAAAGAGCATGCTACAGGGACACTGCTACATCGATGTTCATAGCAGCACAATTCACAATAGCAAGACTGTGGAACCAACCTAGATGCCCTTCAATAGATGAATGGATAAAAAAAATGTGGAATTTATACACAATGGAGTATTACTCTGCATTAAAAAATGACAAAATCATAGAATTTGCAGGGAAATGGATGGCATTAGAGCAGATTATGCTAAGTGAAGCTAGCCAATCCCTAAAAAACAAATGCCAAATGTCTTCTTTGATATAAGGAGCGTAACTAAGAACAGAGTACGGACGAAGAGCATGAGAAGAAGATTAACATTAAACTGGGATGAGAGGTGGGAGGGAAAGGGAGAGAGAAGGGAAATTGAATGGAAATGGAAGGAGACCCTCAGGGTTATACAAAATTTCATACAAGAGGAAGTGAGGGGAAAGGGGAAATAATACAAGGGGGAGAAATGAATGACAGTAGAGGGGGTAGAGAGAGAAGAGGGGAGGGTAGGGGAGGGGGGATAGTAGAGGATAGGAAAGGCAGCAGAATACAACAGACACTAGTATGGCAATATGTAAATCAATGGATGTGTAACTGATATGATTCTGCAATTTGTATACGGGGTAAAAATGGGAGTTCATAACCCACTTGAATCAAAGTGTGAAATATGATATATCAAGAACTATGTAATGTTTTGAACAACCAACAATAAAAAATTAAAAAAAAAAAGAAATGCATTTTCCTTAAAGTTTTCATATCTGAGGACTTGTTGAAGTCTAACACATCTCACAAAATGAGCACCCTAAGGAAGTATACTCATCAGAAGCTACTACTAAGGAGAGAAATCTGCAAGTAGAGGGAAAGTCCCATAGGATTGAATATATCCCTGTGAGAATATACAAGATATTTTATGAGTTGAAACTAGTCAGAAAAGAATCAGCAGGTCATGAGTCCCAGGCCAGCTCAGTGTGTTTGAGAAACAAATTTAAACAGCACTGGTTTCAGGAGCATGTGTTCCAAGCAATCATGAAGTCTCGATGTGGGCCTATGTTTGTTTCCAAACTCTATGTTGCTTTCTGTAAATTTTTGATAATATTTTTTACAAGGAAACTTTCATTTTTATTTTAAATCAAGACTCACAAATTATGTAATTTACTTTATGATAGACTCTTTTACTTTATTTAAATAGGAAAGTATTTTTCTAGGAAACACTAAAAACCTCTTGGTTGCAATTAGTAATTACTTAATGAGGTAATGTGAGAACTATAAAAGAAGGAGTGTATAGGAAAAACAGTGTTATTAAATTGTGATTAATTCAGAGAGGAGATAACCAAGGAAGAACAAGAAAAAAGTACAGAAGGAAAAGAAGAAAACATTGAGATAAACAGAGTGTTTGTTGTTATTGTAAAGACAATGCTTAAAGTCTGTAAAAATGATGGGTAAGACTTCCCACGTATTCCCTGTCACTTAGGGTTGGGGACTCTGGTGGAAACCTACGTGAATGCCATCAACAAAGGAACCATTCCTTGCTTGGAGAATGCAGTGACCACTCTGGCCCAGCGTGAGAACTCAGCAGCTGTGCAGAAGGCAGCCAACCACTACAGTGAGCAGATGGCCCAGCGGGTGCAGTTCCCCACAGACACACTCCAGGAGCTGCTGGAGGTGCACACAGCCTGTGAGAAGGAAGCCATCGAAGTCTTCATGGAGCACTCCTTCAAGGACGACAATCATGAGTTCCAGAAGAAGCTTATTGTAATTGAATTTTTATTCATCCTTCCTTATTCCTCTCCTTCTGGAATGAGACTTGACTCCATATTTTTGATTCCAGAGTTTGCATCATTCTCATCATTGAAAGAACCTATTTTACTTATTTGTATTTATTTATTTAATTATTTTTGTGGGCAACAGGGCTCTTCAGGATACTGTTCACCCTTAATTTAGTATTGCTGCAAGACAAATTATCCAGTGATTAGCAGCTTAACACAATAAGAATGTCTTAGCTCATAGTCAGATCTTTGCACAGACTGCTCTGCTCAGTGCACCATCCATGGAAAACAAGGAGTGACTTGACCTTAGTTCTCATGTTGGTGCTCTGGGGAAGCCTTCTCCACTTTCAAGCAATGAAATGCTTCTGTAGTCTCTCTGATTTCCTCTATGCCACAGTCAGAGAAAATTGCTTTTAAAAGCTTATATGATTAGGTGATGCCCAATGGAGTACTCTCAATTTTTTAAAGTTAACCTGTGCTATGTAACATGATCATAGGATTAATATTCATCACATTCACAGTCCCAGGGACAAGGCAGGGTGTGGACACCAAGGGAGAAAACTGTCAGGGACTGCCTAATTCTGCACCTTCACTGGAAGTTTGTCCTTCAGTCGATCTGGAACTGACACAACAGTATAAAAAATCTTAGAGAAAATCCACTGGATTTTACTTTACAAGAACCAGCAAACAGTCAATAAATCAATAAATCTATCCCTGTATCCTCCCACATTCAAACCCTCACTGAAAGAATTTATGAAGGTTTCAAAATTCTGTTCAGAATACACTCAATTCATTCCTTCAGAATTGTTTGCCATGGATATAATTTCAACCACAGAAATCCACATTCCCTCACAAATTTACTTTTTATTAGTGACTATCCTCATCATCCTCTTCCTTCCCCTCCTTCTAAAAATTTACTTGTTATTAGTGACTATTAGGGTTTGTGCTCACTGTTAATATCGTAGCTAAATAAACCACCAACATCATGTCTTCCATCTCCATTGTTTTACAGAGATAGAACTTAACCACAGGGGCATTAAAGCAATTTTCAGTCGCACAGAGAATTGATCAAACCTGCAATCAATGGAAGCATATCTCCCAACCCGTTTCCATGTCTTAGACCACTCTGAGGCTGTCAGAAGGCTTCTTCTGAGTATCCCCACTAGACCTTCCTTCTAACAACTTCTTATTATTTTACTTCCCTACATTTTCCTTCCAGGAAACCACAGAGAGAAAGAAGGAAGCTCTCTTGCTGCGGAATGAAGAGGCATCTGTCAAATACTGCCAGGCTCAGCTGGAGCAGCTTTCAGAGGCCCTGATGCAAAGCATCTCAAGAGGAGCATTCTCTGTTCCTGGAGGCCACAGGCTCTACTTAGAAGCAAAGAAGAAGGTGGAATTTGACTACAAGCTAGTGCCCAGGAAAGGAGTGAAGGTGAGGAATAAGGAGATAGGGGTGGCCAACAGAGTGTGGTCACAGGGTTGGTGTTGCTACGTCTCAAACTCTATGCTCACAGCACTATTTGTGAAACAAAGACAGAGAATGGCAATATAATGACATTTATAACATTTTATATGCACTATTCATTAGACACTCTTAAATAAACTGAAAATAGTTCTTCTGAAAGAGAATTTGCAACTAGGAATTCAGGTAAAACTAACCATTTCTTTTATTTTTCAAAAAGTATATATATATGTATATATTTGTTTGTGCCAAGTAAGTAGGTATAATATAAAAGGAAATAACCTTGTTTTTATGAAGTGTATCATACCTCAAATGGGTAAGATAATATTCAATTGGATATGGTGGATTAATACTATATGTTGATGGTAACTGGTATGTGCCGATAGTAACATTGTGGATGATGAGGAGCAGTTGTTAACAGACATTGAACATTCACGTCCTACACCAGGTACAGTTCCAGATTATTTTCTTGCATTACCAATTTAATTCTGAGACTCATGGAAACTAGGTACTACTTTCTTCTATATTTATGCAGTAAAGAATTGTAATGCATGAGGATCTAATAAGTGGCTGAAGATCATACAGCCAGTCAGTGACAGAGCTGATAGGGCAGCCTTTAGAAGCTCAGGATTCTTTTCTTCTTTTGAAAATCCTCCTGCTGTTTTCCATGATGGCTGCAGCACTTCACATCCCCCCAGCTGTTCTACAAGGCTCCCTTTTCTCCACATCCTCAGCAACTTCTGTTCTCCTTTGTCTTATTGATAATAGCCATCCTCACAGATGGGCTGGGATCTCATTGTGGTTTTCATTTGTGTTTTACTGGTATTAATGATGTTGAGCAGTTTTACAATCATCTATTTGATGTTTTAATTTCTTCTTTTGAAAAACATCCATTCAGATCCTTTCCCCATTTTTTAATCAGGCTATGTATTTTTTAATTTTATTTTTTATTTTAATTTGTTGTATATAACTGCAGAATGCATTACAGTTCATATTACACATATAGAGCACAATTTTTCGTATCTCTAGTTGTATACAAAGTACATTCACACCATTCGTGTTTTCATACATGAATTTAGGGTAATGATATCCATCTCATTCCACCATATTTCCTACCCCCATGTGCCCTCCTTTCCCCTCCCACCCCTTTACCCTATCTAGAGTTCATCTAATCCTCCCTTGCTCCCACTCCCAATGCCACTATGAATCAACTTCCTTATGTCAGAGAGAACATTTGGCATTTGTTTTTTTGGGTTTGGCTAACTTCACTTAGCATTATATTCTTCAACATCATCCATTTGCATACAAATGTCATGATTTTATTCTCTTTTATTGCTGAGTAATATTCCATTTGTATATATACCACGTTTTCTTTATCCATTTATCTACTGAAAGGCATCTAGATTGGTTCCACAGGTTAGTTATTGTGAATTGTGCTGCTATAAACATTGATGTGGCTATGTCCCTGTAGTATGCTGTTTTTAAGTCCTTTGGATATAGACTGAGGAGTGGGATAGCTGGGTCCATTGGTGGTTCCATTCCAAGTTTTCCAAGGAATCTCCATACTGCTTTCCATATTGGCTGCACCATTTTTCAGTCCCACCGGCAGTGTATGAGTGTGCCTTTCCCCCGACATCCTCGCCAACACTTACTGTTGTTTGTATTCTTGATAGCTGCCATTCTGACTGGAGTGAGATGAAATCTTAAGTAGCTTTGATTTGCATTTCTCTAATTGCTAGAGAGTTGAACATTTTTTCACATATTTGTTAATTGATTGTATATCATCTTCTGAGAAGTGTCTGTTCAGTTCCTTTGCCCCTTTATTGACTGGGTTATTTGTTTTTTTGTGTGTGTTTAGCTTTTTGAGTTCTTTATATACCCTAGAGTTTAGTGCTCTATCTGAATTGTAAGCGGTAAAAATTTACTCCCAAGCTTAGGCTCTGTATTCACCTCACTGATTGTTTCTTTTGCTGAAAAGAAGCTTTTTTCTGTTTGAATCCATCCCATTATTAATTCTTGATTTTAATTTTTCTGTAATAGGACTCTTATTAAGGAGTAGGGGCCTAATTCAATATGATGGAGGTGTGGGTGTACTTTTTTTTCTATTAGATGCAGGGTCTCTGGTTTAATTTCTAGGTACTTGATCCACTTTGAGTTGAGTTGTGTGCATGGTGAGAGATAGGGGTTTAATTTCATTTTGTTACATATGGATTTCCAGTTTTCCCAGCACCAGTTGTTGAAGAGGCTATCTTTTCTCCAATGTATGTTTTTGGCACCTTTGTCTAATATAAGATAATTGTAATTATGTGAGTTAGTCTCTGTGTCCTCTATTCTGTACCATTGGTCTACAAGTCTATTTTGGTGCCAATACCATACTGTTTTTGTTAGTCTTGCTCTGTAGTATAGTTTAAGGTCTGGTATAGTGATGTCACCTGCTTCACTCTTCTTACAAAGGATTGCTTTAGCTATTCTGGGTCTCTTATTTTTCCAGATGAATTTCATGATGGCTTTTTCTATTTCTATGAGGAATGTCATTGGGATTTTGATTGGAATTGCACTAAATCTGTATGATGCTTTTGGTAGTATGGTCATTTCGACAATACTAATTCTACCTATCCAAGAACAAGGACGATCTTTCTATCTTCTAAGATCTTCTTTAATTTTTTTCTTTAATGTTCTGTAATTTTGGTTGTAAAGGTCTTTCACCTCTTTTGTGAGGCTGATTCCCAAGTATTTTTTTTGGAGGCTATTGTAAATGGGGTACTTTTCCCTCTTTCTGTTTCAGAGGCTTTATCACTGATGTACAGAAATGCCTTTGATTTATGGGTGTTGAGTTTTTATCCTGCTACTTTGCTGAATTCATTTACTAGTTTTAGAAGTTTTCTGATAGAATTTTTGAATCTTCTAGGTATAGAATTATATCATTGGCAAATAGTGCTAATTTGAGTTCTTCTTTTCCTATATGTATCCCTTTAATTTCTTTAGTCTGTCTAATTGCTTTGGTCAGTTTTTTAAGAACTCTGTTAAATATAAGACAGCATCCCTGTCTTTTTCCTGTTTTTAGAGGGAATGTTTTCAATTTTTCTCCATTTAGAATGATATTTGCTTGGGGCTTAGCATAGATAGCTTTTACAATGTTGAGATATTTCCTGTTATCCCTAGTTTTTCTAGTGTTTTGAACATGAATGGGTGCTGTATTTTGTTGGATGCTTTTTCTTTATCTGTTGAGATGATCATATGGTTCTTATCTTTAAGTCTATTGATGTGATGGATTACATTTATTGATTTCCTTATGTTGAACCAACCTTGCATCCCTGGGATAAATCCCACTTGATTATGGTGCACTAACTTTTTAATATGTTTTTTATTTGATTTGTCAGAATTTTATTGAGAAATTTTGCATCTATTTTCATTAGAAATATTGATCTGAAGTTTTCCTTCTTTGATGTGTCTTTGCCTATTTTGGAATCAGGGTGATATTGGCCTCATAGAATGAGTTTGGAGGTATTCCCTCTTTCTATTTCCTGAAATAAACTGAAGAGTATTGGTATTAGTTTTTCTTTAAAGGTCTTGAAGAACTCGGCTATGTATCCATCTGGTCCTGGACTTTTCTTGGTTGGTAGGCTTCTGATGGTATCTTCTATTTCATCAAACTTGAAATAGATCTATTTATATTGTGTATATCATCTTGATCCAATTTAGGCAAATCATGTGACTCTAGAAATTTCTCAATGCCTTTGATATTTTCTATTTTACCGGAGTACAAATTTTCATAATAATTTCTAATTATCTTCTTATTTCTGTAGTGTCTGTGTGATATTTCCTTTTTCATCACATATATTAGTAATTACATTGAGTTTTCTCTTTCCTTTGTTAGCATGGCTAAGTGTTTGTCAACTTTATTTTTTCAGAGAACCAACTTTTTGTTTTGTCAATTTTTAAAATTGTTTCTATTGTTTCAATTTCATTGAATTGAGCTCTGATTTTAATTATTTCCTGTCTTCTACTGCTTTGGGTTTTGATTTGTTCTTCTTTTTTAGGGCTTTGAAATGTAATGTTAAGTCATTTATTTGTTGAATTTTTCTTCCTTTATGGAATGAACTCCATGCAATGGACTTTTCTTTTAGTATGGCCTTCATATTGTCCCAGAGATTTTGATATGTTGTATCTATGTTTTCATTCATCTCTAAGAATTTTTTAGTCTTCTCCTGGATATCTATTACAAACCATTGTTCATTCAGAAGCATATTATTTAGTCTCTAGGGTTGGAGCAGCTTTTATTTCTTATTTTATCATTGATTTCTAATTTCATTCCATTGTGATCTGATAGAATGCATGGTAGTATCTCCTTTTTTATATTTGCTAAGAGTTTATTTGTGGCATAATATATGGTCTATTTTAGAGAAGTATCATGTGCTGCTGAGAAGAAAGTGTATTCGCTCATTGAAGGATGAAATTTTCTATATACATCAGTTAAGTCTAAGTTATTGATTGTGTTATTGAGTTCTATAGTTTTTTTGTTCAGCTTTTGTTTGGATAATCTATCCAGTGGTAAAAGAGGTGTGTTAAAGTCACTCAGAATTATTGTGTTGTGGTCTATTTGACTCTTGAACTTGAGAAGACTTTGTATGATGAATGTAGATGCTCCATTTTTGGGGGGCATATAAATTTATTATTGTTATGTCTTATTGATGAATGGATCCCTTAAGCAGTATTAAATATCTTCCTTTATACTTTTTGATTAACTTTGGCTTGGAGTTTTCTTTATTTGATATAAAGTTGAAAACTGCTGCTTGCTTCTGCAGACCACGTGAGTGGTAAAATTTTTCCCAACCTCTCACCTTCAGTCTGTTGATGTCTTTTTTTTTATGAGATGAGTCTCTTGGAGGCAGCATATTGTTGGGTCTACTTTTTTTAATCCAATCTGCCAGTCTATGTCTTTTGATTGATGTGTTTAGGCCATTAACATTCAGAGTTAATACTGAGACATGATTTGTATTCCCAGCCATTTTTGTTTATTTTTGGTATTTAACTTGACTTGGTTTCTCCTTTGATTAGTATTTCCTTTAGTGTAATACCTCTCTTTGCTAATTTTCATTATTGTTTTTTTTTTCCTCTTGATGGAAGATTTTGCTGAAGATGTTCTGTAGTGTAGGCTTTCTAGTTGTAAATTCTTTTAACTTTTGCTTATCATGGAAAGATTTTATTTCATCATCAAATCTAAAGCTTAATTTTGGTCAATATAAGATTCTTGGTTGGTGTCCATTTCTTTCAGAGCTTGATATATATTGTTCCAGGATCTTCTAGCTTTCAGGGTCTGAGTTGAAAAATCTGCACATAATCTAATTGGTTTCCTCCTATATGGAATCTGAATCATTTCTCTCATGGCTTTTAATATTGTCTTCTTATTCTGTATGTTAGGCATTTTCATTGTAATGTGCATTGGTGTGGATCTGTTGTGATTTTGTACACTTGGCGTCCTGTAAGCATCCTGAATTTGGTTTTCCAATTCATTCTTCATGTTTGGAAAATTTTCTGATATTATTTTATTAATAGCTTGCTCATTCCTTTGGTTTGGAATTCTATGCCTTCCTCTATCCTGATAATTCTTAAATTTGGTCTTTTTGGTGGGATAAAAGAAACAAATTAAAACAATGAAAAAAATAAAGAATATACAACACAACTATAATATACTCTTCAGATGTTCCAGTCCTCAAAATTCTGATTCATGCAAAGTATTTCATTTCACATATGTTGGGGATGTGAGGGAGAAGAAAGGGAGAGGGAAAAAAAAACTTGAAGGAAGAAATAGGTATTTTTTTTTTTTGGTTGGAGATCAGTATCTTTCCTGCTTCCCTTCTCATCCAATAGGTGGGGTCATCTGTTGTTAGCTGGTATCCCTACCCTCAGGATGGTGAAGGTAACCAGGGTGTCACTGTGCTGGGTTAGCGGTTGCTGGGGAGAGGGGGAATTAGAAACTGGGTACCTGGCCAGCCGGAATTCCAACCTGGGAGTTGCTCCCACTGAAGATGGTGATGAAGGTGGCCCAAGATGAAGGTGCCTGCTTTCAGTGATTTGGTGTCAGATCAGGTGAGGGGAACCGGATGATGGCACTGGATGATGAGTTCAGAGAAGAGCTCTGTGGCATGCAGTATGGCTGACTTCAGAGCCTGTGTGAAGTTCTTGGGTGCAGGCAGGATACTACGTGTAGGGGACTATCTCTGTGGTAGAAGAGTTCCAAGATGGTGGCGGGGGAGCCCCATGCTGGTAGATGGGATGGGAAGTTGCCAGGTGTCCTTCATGGGAACAGCATTCGTGATTTCTTCTTGGGTCAGTTCTTCTCAGGTGCTGCTGCTGCCAATGGTCTCCCTTGGATACTGGGTGAGGGAAATCTTGCATGGGCGAGTAGTTGGGAGACTTTGATGCTGAGGCCTGGAGCCCTGTATAGGCATGGTGCTTCTTGTGCAGGGGCAGGAATATTGCTTGCAAAGAAGCAGTATTCTCACTACTTGAGTCCCATGTCATGGATTGACATAGAATACTGCCTCTCTCTGGCCCGCCATCTTGGATCCCTGCTACATATATTTTTTTAAACTGTTGAGTCATAGAAGTTTTAATATACTTTGAAATTGACTCCTTATTAGATATATGGTTTGCAAATATTTTCTCTCATTCTATACATTGTACTTTTCATTTTGTTGATCGTTTCTGGGCAGTGAAGAAACTTTAGTTTGATATTTCCTACTTATTTATTTTTGGTTTTGTTGCCTATGTCTTTTAATTTTAAATCCAAGAAATCACTGAGATGGCAAGTGTCAAAGGTTCCCCCCACCAGGTTTTCTTCTAGGAGTTTTACAGTTTTAGGTCTTATGTTTAAAACTTTAATGCATTTTAGTTCATTTTCATACAAGGAGTAAGACAATGGTCCAATTTCTTTCTTTCCTGGCTCTCTATTCTGTTCCACTGGTCTTTGTGTCTGTGTTTATGCCAGTAGCATGCAGTTGTGATTACTAAGTAATACAATTATATATATCATATATGTGACAAAATATTATTCAGTCTTAAAAAAAAAAGCTCTACCAATGACAACATGGATTACCCTAAGAATATTGCCCTAAAGGAAATGAGCCAGACATAGAAAGACAAATGCTGTGTGGTTAAAGGTCATTGGCACCATAAAAACCAACCACCAAAATAAGGGCAAAACACCGTTCAGCTCATATTAACATAGAGTAGAGTTAAAGTAGAATGCTGATTAGCCAGACCTGAGAGTAGAGGGAGGGGAGATACTGGTCAATATATAAACATGCAGCTACAGATGAGTAAGTGCTGCACACCTGATGGACCACTATTACTGAAGTTAAACTAATCTCTTGTGTACCTGAATGTTACTAAGAGAATAGATGTCATCATTCTCATGACAGTGGAAAATGTAATTATGTGATGTAGGAAACATTTAATAATGCAGACATATATCAAAACATCATATTATACACTTTCAATGTACACCATTTTGTTAATCTCAACAAAGCTGAAAAAAAACTCAGAAGCAGTCTAGGAAAGCTTTGTGGTACAGGAGGGGGGAGATACAAGTCAAGGAAACTGTAGACATGACTCTAGTTAAGAAAGGCTAGAACAGATGCAGAAAAAGGATGTGCACACACTGCAAAAATGGAGGAGGTATGTGTTTGTAGAACTGCTGCTACATCTGACTGGGTCTAAAACCTGGGGTGGCTGCTGGGTAGCATTCATGTGAGAGAAGGTTGATACAGGGTTTTCGTGTCTCACCAAAGAGCATGGACTTCTGTTGTATCCACAGAAGGAAAGCAATCACAACAGGATCTTACTACAAAGGATGCAAAATTCAAAGTCAGTTTTGTGATCTATTGAATCATACCTCCCTCATCTGAAGACAGATCTTTGATCCCTAACATGTTTTGGTTTCTTCTTGGTTCCTCAGGCAATGGAGGTCCTCCAGAGCTTCCTACAGTCACAGTCTGTTATAGAAAAATCCATCCTGCAGTCAGACAAAGCCCTCACTAAGGGAGAGAAGGCCATAGCAGGTACAGGGGAGGTCATAGCTCTCAGAGGGTGGGGAGGTTACTGCATAGACCTTGACTGACTGGGCAAGAAAACCTTCCTGAAACCAGAAGCTTCCTCCTGCTAAATCTGAAAGCAAGAGGAGAGTCCAGAAAATGAGTTTCCATCAAATTTGCAAATATATACTCTTGCGTCATGGCTATTGGGCAAATTGAGAGATTTCCCTCTTGCCTTTTCTGAAATCACCTTGGTGTGCTAACCTAGAAGGCTAGAATGCAAACCTGTTGTTTCTTCTCTCTTCTAAAATCTTTGTGGAGCAGCTGAGCGGGCCAAGAAGGAGGCAGCCGAGAAGGAACAGGAGCTGCTAAAACAGCAGCAGAAGGAGCAGCAGGAAAAGATAGAGGCCCAAGAGAGAAGCTTCCGGGAAAATGTGGAACAGCTTAAGGAGAAGATGGAGAGAGAAAAGGAGAACATTCTGAGAGAGCAGGAAAAGATGCTGGAGCACAAGCTGAAGGTGAGTCTCTACAGGGCCTGGCAGGACCTGACAGACAGTGCCTGTTTCCTCAGGATGGGATGGGACAAAATATTAGATACAGACAGCATTCCAAAGGGACACTAAAAGGCAAATGTTTCATTGACATGGACACCTCAAGTGCACCTGGATCCTAATGAAGCCTATAAATCTATGAGACTTCAGCACTTTTTTTATTGATAGACTTTGGAGGGTACAGATAATAACCCCCAGGATGGTGGATTACTCTTTGTTGAGATTATGTGCCCCAATTGAGTAGGATTCTGGCACAACCATCCAAGAGACCTGAAACAGATCCTTATGGTCTGCATGCATCAGATTTGCCTGATATAAAATTAGGACAGTGAAAGATCAGAAATTGCTCCTCTTGCTTTTGTGTCTTCCTGATTCTTCTATACAAGTAGAGTACAACAAACCTGTGTCACAACCAGGAGCTTGATGACCAGTGTTCTGTACAAGGGCAGCATTTCCCATGACCTGTTAGAGGATCACAGCCATGCCACCTTGGTGGATCTGAGAATCAATCAGAATTCAACCTCATTCTCCCCGACACAGCATCCTTTGTGCTGGAATAAAATCCCTCTCCACCTCCAGTGAGTGTGAGGAAATCTCACAAGTGTGTAAGCCCTTGGTACTCCCCCTTTTCAGGTCAAAGGTCTGGAAATATCAAAGAATATTGTAAGGTGGTAGAGAAATAGACACACGTGCTTAACTGCTGAATTTGTTAAATACAGAACTCTTGGCGGTTTATAATCAGGGATTCTCAAAAGTGGACTCTTCCTCTCTTATAGGTCCAAGAAGAATTTCTTACTGAAGGATTTAAAGAAAAATCTGAGGCATTAAGTAAAGAGATAAATCGACTAAATGAAGAGATTGAAGCATCTAAAAAAAACAGTCGCTCGATATTTTCACAGATCCTTACTGGAGTTGGCAGTGTTTTCCTTGCAGTACTCCCTGGGGCTGGTAAAATAGTTGGTGCAGTGTTGACTCTCATAGGCAGTCTTTTTGAATAACCTGAGGATTCCTGATAGGAAATTATAAAAAGAGGCATCTTTTATTTGAATAGCTACTTTTAAGGTACCTGTGTCATATCAGTTTCATTCAAGAGATGTTCGAGAATAAAAAGCAATTATCAAAGATTATCAGAGTATATTCTGAGAAACAATATTTATTGAAGAAATCATAAATGACTAAGACAATATGAGATGATTTCTAGAGAAGATTTTAAGTAAAACAAAAATTTAAATAGCAATAATGAAGAAAATATTTGAAATTCATATATGAGGAGCTCTGTGGGAAGTGACTAACAACTGCATTAAGTAGAAAGAAACATAAGAAAAAATTTAAATTTACTAATAAAAAGTGTGCACAATAAAACTGTGAAGCACATAGTTTTGCCTTCTTTGTGGGTAGTGAAGGACAGGTTTAATAATATACATAAAAATTTAAAATGCACATACCTCTGATCTAGCAATTCCACATATAGGACATTCTCTTATGTATCTCTTCACTCAAATGAAAATGATATTTGTAGTGGTTTACTTATTTCAGGATCATGATGATTACAAAAGACTGGAAGCAACTGAAAGTTCCTCTGTCAGGTACTGATATGGGAAATCTTAAGACATGCTTTCAGAAAAATACCCTATAATGATTGTTAAAAAGGATGGGGGGAGTTGTATGTGTCGGGAAACATCTCCAAGAGGCATCTTAAGTGAAAAAATATAGAAAGTGTGAATAATTTATAAAATAATGAGTATGTACATATGGTATAACCTACATGTGGAAAATACAAAATAAACTAGTATATATGTCACAATAGGAAGGCACCTGTCTAGTTGAGGTGAAAGAAGACAGAACGACTAACTTTATACTATATTTTCTTCCATGCCTTAACACTTCCTATGGATTTGTTATATTCAAACAAATATGAATTCAATTAGCAAAATTAAAAATGAAATAATACATGACTGGGAAAATCCCAGGACAGGAGGAAAGTGTTTAATACTACTAGAAATAGCAAAAGTCAGCTCAACTAGAAAAGTCTGCTCCTGAGAATAAGGAACTAGAGACCACAAGACATCCTGATTTTTTGTTTTTAATTATGACCTTTCAATAAGGCCTTTAACATCTATTCCCCAGTATATGTTCAGATAGAAGTCTCTTGCGATTTTGACTTGAATGGTCTACAAATTCTGCCCCATATTAATAAAGAAGGGAATTTTTTCATTTGAGTTAATTCAACATTTATAGAATAATAATAATAATAATTTTTATTATTTTGTGGTGCTGTGGATTGAAGCCATGGCCTTGTGTATGCCAGGCAAGTACTGTATCAACTGAGCTAAATCCCCAGCCCAACATTTTAGTAATTCTTTCCAGGTGTCTAGTGCTTCAGATTTACAGCCAGAATGAACTCCTAGTAATTCTACAAGCTGGGCATGCTCTCTTGACTCTGGACCTTTACAGATACACAGAGGCTTCCTCATCAGCCCAGCTTCCTCACCTCTTATCTTTATTTGTCAAACTATGATATTCCATGAAGTCTCCTGTCTAACTTCCTGAGATAGGATGGAGCGTCCCTCCCCTCTGCTTTCATTGTGCCATATTGTCACTCTACCATAGAGCTTTTTAAAAATATATATAATTGTGAAATTGAAAAGTGCTTCTGTCTATCACCTCTTGATCTGAGGTACATGGTCTTCTTCACCACCCGATCTTTAGTTCCAAGTAGAAAGCCCATAAATACCAGGTATGAACTGTTTAAATACATGAGATGCCCTTCAGGAGGGCCCCAGTTGACCATGTCCTCACCACATTTCTCAATTTCTAAGGCTCTCCAAATAAAGGATAATATTTGAGGAACTAGTGTAGAAGGGACTCACTGAAACTGAGAGGACTTGTCCACTGGTGTGAAACTGCTGCCTATTATCTCTGTAGGACTGGACACCCCATGTCCCTAAGATCCTCAAGCTTCTTACTCATAGTAACTACCCAGGAATGAAATCACTACTTTATTTCCTAGCAAAATATGATTTTAATATAATAAACAAAGTGCCATAATCATGCAAACCTCACTTCTGCCATAGTCTTTCTATCAGTCTAGGCTGGTTCTGCTGAAATAAAACTAGGCATTTTATATAAAGATTAAAAAATCTCACTGAAAATAATACCCACAGGCTGTCAGAGGAATCTGCATATTGTCCACAGAGCCAGGAGACAGCAGCATTACAAATACTTCCTTGTTTCCTCCTTCTTACTAAGGTCCTAGGAGCACACCTGTGCTATCTTGGGTCTTAAAGTAATGGTCAGTCATCTTTTAGTTTCCCCAACCAAAACATATATACAGAGGTTTCTTCCACTGGCAACAGAATTCCTGCTGCTGAGTCAATCCCCAAGGGCTTGCTGGTCTCTCTAAGGAATTTCCTAAACACTGCACATTGGGATGGTCTGGTAAAGGACAATGAGGGGGCAGGCAAAAGCTCTGGTGCCCCATCACATCTCCCCAACACACTTGTCCAGCAATGAAATATGAAACCCTCAAAAAGGAAATGTTGGCATATAATTATAGCTATTTGTACATAAGGAAATGGTCAGAAGTGAGGCAAAAAAATAATAAAAGAAGAGTAAAAAGACTTCCCCATCCACCCAGTTTAAATCTTTGTCATAAGTTGTCATCTGTTGGGTTAATGTTTACAGACACCCAAAAGAAGTTTGTAGGCAGAAGGCCCCTCACATACTTGAAAATAAATAAATACTTGTTGAATTTTTGATGGTATAACAGATCTATTTTTTCAAGCACCTTCTCAACAATTTTGTAGGAAAACAATTGCACACCACTTGTCTACATAGTATTTGGCCATTTTCATAACCTCTTGTGCATTTTACCAGATTGTGTCGACATCCCACCTTGCTAGTACCACCTTCTGACATGTTGGGCTGAATTTGAGCAAATTGCAATAATTTGTAATTTCAAGAATCTTTTCTGTGTTGGAGTTGAAATTAGGTGTGGGAATGTGTTAGAAATAATAATAATAAAAAAAGAACTGAGCAGATCTCTGAATACTAGCAGTGGAAATAACATAAGGAATCAGGGAAGCTGAGACAGTTGCATGGTCTCCTTGTGGCCTCCTCAGTCTCAGATTACATTCTGTCACATAAGCATGTCCTTCAGAGGGAGGAAGTAAGACCATGTGACCAAGCTGCCTGCATCCCCCTGAGGGGCCTCTGTGAAGCAAGGTCTCTTCCAGGGGGAATTTGGAGAGGTTCTGAGGAAGGTTTTCTAGCCTTATAATTAGACCAAAAGCAGCATCCTCTGTGGATTGAGGGGTCCCCTTCAGTCCCTAGAACATGGCACAAGTACAGTGGGCTTCTAGGACTGCTGGGCCTTCTGTCATGTTCATGAAAGGGAACAGGCACCTCCTTACTTCTCTTAAGTAATCACATCCTGAATCCCACACAAGGAAGCCCGCTGACTTCATTATTTCTTTCAATTCTTATGTGACTGAGAGACTCTGAGGATGATGAAGGACAAGCACACAGCATCCAATGGGCTGAGTTGTGAGCAAGGTAGAAGGTTACTACTCACAAAAGTGAGCCATTAACTATCTTCTTGGACAGTTGGGACATATTCAGAGAACTTACTATGTGGTTGTCTCAAAGGCAAAAACAGAGGATGATTAAACTCAGGTCATTGGAGGGAAATCAGTTATGGGGAGACATTTGGAGTTATGTGCAAAACAAAGCTGTCACAATGTGTCATATGACTGCCCAATGCTCTCTGCAATTTCCAGGTGAGCTGATGAACTGGTGAAAATAAGATGGCTGGAGGAAGCCTTAGCAGAAGAAATTGCTTCTTGGCTACACTGTAGATTAAAGCATGCAGGACGAAAGACTGTGAGTGGTTGGGACATGCTGGGGACTGTCCATAAAATGTCTGATGTTGCTGAATACACAGAACCCCCTTACCTGCTCTCATTGCTACTTGCAATGACTAGATGCCTCCAAGGGGCATATCAAACTAAATGATCCTCTGCAATGATGTCAGATGTACTACATGTGTCCTCTCCCATTATCAGAAGGGGACAAATATGCTTTGACCTGTGTGAACACATTACAAGCTTACTTCCAACCTTCCCCAGCAAATATAACCAATGCAAGGGCCATTGTTAAGGAGCTAATCTGACTGTGTGCTGTGAATGGCACACCATAATTAAAGGAGAATGACCCAGTAATCCATTTTGCAAGTCATGACACATAGTACTCTCAAATGAGGACATATTGCGGATTTTCCACCTGAAACATAATCCAACAGGGGCTGGATTAAATGATAGAACCAATGCCCTGCTGAAAAAGTCTTGGAGACTGAAAATACTTCTTATTTTATTGGTTAAGTTGAATTGTCTGCCTGAGGCGCTGAGACATTAGTGCCTGCATGAGTGCCAGGCATGAGCAGTCTGCAAGCAATTCTATGTTAACATGCCCATGGCACTTAAGATTACAGATAAAGGGCACATCCACTGATCATCTTCTCAAACTGGTCAGGGGTACTAAAGTGATAGTAGGAGCAAATGTGACTCCATTTTGTTTTATGACTTCATCCTGTAAAACAACCATGCCAAGTAGAAGAGTCATGACTGGAGCAAGATGTTCTTTTCCTTTTGCTATAGAAACCTTTAAGAACATGGAACTACCTAATGGGGCATTGTTTCTGTAACTAGGGTAACGGGGCTCTGTTTCTGTAACTGGGGTGACTGAGCTAAATGTGATTGGTTAGGCTTCCCTCCGCTTGACTGCACTGTCCCGCTTCTGTAACCTGGCTTGCTTGCATTGGCTAGACCCACCCCCCCAACATCCCTTTTGCGGTTTTCAGGCTTATAAGGAGTGCCCTTGCAATTGTTTGGGGCTGATCAGGGGAAGAGCTTTATGTTCTGGTCAGCTGCCACCGGTGTGCTTCAATAAAGGCTTGATTCGATTATACGTGAGTGGTCTGGAAGTCAGTTTATGAAACCCTGAAACAAAGCTTTAACTGTAACACTAAGAACAATTTTTTGTTGTCGACTCCTTGAGACATCATATTTGTTACCAGAAGCATTAGCTGGCCATGTACTGTACAAATAAGTGCCTGATGGTTCCCTTTGCTAACCCCTTGGAGGAGGGAAAATTTTTAAATTTACAAGGAAAGCTTGTAAACCTGGGAGCCAGACCTGGGCAAGTACAGGTGTTTAAGGAGCACTTTGTATCAGTTTATGGCAGTTATGTGCTAAGAGCCATAGCCAAGTAGTAATGATGCATGGCATTTTTGGTTGAAAGGTGACACCAGCAAGCCATTGAGATGATATGATTATGTTAAGATCTGCATTCAAATGGATATTAGCCCCCTGCTGTCCACCTCGGCCTGCTACGGGACTCCTGGAGAGTTCCCATTGGTTGGGGAAGTGCGGTAGGAGGGAATTCCGGAGGAGGGATTTCCTGTTGGTGTGTGTGTGTGGGAGAACGCCCGCGTGTGTGGGTCGGCATATTTCCCGGGAGCATACAGGGCATTGGCGGGAGTTTCAAAAATAAAATTTGTTCCTGTTTGAGTGGCTCGTGATTTTTGTGCCCAGCCAGACTACCACAGTTATGTATTCTAAATGTGTCTTATTCTTTCTATACCCTCAAAGTACAAACATATAGACCTGGTCTGGTACACTTGCCCAGGGAACACTATTGCAGACTATTAACACAGGATCTTATGGTAGTCTGTATTCTGCCTTATAGAGCTGATTTGCCATTATTGGTGCCTAATAAACATTTGTCATCTTTTTGTTGGGTTAGCAATGAGTAACCTATTCCTGGATTGGGCAATGGAGGTGCAGGAATTGTTCCAACTAACTGGTTGCTGGATCTTCTCAGCAGGACATTGCACACTGGGTAGCTCAACCTGCAAATGAGACAGAATGGACTTGACTGAAATGCAACTGTTTTGAAACTTCTCAAACACTGAAATGGCCATCAAATAATAAGTCTAAACAAAAGATTTTTGCTTTGATTAGAAGGACACCATTTCTTGAGCTCCTGGGTATACTTATATGGAGCAGGCCTTGATGTGAGGTAGCAAGGATATAAACTTGTGTAAATCCACATAATGGAGCAGATACCTGTCAAAAATATTGAGGAAGTTTTCAATGAACTGATATGGAGTGATTTTCATGTATCTATACACCATTTGATCTTACTGTTAGAAAATGTAAATAAGAAAATATACTTGTATATGCACATTTTTTATGAAGGAAATTCAAGGATAAACCAGCAACAAAAAGATTGTATTGACAGGATGGGCAGGAATGTGGTGGAAAGAAGAGAAAGACATCTGGAATTGGAATGGACTATAAGATGAAGTGACATTTTTCTAACTACCTCTTTTATTGATTCTATTTTTTAAAAATACATGACAGCAGTGGAATGCTCTGACTTTTAGAATCATGGTGTTTAACATAAGCAAAAATTAAACACATACTTAAAATCAACCAAAATATCAAGATACAAATAAGGTCCAAATTGAACAAAAACAGTGATAATGACTCTAACGATACTACAAATTAATAAATTTGTGGTAAAGCAAAATGGGAATGTTAGCAGTTTAAGAGCTGACAGGCTGTGGATTTACACATTGACATACAACAGCTCTGCTTACTGCCATTTAAGTATAGAGGCTTACAGTAGCTAATTGGTACCTAATAGATAATCACAGTAGAAGAGATGGGAAAAGAAACAATAGGGAACAAAACAGTCTCCCTTTAGGCTTAGGGAAGTACAAGTCCCTAAGCTGTATGAGCTAAGAGTTCCTAGGTGGTTGACAAGCTTGTACTCATATAAGAAATGTAGAATGCACCTTCCAGTATTATTGCACCAACTCCCTTGCCTTAATGTATCCAAAACTTGCTTATGTATAAAAGTATGAGCCCTACTGTGCTCAGGGCTCAGACTTTGTAAATTATCCCTCATGGTGCCACTAATAAAGTGTTGCTTCCTGATCTAAGTGTCTTGAACCTCATTTCTCTCTACAATTTAACCACACCATGAAAGGGCGAAGAATGAAAGAACTATGCAACATTGGAATACATAGTCCACTAATAATGTACTGTCATTAGCAAATTCATTTTTCACAGAGCTTTGGATCAGAAACTTTAAAAATATGCTATATTTCAGATGGAAAATCCTAGAATTAATGCAAATAGATAAATCTATTATGTATGTTGGCAACCAGTCCTCTCTTAGTAAAAGGAAAGAAAATGAAGAATGTCAGAAGTTTGAATGAATTCAGTTGTGTTAGACTAAATTGGAAATACTATCAGGAACTCAAATTATATATAGAAATCGGTAGGCAAAATTCTGGTGTAGAATATACATACATTGCTATCATACCTACCTGTATTTCAACTTTCCCCTTGATATGGACTAAAAACAACAAACATGTCTAGTGTGATATGTCAGTGTCTTAAATTCCTTTATCAAATTAAAGGAAACACAGCATTTGGGAATAAGAGTAAATTCTGGGACTGAAGCAGGAAATACATGATATGGTCCTGAAATATCTTGTAGTACCATAAAGTAAAGAAAGAGTAAAAATATAATAGAAGCATGTCAAGAGAATATAGAATGTAGGAGCTCTTAATGAAGAAATCTGGGACTAGTTGAACAACAAAATAAATACTAATCATAAATTCCTAAAACCCACAGAGTAAACATTGTTAAGTCTTTGTTGATACAACTAAATAAATGTATGAGTAAACAAATAAATGGAAGAGAATATACAAATTCTTATAGTAGCATTCTAATTAATAAATGTATGGGATGATGAGAACAGAAAATCACCTTTAGCTGGGCATTGTAGTGCATGCCTGTAATTCCAGTGACTCGAGAGGCTGAGGCAGGAGGATTACAAGTTCAAAGCCAGACTCAGCAACTTAGCAAGGTCCTAAGCAACTTCACGAGACCCCATTTCAAAATAAAAAATAAAAAGTGCCAGGTATGTATGTCAGTGGTTAAGTGTCCCAGGATTCTATTCCCAAAGTAAAAAAAAAAAAAAAAAAAAGAAAGAAAAGAAAAGAAAAAGTAAAAGAAAATTACTTTCAGGGAAATCTCATACTAATTAATTTACAAGCAGGACTAATCAATGGATGCTAAAATTAGTGGCCAACAAAGGAGAGCATGAGACTATATTTGCATAATAGTCTAAAAATTATCTCCCCAAAGGGTACTTTTAAATTATAAAATAGTAATAGTACTTCACAGTAGAGGAATTTGGCAGATAGCACCTTAGCCAATTAATCAAAGTTAAGATAATAGCATCAGGATAAATCATGTCAACATCATGAATCTCATTATGTGAACCTCAGAGAAAGGTAGAATGCCAGTCCTGTGATATTCTTACCAAAAGGTATGATTTCAATCTAATATTAAGGAAACATCAGAAATACCCACATTGAAAACAGCCTACAAAATGACAGGCTTGTAATCTTCTGAAATGTCAAAGTCATGAAAGATGAAGAATTAGGAGCTACCAAGATGAGTGGAGACTAATGACTTGCAGTGAGGAGTCCTGAATTGGAATATGGAGCAGAAAAGAACATTAGAGGAAAACCAGTAAACTGTGAATAAAGTGTGTAGGTGAGTTAATGGTATTGAACTACTGTTGACATCCTGGCTTCAACGATTGTTCTATGGTTATATACCATATTAACAGTAGGGGAAGCTACAGAAATGGTATATGAAAACTCTCTAATAGCATTATGTAACTTTTTTGGAAATCTATTTCAAAATAACAACTATTTTAAAAGAGAACCAAGAGACCAGTCTATAGGACAGCCTTAAAGTCTGGCAGATCTTTTAAAAATGTACAGGGAGCAAGACCAAATTTGAGTCCATACTGTTAAGTTCAGCTCAGCTTACTGACTAGAAATTGCTGCCCATCCCACCTCTTCCCTTGCAGACAAAGTAACATCCCAGACATGGCCTCATAGATGGGCATGCCAGGCCCTGTGTGCCTCATTGAGAACCTAGAGGGGCATCTAGTGGTCAAGCAGGAAGCTCTGCAGCTCCTGTCAGCCATCACACAGCCTGTAGTGGTGGTGGCCGTCATGGGCCCCTGCTGCACAGGGAAATCCTACCTGATGAACCAGCTGGCTGGGAAGAAAAAGGGTGGGTGTCACCAGCAAAGCTCTGCTGAGCCCTCTGTCCACTGCACGGTGGGCATCCAGCCTGGGGATGGAGGGGAGACAGAGTCAGGGAGATACAGTGAAAGCTAACTTTCCACCCACCAGTGGGCTCCTTACATTCTGTGTATAGAATTCGAGTTAATCAACTCACTTATCTCACTTTGACATTATTTTCCTATTTAAAAGTATGTATGTATTTATGGGAAAAATAATGTATTAATGAAGAAAATAAGCTTACATCATGATGCATTATGATACATTTAGTAGAATGTTTATGTAGTAACATCAAGCTTCCTTTGAGCTTTAAGGTAAAATGAAGGCTTCCTACTGCATTGGATACTCTAGTTTCCCTATTTCTAGGATTGTAATTAAAATCACTACTTGCAATTTCTTTTATGTCTTTTAACTGTTTATTAACTTTTTCTCAGTCTCTTCGCCTGTCCATCCTTATTCTCCTCTGCAGGTTTCTCTCTGGGCTATACAGTGCAGTGCCACACCAAGGGAATCTAGATTTGGGTGTACCTCTTCCCCAGAAACCAGACCACACAGAGGGACTAGTTCTGCTTGACACTGAGAGACTAAAATATATAGAGAAAGTAAAAAAAAAAAACCAAAAAACTTTCAGATTCTACTCATATCAGACAATACCCTGCCCTGAGTTTGTGACTCCCACTCCTTGACTTATGCTTCTGACTCATCTTATTAAAGTATTATTCTTTGAATTTACTTGGTATATGCATTAAGAGTGGAGACTCACTTCAATTGATTAATTATGGGTCAATCTATAAAATAATGACAGCTATTTTTAGTCTTTTTTTTTTCATATTATAGTAAAATGTTTGTGAGGTGACTGAAGACATCCCTAAACTGGGCTATAGTTTTCATAAACATGCCTGACTTTTTGTGTGGATCCATAAAGATGATAAGAATACCCTTTTTTCACAGAAGCAAAATATGAGATCTAATGATGACATCTTCGTTCATTAAAGATATATACATATTACTACCCTTATAAATCTAAGGCTTGGAAACCTCTTATTAAATGAATTTATTTTAACTACTGCTAAAACATTCTTTACTGTGAGAAGTCATGGAAATGGAATAGGGTCAGGAACTAAAGTAGGATACCCTTATTAAACTACTTTGAATTTTAGTAGCTGATAAAAAATAGCTACTAAAATATTATCAAGTGCTTTTGTACTTCATACTCTTACATACATTTATATGGGGTCTGATTTACACAAGTGAAAAAAGTTATTGCATGTCAAAGTGACTTACCCATTATTCTACATCTAATGAAGACAGAACTAAAATTCAGTCTTTGTCCCTCTGAACTAAGCACATTCTCAGCCACTCTTCTGTGTGGCTTCTGCACTGGCTTCTAGGGAGACAACCAGAATGAAGTCTGGATCTTTGCCCTGGCAATCCCCCTGAGCAGTTCCTTTATTTACAATAGCCTAGGAACCGTCAATCAGCAGGCCAGGGACCAACTGCAGTATCCTTTTTTTTTTTTTTTTTGCAGTTCAGAATAGCACTAAACTAGAAAAAAAGCTTTTTTTTTTAGAAAACCACAACCACACAGTAAACACACCCTTCACTGTCAAAGATTTTAGCTATTGGCATTTTTTAGAGACGAGCAACCCATAGACACTCATAACACTCTGGTCTCTGTACTCCCTCACTTCCTCACCTCCTCATGTATTTATCACCACCCTTCTTCATTTCTTAGTCTAGGTCATTATCAACAACTTCAGCATTTCCATGACCTTAAGTTCCAAGCATTGCACTGAATTCACTTTCACTTTCCTGTATCTATTAGGTAATTCTCATCTTATTTGCTCTCTGGTTGATTGATCTCATCCACTTTTCTAAAACACTTGCTTTTTTTTGTATTCAGAATGTCATAGCTTTCTAATATTCCACATTCCTCATTGGTAGTCCTTCTTTTAATTCCTTTGCTGCATCCTCATCCTTATTATGGCCTCTGAAATTAGTAACTCTTTAATTATTATACTTCTCTTTTTTTTTTTTTTGTCTACTCTTAGTCCCTAGGTGATCTCAGCCAATCTCAAAGCTTTTTGCTGCAAGTATTTATCAGTCACCATCAAGTTTGTATTTCCAGTTATAACCAAGTTCCAACTTTTGTAGTTAGCTGCTGATGTAAAATCCCCACTTACATGTGTAAGAGATGTCTCAGGCTCAAAATTAAAATTCCTTTTAATTTCCTGTCCAGAACTACTCTTTCCCCAATCATTTCCAACACAGTAAATTCTCACATCATTGACAAAGAGGCTCAGATCATAAACTTAGGAATCATCTGGTATGATTTCTTCCCTTGCATCCCAGAAAGTATTAGTCAATGAATCCTTTCAGCTGCACTGGCAAAATTGTTTCCCTAGACTGACTTATTCTCAGTACCTCCTAGAGGGCTTTAGTCTCACTTCCACTCTCTCATCTTGGTTGTGTTCCTGACTGCCTGTTTTATTTATTTTTTGCTTATAATTTTGACTTTGACAGATATAATCCCAGCCAGTATGTTCCTTTTTAAAAAACCATACCATCACATTCTTTCTCTACTCAAACCCCACAGTGGCTACTCATTTAGTTTAGATTAAATTCAAACTCCTTACTTTGGTTTAGAGATTATACATCCTAAACCCTGTTTCTTTTAAGTCACCTACCCTATCACAGTAGACTTCATGATATGGGTTGTATGCACTAGTGATTTCCTCAGAGTTTGCAGGTGATGTGACTTCTGTCCGGAATGTTCTTCCACTGGATTTTTTTATGGCTTCCTTGGTTCATTTAGATTGCTGGTGAAAGCACATTCATCTCTGTGGACCACTGCATAATCAGCATCACATACCGACACATGCAGATATTTTCTAACTTTTTGCCTCATTAAATTTTCTTCAAGATAATCATTATCAATGTTTAGATTTATTATATTTTGTTGGCTTGTTTATTGTTAGTCCCCATCACTATGAAGTCTCATTGATTGTAGGATTTTTAATCCTTAGGACATTGCCTAGTTTATTGTAGATGTTCAAAAAGTGTTTATGAATGAGTGAATTCTGTGAGTGAGTGTTTGTGAATATATGAGTGAGCTAATAAATATAAAACATTGTTTTAGGTAAGCACTGGCAGCAGCAAAGATACCCAAAAAAAGTGGCATTTTTCCCCCTGTAATTTTGTTAATGTGACATCTCGGCTATGTGACAGAGCTGACAAATCGAATCAGGGCAAAATCCTTACCTGGGAATAGTGAGGTAGATGACTCAGCCTACTTTGTGAGCTTCTTTCCAAACTTTGTGTGGACTCTGAGAGATTTCTCCCAGCAACTAGAAGCAGATGGGAAAACCCTTCACTGCTGATGAGTACCTGGAGCATGCACTGAAGCTAAACAAAGTTACTGGGATTGATGGATGGTTGAATTAAAAATAGAGAGAAAACAATACACTAATGACAATTTCCAAGCAGATGTTAAAGATTATAGTTATGTAGCTGTGTTATCCTGACTGTTCTGTTAGAGGCAATGAAAAGATTGCTTAACTTGATCAGTTAGATCCAATTTAAAATTGTATTATATACATTTTCTTGGAGAAAGATTTTTCTTTCCCTGTTCCTTTAACTTTTGGTATTCCTCATTCATCATCAGATTATTTTTGTTCTTACTTTTTATAAAAGTTATAAAGTTGAAGTGGTAATGTATTTGGGGTAATTAGTTTAAAGTTCATTGCATCTAATTTTTATTCTTGCAGCTATTAATAAAAAAGTAAGAACTTTAATGAGCCTCAGTTATGCATTTGAAAGTTCTTCCCAAAGAGAAAATGCTTCATCTTTGACCAGAATGCTCACAAGAAATACCTTAAACAGCTGGAGCAGTTAGAGGAGAATCATCTGAATCCTGAATTTGTAGAACAAGTTGTAGAGTTCTATTCATACATCATCAGTGATTCCAATGCCAAGAATCTCTCTGGTGGTATCACAGTCAGTGAGCCTTGTGAGTCATTCTTTCTCTCTGCTGCTTACTGGACTTTTTTTTAACCCCATTTGAGCGAAACTCTTTCAAAATTTGTTGTGGTCAGCACAAGGAACAAAAGAAAGTTTGAAAAAACTGGCTTTTTCAAAACTTAATACAGACTGGACTTCACCTATGTATGCACATGCTCAGAATTGTCCTGCTAGGCTGACCATGTATCACCTCTTCACCTTGTGTTTTTATTTACAAATATCAAATTCCTTCACATGAATCATTTTTGCTATATGTTTTGCAGCCTACTGCAGTAGATATGCAACAGATATACGGGGCCAAAGAGGTGAGAGGAAGAAGCTGGTAAGAGACCTTGTCAAGATTTTAGAACATCCTGGTCTCTTTTGAGAATTTGTTGTTTTTCCACTATTACCGCAAAGCAGCTTTTGCTACAGACTGCTTAACAACCACTTAAGTGAATACATCACTTGCCAAACTGTTAAAATGGTATTTGTTTTGTTGCACCATTGAGATATTTTTTGTTTATTTGGTTGGCTTTTTGGAGAGGGAAATTTGGAAATGGGACAAACACAAAGGTCATGACCCACCTACATCCCCTTTTCATCATTACATACAAGAAGAAACTAGCAGAGCTAAGAATGGAGTAAAGAAAGGCAGTATGGCAGGCACCAGCAAAGAGTTAAGGGCTGTCACTCTTTAAAATTATTATTATTTTTTAATATTTTAAAAAATAAAAGAAGTTTTCCAGTCACTGGGGAAAGTGTATTTATTTTTATACAGAGTTACTTAATTACCTCTAAAACAAGTGTTGGAAATTGTTTTTGCTGATACAAAGTATTTTAATGAACAGAATATATATATATAAAGTTTATGAATAGAGCTCAATCTATGTATTTGCTATTCTGCTTGAGTTGACAGAGTATAAAACCCCAAGTTGAGTCTAAAAGTATATCACTTCATAATTAAAAACACTAGAATGCTTATTGGGATAACTTTTTTAAAAAATGAAAATTACTTTTCTGTTATGTAAAGAATAATTTGCTAAATGTGAGAAATCATTCTTGAGTATATAATGATAAAAGAGTCACATCAGAAAATTAGAGTTTTTTTAAAACTATTTACAGTTGGTTTGTAACAAATATACCAGCATTCATGATAACATTTTAAACTGTATATTCTGAGGTATTAAGTGTACTATTTTTTTAAAGGAGTTCACCTGTGATGATTTAATAAAAATCAGCATCTCATATTCCAACATATATGTGAAATGAGTATCCCTATCTTGCCATTTAGCCCCACAGTTAATAAAGTAGCCGAAAATAATAGTAAGTCTGGCTTGGTGCTTGGTTAAATACTGCCTTAAAGCTTCATGCAAAGCAAATAAGCTTTTCTGTGTCTTTTAAGAAAACATGGAAGACAATTCATTTTTTGAAATAATTCTGATATAGTGAAGAAAGCCCAGTATAAAAATGAATCACATCTTAAGTGATTCAGTTAAAAAATTTGGGCTCCTGAAGCAACAACCAAAAAAAAAAAAAAAACAAAAAACAAAACTAGATAATAAGGAAATGGAGGTAATTTTTTTTATTGTTAATGTTAAATCATTTTTTGAATGTCCCCCTTAAAGGAAGCTAGTGAAATATTTGCCTTAAAAGACTTTTGGTGGTTTTACTTTTGTTTTGAGCATGGGGGTTGTCAGAAAATCCCTTTCCTTTTCTCTCTTTGTATGTCTGACTAGGAACAATTGTTGATATTCATAGCATTGGAATTCTTATTATCACATGCACTACAAATGACACAAGAAACAAAAATGACCAATATTCTGAAAACTGACACTGGATCACAAAATGTGACTGTGGGAGACCAACCTTACATGTGACTGAGTCACACTCCCCTGCTGGGTGCTGAGGTGCTCAGTCACAGAAATGTGGCAGAGTTTTCCCCACCCTTCTTGGGTCCGAGGGTTGGTGTCTCATGCATGGGTATGTCTTGCTACAGCCCCATGGGTGAAGCTACGCTCACCTGTTTCTTTGTAGTATAATCCCTTGCCCTGTTTAGGATAGAATCTTCCATGGAAGTGCCTAGTGTGTGTCCCCTTCTCTTACTGTGCCCTTGGGTGTGGCCTACCCAGGTATCAGTCAACCTGCTGACAGTGGACATCATGAAGATAGACTCAGCCCCCTGAAACCTGACCCCTTGCCTCATTTGAATAGCTTCTCCTCAATAAAAGGGGTCAGCACGTGCTCTCACTCTCTCTCTTTCTGCGGACTCTCTCAGAGGAGCCCTCACAGCGACCCCAAAGAAAAAGGTATTTGTGTCTCTTGTGTGGTTATTTTGCGCAGCCCAGTTAGCCCAGTTCAACTGGAGTGACCCCTGAGCCTTTTAGTCGCCAGAACAGAAACCAGGCATGTGACAAAATTTTCCAATTAAAAATAATCATTTTATAAACGTATTGGATTATAATTCATTGATTATTTATTTGTTTAATATTTAATCAGGAATGACTACATACAAAATCTGTTGCACATTAGTGTTTGAGTATTTACAGTTGAGATTATTGTATGAAGATAGATTGGATAGGAAAGGTCAGAAGAGGGGACTGAATTAGCCTTCTTGGTTTAGACAGAAAACATAGGCATTTGATGAAGTTATTATTGTTGTTAAAGTCATAGGGTTCAATAAAGGCGTTTTATCTTAGTAAGCAAAGAATGAGGTGAATATCAAATTATTTTATTTATGTGGTAATTTACTTTCAAATATTTCAGAATAAGTAGTGTGCTTAGATGCAGACTCTAATTTATACCAACAAGATGGTTAATGAACATCTGAATTGCCCTATTCATCACTGTAAGAATTAGCAATCGAGGATAGGAAGCATTCTTTTCTGAAGCAACAACAAAAAGCTGGTTCATTGGCATGAATCAGTAGAAATAATGAAGGCAGTGGCTGAAAAGCATGTGATGTGCTAGGAGAAGTGAATAGGGCCCAATACTCTTGCTGAACATGACAGGAACGTCAGCAGGATCATGGCTCACCCCATCTGCCTTGTCTTCCCCTCTAGAAATTGCTGCCCTGATTCTTCTTTCTGGGCTTGCTCCAGAGGACCCTGGCCTTGTTGCAACTTCATGGTCAGAGAAGCTGCCCCAGAGCTTTCTGCTTGTGTGTTGGTGTGAGCTGAAACTCCAAACCTTGTTTTTTTATCCCTGTGCAGGAAATTTTAAAGTCTGACATGAAAAGTCAAGCAAGAGAATTTTACTATGAGTGAAAGTAAAGTAAGGCTCAAGCAAAAAATACTCTTGAGAAAGAGGGGTTAGTCTTCAAGAAGAAAATGACAAAGGATTCAATGCTGCTGCCTAATTTATTACTATTTGATGTTTATCAGGAGCACTGGGTTCCATCTTCTACAGTCTTTTATGTATCAGATGTTTAACTCCTTCACATTGTGTGGAAAGGTTTTGACCTTTGCTGGTCTCTTCAAAACTTTCATGGTGATCATGCCATTCGGGGGACTTCATCTACAAGCCAGTTCTACATTAATGTGGATGCTGGGGTCAATGATAAGCAGACTTCATCCTAGGGGACCTGCTCTGTTAATGAAATTTCCCTTCCAAAATTGGGCAACCTATGGCCATAAATCCTAACTTCACAATGACCTCAGTAGACCCTGCCAGGAGTTAGTTTCATTGATTTTTTCTTTCTTGACTTGTTTGTTTCCATGTGTTTATTCTCAGGGTTAGTACATCTCTTTGCTCTACAAGTTTCTTGATTGTTCATTAAAGGCAGTTTCAAAGAAACCCTGTGACCCAGCTCTGGTATTAGTTCACATTTCACTGCTCATTACTGACCTAACAACAGAGGACTTCCCCAGATGCAGACATACTTCTTAAATGGTCCTACTGTGTGTTGCAGTCAAGGTAACATCATTGGCAGAATTTTACCTGAGACTGAAGAAACCAGACTTGACCTGATTCTGATTTGTCAGCTCTCCTGTTCCCTTCAACCATTTCCTGTATCTCTGGAGAAGAGTCCGCTCTGTTCTTCTTCACATTTCTAGTGAGTTCCTGCTTCCCATCCTCTCCCTAACATTGAAGAATTCCTTGACAAATGATCTATGAGGGCTGAATAGCCAGCTATCAGAAAAGGAGAAAGGAATGCAGGAGGGACTAAAGCAGCTCCTTGATCCAAAATACCATATGCAAGAATAGTCTAGAACCTGCCTTTCTACAAAATTGTGGGAAAAATACTTAAAGAATGTTGATTCCTTCAATGATTTAGCCACTTATTAATTTCCAAGCATGAGAGAAGTCTTTTGCTGGAAGCCTTTTTTTACTTCACTTATGTGGCCCTTTTCCTCACCCCTGACCCTTCCCCTGACTAAATCATGTTCACTTTGTATGAGCCTCCTGGTATTGACTGCTACTTATTCTTTTGGCTGATCATGTGTGTTAGAGAGTTCTGATGGGGAGGCAGGGCTTCTTCCTCTGACTCATCCTCACTGTCAGACTATCTGAGGAAGATAGATCTCCCATAGGCAGCCAGGATAAAGGCCTTGGAGAAGGAAAGGAAGAGGGGAGAGAGACATCATGTCAATCTGGAAGGACACATTGGGTCTGGAGAACATCTTGTGGTTTGCTACACCCAATTAGTTTTAACCACAACAACTTCTTCTACGTTAGAACACCTGTTTCTGTTCTTCACAGCTCCAACCGCAGCAGCCCTTCCTTAGTTACCCTTGCCCATACCCCTGGCAACAGCCACTCACAAAGTAGACCCCAACTTGAAGGGCTTTCTCTCCCCAATGGAGGTGTCAAACCACAGGCATATACTGTTTTGGGGGGAGGGGACTGAGGATTGAATTCAGGGGCACTTAGCCATTATGCACTTAGCCATTATGCCCAACCTTTTATGGTATTTTTTAAAATTTAGAGACAGGGTCTAACTGAATTGCTTAGGGCCTTGCTAAGTTGCTGAGGCTGGCTTTGAACTCGTGATCCTCTTGCCTCAGCCTCCCCAGCCACTGAGATTACAGGTATGAGCCGGTGCACCTGGCAAAATTATGTACTTCTGATTGGCTTATTAAGCTGGGAGCTTGAAGAGCTTAATTGGTTCATGCTAACACTCCACACCCAACCAATCACCTGTGCTATCAGATATACCTTAAAAAACCCCTAGACAACAGATACCCATTGGCATCCCTCTCTTGCCACCCCCACTTTTGTGAGCCCTGCTTTCTTTCTATTACTCTAATGAATCCTGTTACTTTGCTCTCACCCTTTTGTTTATGGATTTCAATCCTTGAATCTGTGAGACAAAGAACCCACCTAATCACACTCTGTGTTTTGTATCCACATAAGTACTACCCAGAGCTTTCCTCTGATGGCATCTATGGGTTCTGGGGACAGACTCAGCTGCTGGTCTTCTCATTCCAGTGCTTTTGTTCAGGGAACTTATAAGGAAGTTGAGAATTGTCTCACTACCCTCCAGACAGCAGAGCTATGCCTGTAAGTTCCACTACTCTGTCAGTCTGTAGACATCATTTTCAGTAAGAATTTGATCCTTGTCTAAAAAGTTTGGTTTAATTTCAACAGAAGCACCTGCCTCACTCCTAAGTGATATAAGGACTGTAGAGCACTGTAGTTTTTTACAATTCCATTAATATCTTAAACATTATAATTATGCTATGAGCCAAAGGCAGTGACTTCATTCCTGGGTATCATGAGTGAGAAACTTGAGGAAGACACAGCATATGTTCTCTTGCTCAGAGAGAACAGGGGCAGCAGACTCAGGAGCATGTGCAATGCCCTTTCTGATCCAATTTAGAATACCCAATATGGTCACATTTTGAGATCTTTAACTTAATTACATCTGTAAAGACTATTTTTCCAAATTGGTTTTATGGTAACCTTCTGGGGTTTACAAGTCTGCTGGTTGGGATGTTGATATATATTTGGGGGGCACTATCCAATCTATTGCAGTCTGTTTTGTGGTCCTCCAAAATTTACATTTGCCCTAAATGCAAAGTATATTCATTCCATTCCAATGTCCCTAAAAATTGGTTTAAGACAAAATACAGTGGTAGGGTAGGCACAGAGCGACATTTACACACTCGAAGAAAAAAAAATTAGAAGAAACAAAGTGGTCACCAGTTGCAAGGATTTTGACATCCAAAAACTGGGCAAATTCCATCAGATTCCAACACCTACAAATGATCTTCAGCTCAGCTCCATCACCCTCTGTGCCTGACATGACTCAGTGGGCCTCTGGTTCTGTGATGGCTCGAGCAACCTCTGTGCCCTCAGAGGCTTTGTCACCTCTCCCTGTGGTGGTTGCACCAGTCCCTATCTTTGCACCAGCAGTGGATGAGCTTCTCTGCTCACTAACACCTTTGCCCTTGCAGTCATTCTTCTCTTTCCTTGAAGAGTAACCCATGTGTGGGAATGAGCATTCCTCTTTTCCCATTGCAGGATTGACAAATTTTGGAAATCTGTTTTTCACTGGCATTTTTAATCCAAGCAGCATTTTCACTGGTACAATATTCTCATAAAACTTGTGAGTCTCCTGTGCAAGTCATGAAGATTTATACTGTGAAGCAAAATGCTCCTCCAATCCTACCTCACTTGTGCATAGATGGGTGAAGGGATCCTTGAGTTACATGCCCAATCTCTCCAAAAGTGTTTTCATTCACATCCATGGACTTCTCTTCAGAGCACACTTTCCCACGAATAAATTTCCTTATTTCAGCAGGAGATTTACCTTCCTGTGTCAGGGTTTTCAGCCTTTCCACGATGACAGGTTTCTGATTTAGCTCACTGAACCATGTTCAGCAGCAGTAAAACTTTTAATATCATAATTTAAGAAAATTTTTTGAAATATTTGTAAGATCCAGTATGTGCATATAGGGTCCTGTTATCCCCTTTTCCTTATTCAATAAAATTGAGTAGAGGCCTTGCATAAGCCATAGAATCATTAGTTTAAGTTATAGACAATAGTACAAATATTTAAATATATATATAAATATATAATAAAAGATCTATCATCTCTAGATGGTAATGAAACTTAACAAAAGTTGTTTAAAGGGACCATGGTAAATGGAAACTTAATTTCTACCAAATGTATGATTTGATTTTGACTTTAATAGAATTACCAATAATTAATAATATAATAAATTGTATATAAATATTTGTACTTTGAAATTAGCTCTAGATTAACTTAAATAATTATCTTAATTTGGAATGAAGTGAAAGACAGAGTTCCTAAATTAGAAGCTGTGGCTTTTATGAGGGGCATGAGAAATATATATATAGAGAGACATCTTTCTAGAATAGAAAATACATATGTTTAATAAGTATAGGAGAGGGATTTTGTTTTTTACTATTAACAAAATGAAATAGAAAAATATGAATATTCTTTTATATACCAATCTATGAAAAACTGTCATTATTGTTATTAAACAATAATGTTGACCTAAGTATGGGGAGTTAGTGTCTCAAATATTAATGGGTAAAAACAGGTCAACAGTATTGCTTAAGGCAGTGATCTAATTTAGAACTTTATACGACATTGAGCTAGCAATGACATTTGGGGGATTTATGTTAAGATAATCTTTACGTATAAATAAACAGTTGTATGAACATCTTTAATAGCTTTACTTAATGTAGCAAGATTAGCTCTAGTAATATGTATAATTTTGACTTTCTAATTTTAAAAATACCAACATTTGATGTAGGGCATTACCTTGTTTTTAGTTAAGGTAGAGAATGGGCTTATTACTTTTTAAGCTTTCTATTGAGATAAACTATTGGCTGTTGAGCTGACTTGATTATGGCTGTCTGTTTAATATTTTAGGGGTAACTATTTTTTAGAGTTATTTTTCTTCAGTGACAAACTGTTGACAAGGGCTCAAAATAAGACCCTGTTTTAATGTTTAGAGGCTTCCAAAATCGGTTTATAACTTAAAAGAGGAGTAAAATTTTTACCCAGGAAGCTTATTTCTCTTGGGATGAGATTAGCATTTCAGTTCTTTCTGTCCCCATGTTTCCCTTTCTCCAATTTGGTCTCCATTCAAATTATGGTGTTATATCCAAACTTGGATAGGACCATATTAACCTCTGTAATCTCTTGCAATGTCTGGGGCTAACTGGATGATAAACTCATATTTTGAAATTGGGTGACCCCCTATAAATCCAGGGCATTGTGCTGTCTTTTTGAGTCTCTCTATGAAAATAGAAAAATTCCCTAAAGGCTTACTAAAATTATTTTTAAGGCATCTTGTTTATCTCTTGGATATTAATCTGTTTTGGGGAATTATCTGTGCTCCAAACAGACTATTAGGTTCGTCCCTATTCTGTGTTATTGGGACATGGTTAAGATAAATCTCTTTTTATATTATTTTTTTGGATAATTTTTACCTTAAAATTTAGCTAAGTACAGCATAATGTTTTTCTAGGTGAGGCCAGACATTTGGCATAAATTCTGAAACATTACAATACATGTATTTTAACCTTTTGAAAATCTCTCTGAATTTGTTTTGGCCTATACTAAATTTGAGAAGTCTCCTTTGATTTTTATGCCTAGTAGGTAATTTTAAGGCCTTTTCTCATGATAGTAATTGATGCCAGACCTAACAATATATGAAAATAAGTCACCTTTTTTGATCATTGTAATTTTTAAGTATATAGACTAGCTGATCCATCCTGAGGCTATATGCAAAATAGACAATTTAAAAGAACCCTCAGTCTCTTCCTGAGAGAAGGTCTCAAAATATCCATATATCTTAGAATATCATCCCTTAAATAGGTGTCTCTTAATTGTTTTGTAAAAAATGTGATTAAGGCTATTTCCCAACGTAGGGACTAGTATACACATCTTACCTTATATTTCACGGATAATAGATTCAGTCAGAGAAATTATATAATACAATAATTTTTCAACAAAGTTTGCAGCTTTTATTGCTAAAACTAACATATGTAAGAATTTGCAGTAATTATTGGAATCAATTAAGTCTAGTCTTAAAATAGAAATTTCAAAATTGGAACTCAAGGTAATATTTGAAGACATTTATTGTTTAATCGAGGATGTGTAAATCTGCTTCACTAAAATTTGGTCCTTATCTAAACAGCAAGAATGATTAGGTATAAACTAAATATTTTAATAAGCTCTGTCATGTCAGAATATGCACAAAAATTTTGGTTCACATCAGTATACTAGTATCAGGGGAATAGCCTGAAACATCCTAGAACTGATTAATTCAAATATCTATAGTCAGTGCAGTTATACATAATTTGTTTCTCAATTATTTTAACTTCTTATATTACTGTCTAGATAATCATACAAAGATTTACCTATTTAGGAAAATCCTTTCATCATTAAAATCTAGAATATATAAAGACCCTTTCTTTTACCCAAAGGTGATTTTTTTCTTCATTGTAGGCTCTCCAATGTATGTTTTCTCTCTGTAAATGCATCTTCTTCTCCTCCTAGAATTCTTTTTGATTATATTTCGAAAAAATTCCTGTAAATCTTAGAATCTGAATAATTGTTATATTTTAATAAGAAGAGATACTTTAACTGTAATGTAGCCAAAGTTTTTTGGACATCTTTGTTTTATAGAATTATATATGTCTATCATTTATAAAGGCCTGAACAATGATTTAGGAATTAGAGATCATTTGATGGTTATATTTCAACTTTAAAATCTAGTAAGTATCTCTTGGAACAAGTATATTATAGTAAATTACATTTATCTTAAATATTTTTAACTATAAAAGGCAGAGCATCAGATAAATGCATGTATAAAAAGCATAAATTACATGTTTCTTGTTGCAGAAAAACAATTAGAAGCAAACAGACATATAGTAATTATCCTGTGAATTAGAGTAAAGATTATTTAGATAACTGAAAAAATATGTATCCAGAATAAAGATATATCTTATTACTATACAATTTAAAATAAACTTTATTAAACCACATGTTCTTAAAAGTATTTGGATCCATTTAAATTTATTTTTAACTAGAGTTCACCCTTATCTCTATGTGACAGTCACAAAATTTCTGTGCACATATTTGTCTATGTCCTGTATTAACATAGTTAGAAACCAGAAAAGTAAGAACATTTGATTGCCAAAAGCTTGTGAGAAAATCGTCTCCGATTGCTGGCCTTTTTCATATAAACAAGCATATGCAAGACATTCCTCATTAATGCAGTATTATTTAGTAATATTACAACAAAGAGAACAAATCAGTTTAGCTTCAAGAACAAGTCAGGTGGAGGGCTGTAATAAAGAAGTTTGCTGAATTAGCTATTACCTGAAAAGAAATTGTTTTGTTAGTATTGAAAATCCGAGGGGGAGGGGAAGGATTCTGACAGGCGGGCATCCTTAGGGGAACTCTGAAAAGGCGGGTTCTGTAGCTCTTAGTAGAGAATCTGTGTGAACAGAAAGTGCAGGTTAGTAATTGGAAGGCGGGGCGGGAAGCCCCTTTTGAGACCCTGGGAAGAACCAAAGGAAAGCTGGGAAAATGTGGGAGATGGGGCTTACCCGCCTGTTACTCCCTCCACGTGGCTAGAAAGTTCCTTTGTGTAGAAGCATGGAACCAGAACATAACCCAAAGTTTTGCTTGAAATTTTAGGATTTTTTACCCGTTGTGCCTAGGAAGGAGACTTGTGAGTAGCTGCGCCCAGGGGCATGCCCTGGGAAGCTGCAGTGTTGTCCGCTGCCATGTGGTTGCCCAAGGCAGGGTCCTGCTGGGGGCGGAGGGCAAGCGCTCCCGGAGCTTCCCCAGTTGCATTCGTTTGAGCTGTCCACTTTCCACTGCCCGGGGTCCCTCTGTGACCACATGGCGTAAGAGTCCCACCTGTTGTCCTGGGGCCGCGGGGGAGGAGGAGCGATGGGCAGGTTTGTGCGAGTCTTGGCCAGTGGTCAGTATCCCCCTAATGGTGGCACAGAGCCGAGGGCCAAAAGAGCATCCACTGGCACTGCCTTATTGTTCCGCCTGGGCAGGATCCTTACGGGCAGGCAGCGGCCTGCCATATTTTCTGCGAACTGCACCTGTGCTAGCACTCTCACAGTTAATGGGAGCATTTCCTTACATCGGTACTCTCTCAGTGCATGCTCTCCTGGGAGCATCTCAAAAATTTTTTAACTCAAAAAATGGGCTCCTCGGCAGATGCTGGTGCTGTTAGTCCTTAGGGTAATCTGCATTTGGTTAGACTACGGTTACTAAGGGGCAACATATTGCTGCTGATGGGTCTCCAAACGTAAGTTAGATATCCGGTAGAATTTAGTGAGTTAAAGCCTAATATTTGCGTTAAGAGTAGCAGCTGAGTTACAGCTCACTCGGATTCAATATTTGGCAAGGAGAGGCTCAGCAATTTTATTAGCTCAATTTAAGTTGCCTGAATAAATCTAGAAGTAATAATAATATTAATTTTTTTTTTAAAAAGATTTATTTCTCTTGAAGTAGAGAAATTCTGGAATTTAATGTCCCACAATGAAAATAATTTTCCTTCTCTTTTCTCACTCCCTAAACACGAATCCCCGGTACATAAATCCAAAAATTCTTATTTAAAACATTTCAAAATATAAAGAATCCACATTAATTCCACAATAAGCCATAAAAAGTATGCTTATGAGAGAAGGCTATACTCATCCATATACATTTCATCAATTACCTTAAATCATCCCATGGGGTCTCCATTTAACACCTTCTAACTGAGCTGGTGACCTATGCTGGATTTGCAAAATCTGACTACATCAATAACTGAGAAAACAGAGAAGAAAGCACACAAGCACACAAAAATACCTTTTCAAAATCTGGGGCGGCTCTCAACCTTGAGAGTCCATTGGAAAGAGACAGAGCCACCTGAATTCTTTATTCTTACATGGGGGTGGGGGACACACACAAAGGGAGGTTCAAGATGGAATGTTCTTTCCCAATAAAGCAAAGGGTCAGGTTTCAGGGGATTGAGTCTAGGTTTGTGGTGTCTTGCGGTCAGTAGATTGATTGACATCTTGGTAAGTCACACCCATCTCAGGTTCTGTGTGGGATCAAAATGCAGAGTGAGCAAAAAGGACACATACATACACAGCCCAGACAGAGCAGCAATTTCAGTCCAATGTGCTCAAAATGCTCACAGCTCACACACACAACCCATGGCTGGCCCATGACAGTTATTGGTTATACAGCCCAAATGGAAAATCCAAGATGATCTCATCTTGAGAAGCTTTAATTAATTACAGTTGTAAAATTTTTTTCCAGACATGGTTATGATTACGGCTTTGAGGCATTAGCACATGGACATAAATTTCTGAGGTTACCATTGAGACTGTTACAGGTGTATATCAATGTCCTACTTTTGTGGATATCTTAAGGAAAAGCACAGAAATGTCACAGAACTTTTCCTCCATCCTGATCATGATCCCAAGCTCTGGTACACTGTAACTTTATTTTTCTAAAAAAAAATTCTAGTGAATGAATGCATATATAACACAAGGCCTGGAAGAGATTCCTTAAGCTTATTATCTTATTAACCCTGAGAAGAAGCCTGAAAGTTAAAAATTTTATTCCTTCTTAGTAGATGAGTAAAGTTTAAGTACAGGCTGAATGAATTGTTAGAGATTTTATATTTTACAGTCAGTCCATGGTAGAAATAGAATTTGAAGTGTTTCCTATTTTATTCCGATTATCTGCTATAAAAACTTACCTGTCAAAATTTATTTTCTCAAAGGGTAAATTTATTGATAGAGAAATGTGATCATTGTCTAACCATACAGGTATTTATAATGCACAATATGATCTAGATGGATACTATTGTTTCTGCAGTCATTTTGTCAACCACTAAAATGTTTCCAGAATGAGCAATTTGTATGTAGTAATGTGTCTTTGGGAACTCAGCTCACTTTACGTCATGTGAAAAATACATCATTTCATGACATCCAGTCTTATTTAGCACCACCATTTGTCTATTCATATTATATTTGATGAGCCTCATGCCAGGCTGAATGCTGGGAATATAAAATTGATAATGTAGAGTTCCAACCTCCAAAATGCCTGAGAGTATATATCAGTTAGGATTTGTATCACGGGTCATCTAAAGAAAAGCCTCAGAACATTGTTGCTTAAACAGTTCCATTCTCTTTCTAATAAGAATTCAAAGATTAAGAGTACTTGGATTTGTCTCGCACTTGGGGCATCCAGTCCTTTTATTTTGTGCTTAGCCATTGTTTTTCAGGATGGAACACCCTCACATGTATTTAAACCAGTAGATGAAGAAAGGAGGGAAAAGTCTAGATCCCTTCTTTAAAGACATAACTGGATAAAGTATCACACACACATATTACTTCTGCTAAGATTCCATTGCCATCCTACTACCAAGAAGTCAGACATTCAGTCGCTCTAAGAGGTGTCCAGGAAAATATCAGGTATTCTATTACAAGGAGATAGAGAAACAGTGGATAGTGGAAAATAAGTAGAATTCTCTGTCAAATTAATCATTAATATCTCAAGGTCTTCCAGTACACTGGAAAAATAGACTATATGTTATTTTACAGTAAAAATAAGGAAAATTCTCTCTCTCTCTCTCTCTCTCTCTCTCTCTCACACACACACACACACACACACACACACACGGGGCGGGATTGTGCTGGAGTAAAACATGATCAAATGTAAGTTGAAGGAAAAAAATGAATTAAGAAAGATTCTAAAAGAGACGAGAGGGACAAACAGGAGAACATTTATAATGGTAACAGGAGAGGGACCACTACCACAGGCTGCATGAGGGCAGATAGGATTTGCAGGGATTCCTGCTTGATCCCGAGCTGCCCCTGCATGTTCTCCATGAGGCACATGGGGATGCCCATTTCTGAGGGCATGTCTGGGCTGTTATTTTGTCTGCAAGGGAAGAGGTGGAATTAGTTAGAATTCCTGTCTCTAAGCTTAGCAAGCACTTTTACCAGTTTATACTGCCTTCAGAACGTCACAAAATTCCCCAGTATTGCCACATATTTTGTGTTTCAGTGAGAAAAATAAGGGTATTATTTGCACAATTTGATCATATTATAGAATACTTAAAAATAGTCCAATGCAAAAATATTGTTATGCAATATTCATCTATATAAATATTGACTTATATAGATTTATCTATATTCAAACATTCTTATGAACAAAAGTTTTCATGTTTTGAGGTGCTCATTAAACAGTTTACTATAGACACTAAGAGGGAAGTAGAGCAGGTTCAGAAGAAGTTTGCTTTACAAATTGGCTATATGTAAGAAGAAATCAATGTCTATTGATTTATTGAACCAAGAATTATGTTTTGTTTACTTTGTGCATAGATTAGGGCCTAGATGCTTGTTTCTGACTTCAATGAGCCATAGGTTTGTTCCGAAGAAAAGTAACTGATAAACAGCACCTGTGTTTATATACAATGTGCCTCCTGATATTGAATATTTAATGCAATCTCCTATAGAACATGGTCCTATATGCTTTCCTTCACTTTCTGTCCTTGATCCCATGTCCCTGGATTGTTTCAGTAAGATGCTAGGCCCTTTCTCCTGTCCTACAGGCTAGCACACTGCATCTTTATCTCTACCCTGTAATAGTATTCTCTGTTCCTATTTTCTAACCCAGGTATAATTTTAGATTGAACTATTATTTCATTCACACTGAGCTTGTTATTTATCTACCTTCTTGTGTATGTAGATTGATTCTTCTTTACTTCTCATATTCTGTAATCCAAGTTTTGCTTTAAAACCTATTCAGTTTGCTTATTTCATGAGGCTCTCTGTTCAGAGAAGGTATATTACTTAGCATTCTCAAAGGTGATTATGAAGCATTTTCTGATGAACCATGACTTTTTTTCTCTGAACAATGCTTTTTGAAAAGTATGCATAATTGTACCAATATTTTTAAATGGAACTTAAAATAATTTTTTAAATTGTGAAACATAAGAAATGACTAATGATCTCTGCTAGTAGTGCTGTAACTGTTTCTTTGTTTATATGGTTTTCTATTTTTTTTCCTCTTTTTTTTATTGGTTGTTCAAAACATTACAAAGCTCTTGACATATCATATTTCATACATTTGATTCAAGTGGGTTTTGAACTCCCAATTTTACCCCAAATACAGATTGCAGAATCAGGTCGGTTACACATCCACATTTTTACATAATGCCCTATTAGTAACTGTTGTATTCTGCTACCTTTCCTATCCTCTACTATCTCCCCTCCCCTCCCCTCCCATGTTCTCTCTCTACCCCATCTACTGTTATATGGTTTTCTAATTTCTGTATATCAATCCCTGTAACCTGAATTGATTCTGGCATAACTAACACATTAGTTCTTTTGTGATTCATACATATTTTATTTAGGAGTTCCATTTTCCACTGTTATTCTACATTAGTAAGGAATTTGTTGAGATGTTTGCTTCTGTCACGATGGGGCAAGGAACACCAGACATACGCATTTCTAAACCACAAAAAAGCACCACATAGATGAAGCATGAATTTTCAAGACCCTGTGCATCAGACAACAAAGTTTAGCGATAGTGATCCCTGAGAGTTGTAACAAACAAAAGTGGGAGTGTGAATGGTCCATCTTGCTGATTTAAGAGATTCAAACAGTGACACAGGTGGAGAGAACTTAGTCCTGTGGAGTCCCCAGTTTGAGGGGATGGAGTTGACATTCTACAGAGGACAAAGCACTAGAATGCTGTACACAGTACCCAAGAGAAGGAGCCAACTGCCAAGGGAGATGTCTGGAGCACTGTAGGGCTCACCTTGGCATCTGCTGGATGCTGGTCAGTGCAGCTGGGGGAAGTCCTACCAAAAGGGTTAGAGAAAACTTTATGGGATAGAAGTTAGAAGGAGTGATGTTCCCACCAGCTAGCCTAGAAAACTTCAGGATTCTTAGATAATTAGGGAAAGTACACCAAAGGTCTCTCCTCAGAATTGGGTAGTAATTAATTAGGAAAAGCACACCAAAGGGTTTCCTCTCAGAATGGGGAATAATTAACCCTAACTGATCAGGGCCTAACAATTCTCATAAACAACCTAAAAGGATCAAACTGTTTCCAAAGTAACCTCAAAATTGGGTGTCTTGGGCTGCGGTTGCAGCTCAGTGATAGAGTGCTTGCCTAGCATGTGTGAAGTATTGGATTTGATCCTCAGCACCATATATAAATAAATAAAATAAAGGTCCATCAATAACTAAAAAACAAAACAAAACAAAACAAAAAACTGGGTGTCTTACGTGGCCACATCAATGTTTATAGCTGCTTAATTCACAATAGCTAAGCTGTGTAGCCAATCTAGGTGCCCTTCAACAGATGAATGGATAAAGAAAATGTGGTATATTTATACAGTGGAATACCAGCCTTAAAGAAGAATGAAATTATGGCATTTGCTGGTAAATTGGATGGAACTGGAGACTATCATGCTAAGTGAAATAAACAAATCCCCAAAATCCAAAGGCCGAATGTCCTCTCTGATATGCAGATGCTAATACACAATGAGGAGTGAGGGAGAATAGAAAGTCATTGGATTAGACAAAGGGGAATGGAGGAAAGGGAATAAGAAAGACCGTAGAATGAATTAGACATAACGTTCCTATGTTCATATATGAATACCCCACCAGTGCAACTCCACATCATGCACAACCACAAGAATGGGAAGTTCTACTTCACGTATGTATAATGTGTCAAAATACACTCTACTGTCATGCATATCTAAAAAGAACAAATTAAACAAATCTAAAAAATAAACTGGGTGTCTTAGTACATTTTATGTTGCTAAACAGATTACCACAGACTGAGTAATTTAAAAGGAAAAAAAATTATTCTGGCTCTTGGTTCTGGAGGCTGGGAAGTCTGAGAACATGGTGCTGGCAGCTGATGAGGGTTTTCTTGCTGCATCCTGACATCTCACAGGCCATTGCATGGCAAGAGAACACCATGTGAGAGAGGGAGTGGAAGCCTGTCGTGTATAATTAATTAGAGCAAATAAAAAAGACATAAAAAAGAAATTGTCAAAGTTTTTGAAAATCATATATTTGTTAAGAGAATTATATGTAGAACATATAAAGCACTCAAAATGCATTTTAAAAAGCAAGTAACCTGACTAAAATGAGCAAAATACTTGAATAAACATTTCTTCAAAGAGTGGGCACAGGTATCAAAGAAGTACACTGAAGATGTGCAACGTCATTGGCCATTAGGAAACTGCCAATCAAAATCACAATGTAATGCTGCTTCCCTCCTGCTAGGATAGCTGTACTAAAAATATTCGTGATGATGAGTGTTGGAGTGGATGTGAAGAAATTCAAACACTTACATACTGCCCATGGGAATGTATAATGCCATGGGCCCTTTAGAGCAGTCTGGAATTTCCTCAAAATTAAAAAAGAGTTACCACATGATCTACTGATTTCACTCCTATGTGTGTACTCAAGAGAAATAAAGAAATATATATATATATATATATATATATATATATATATATATATATATATATATATCTGTTCATAATAGCATTATTCTTAGTAGCTAAAAAGTGAAAAAATATAAATTTCCATCAGTAGAAAAATGATTAAAATGTGGTTTCCATGAAACACAATGTTATTTGTCAAGAAAACAAAAAATGGATACCTCCTAAACACTGATGAACCTCAGAATGTTATACTAAGTAAAGACATAGATGGAGACCACATATCATAAAATTTTATTCATATGAAATATACAGAATAGGCACAGAAAACAGATTAGTATTTTCCAGGGGTTGGGGGAAGAGAAAGAACCTGGAGGGATTGCTTAATGGATTTTGGATTTCTATTTCAGTGATGAAAAAATCTGGAACTAGAGACTGGTCAGGTTGCTTGACATAGGGCATTTACTTCATACCAAAGAATTGTGTCTTTGAAGATAGTTAAAGGCATAATTCTGTGTTGTGTGCATTATACAATGATGTTTGTAAAACTTAGTATGACTGCAGTATGGAGATTGATTGTGAGAGGCCCCAGAAGATTGATTTCGATTGTACTATTCACCTAGGCTGGTCATGTGGAGTTTCCTCAACTGAACAGATTCTTGTAGATTTAAAAGTACTGACTGCTTTTTACTCATTCTTGAAAAACCACAACATAGAAAAAGTGCTATCATTTGATCTTAAATACAATGTTATTTTGTTCCCTCCAGAATACGTGCACTTTGGGTTGCTATGTTTCAAAATGGCCTTGTCTAAATGTTTTCTACCAGGAAAATAATCTCATGTTGAATCTATGCTACTTAAACTGAAAGCAGTGAAGAGCTACTTTGTAATAATAGGCTCAATTCTAGGAAACATGTTTCTTTTCTGTTTGGAAAAAATAAGAATTTGATTTTAAAAACTTAAACTGCAAAAAAGCATCCAAGAACAACAAAATAAACCACTTCTCCTGAAGGTGCCCATGAACCTGGCATTCTCCCCACTGGGTACTATGTCTCTCTCACGGGCCAGCACAATTTCATGGAATATGCAGCTCCTCTTTGGCTAGAGCATCACCAAAGAGCTTCACAGTTTCCCAAGTAATGGTGTCTGTGTACCACGTGCAGTTTTCATAGTATTTACAGAGACTCTTTATTCTTTGTAGCTCCTGGGGTAAAAAATTATAAAAACATAAACAAGGCTTATTATTTTAATATGTGTCCCAGCATTTGTGAGGGGGTACTGGGGGTTGAAACCAGGGATCCTTAACTACTGAGCCATATCCTCAGCCCTGCCTTTACTTTTCTTTTTTTTTTTTTTTTTAATTTTGAGACTGCTTAACCACTGAGCCAAATCCTTAGTTCCCCCTTTACTTTTTATTTTTTATTTTAAGATATGGTCTTAACAAGTTGTATAATTTCTCACTAAGTTGTGGAGGCTGGCTTTAATGTTGAATCCTCCTGATTAAGCCTCCAAAGCTGCTGGAATTATAGGCATGCACCGCTGCATCTGGCTCCAAAATTCTTGATAGTGAGAGACATGTGAATGTATATAAAAATAGGTTGAAATGCTTATTGAAACAGAGGAGTAATTATCAGAATGTAAGTATCAGTAGAACTTAAACAATGAGGAAAAACTAAGTTTCCTTTATTGGAGAAATTTTGTTTGTTTTGAGAAGCAAAGTAGAATAGAGGGGAAAAAATAGAATATAGGAAAGAAGAGAGGAGACCCACAAGGTGGAAATGGACTCGGCTATTATGGAATCAGAGACTTATGGTTCTCCTCTAAATTTGTCATGGAAAAAAAAAAAAACCTAGGGAAAAGGAATGTTCCCAACTTGCAACTTTGGTAAAATCTACACTCGTATGTGTTTGTTGGATAGTCTTGCATTTGGGGATGGAGGTTTCAGGAGGTGCTGTATCTATTTCTGTCTCAGATTACCATAAAACCTGGGAACTCACCTTCAACATGACTGCAAAAGTTATACTGTAAGGATCAGGTGATGACAGCAAGGTCTCAGTCAGCCCTGAAATCACCCAAATGTCACAGCAGGTTTGTGGAAATCATACCTTGATATGCTCTCCTTGTTGGGAGGGCACACAGTTCAGATGTCATGTTTGAGTTAAAGAAATGCTTTTGTTCTAATGGGGGTCCCAGCAGGGAGAAGAAGTACCCCATTTTTAGTATGTGGAAGAGAACTCTCAATGTATGTTCACAGGAAAGAGAATGAGGGCTCATGCCAAAGAGTCTCAGTTTTATGGTATAGATATGAGGTATCCTCCAAAACCTCATTTGTGAGACAATTCAAGAAAGTTCAGAGATGAAATGACTGGGTTATGAGATCCTTAATCTAATCAGTGCATTAATCAACTTGAATGGATTATCTGGGTGGTAACTCTGGCCATGAAGTCTTTGGCTAGAGGAAGTTGGTCAGTGGAGGTGTGTCTTCTTCAAGGTTTATATTTTGTGAGCCCAGCTTAGTCTTTCTCTGCTTCCTAGTGCCATGTCTTGAGCTGCTTTCCTCCACCACACCATTCTGCCATGATGTTCTGCCTTACCTCAGGCTCAGAGCAATGGAGTTAGCTGTCTGTGCACTGAGACCTTTGAAACCATAAGCCCCCAAATAAACTTTTCCTCCTCTAAAATTGTTCTATTCAGGTCTCTTGGTCACAGCAATAAACCAGCTGTCTAAAACATTTGTAATTCTCTAAATTCTTTACCATATTTCATGTGTCAAGATACAGTATCTTAGATACAGAATCTGAGTTCTTTGCCTGAAGTTGGCTCTAAAATAAGCACTGGAAAATGATTTAGAGATAACATGCTATCAAAAACTAGAGATGGTCATATAAACTGAAGCATTGAAAACAATGTAAATCAATCCCTAAAAAACAAATACCAAATGTCTTCTTTGATATAATGAGAGCAACTAAGAACAGAGCAGGGAGGAAGAGCAGGAAGAAAAGATTAACATTAAACAGATACATGAGGTGGGATGGAAAGGGAGAGAAAAGGGAAATTGCATGGTAATGGAGGGAGACCCTCATTGTTTTACAAAATTACATATAAGAGGTTGTGAGGGGAATGGGAAAATAAACAAGGAGAGATATGAATTACAGTGCATGGGGTAGAGAGAGAAGATGGGAGGGGAGGGAGGGGGGATGGTAGAGGATAGGAAAGGTAGCAGAATACAACAGTTACTAATAGGGCATTATGTAAAAATGTGGATGTGTAACCGATGTGATTCTGCAATCTGTATTTGGGGTAAAATTGGGAGTTCATAACCAACTTGAATCTAATGTATGAAATATGATATGTCAAGAGCTTTATAATGTTTTGAACAACCAATAAAAAAAATTTAAAAAAAAAAAAGAAAAAGAAAACAATGTAAATCTGTTTTAATTGACAAACAAAAACAGAATTTTCACTAAGGAGCTATTAAGAATATACAAACACACACATATAAAGATCTCACCCCTAATAAAAGGATCATATAACAAAACTAAGCCACATCTCCAGCCCTTTTTAGTTTTTATTTTGTTATAGGGTTTTTCTATGTTGCTTAGGGCCTCACTAAGTTGCTGAGGCTGACTTTGCACTTGTGATCCTCCTGCCTCAGCTTTCTGAGCCACTGGGATTACAGGTGTGTGCCACTGCCCACAGCTTACTTGAAGAATCCTTAAAAACATGAACCACAATGTCACCAATACCCATTTTCCAAATAGAAAAAAAATTCAGATGATATCAGATATATTAAGGTTTGACAAATTTACAGAGCATTTGTAATTCTCTTAGAATGATATTTTCTCCCTTCTTTGGTAGGGGTACTAGGGATTGAACTAAGGGGCACTCAACCACTGAACCATATCGCCAGCCCCTTTTGTGTATATTTATGTAGAGACTGGGTCTCACTGAGGTGGTTAGCACCTTGCTTTTGCTAAGGCTGGCTTTGAACTCACAATTCTCCTGCCTCAATTTCTAGTCATAGAAGCTTTGGTTGTATGTATGTATGTATGTATGTAGTTTTGAGGTTTCAAATGCTCTCACACATATGTCTACCATGCTGCCTTCACAATGGCCTAGCTAATGCCAGTTCATTAATTCACTGCTGGTGCACAGACACTGGGCCAAGGGAAAAAAAATACAAAGGGTGCTGGAAGGAATAGAAGTTCAGAATATTGCTGATTATCTCTGAAGGCTGGAAAACAAATTATCTCATGGTGACATGTGAAAAAACTTTCATTACATATCTCTAATATTGATTTATACATGTGATAACAAACACATATGTAGATATGCAATATGTATTTATATGTATATACATATATTCTTAAATATCATATGTCTATATTTTCCTTTTTTTATACAAATCAAATAATGTTTCTTTTGCTGCTGTAGTATCAAGACGAAAAGAGGTGAAAGATTTTTGTTGTATTTGAAGCACATATTTCTTATAAGATAGTATTTATCTATTAAATACAAGGTATATTGGTACATGATATTTACTCTGAGAAACACAGAGAACATCTCTACAAAGTGTATAGTCTTTGTCAAAGGTAAAAGATGCTTAAGATTGTGAAAAACTTCTATAATGAAAATTATACAACAGTGAAGAAAGAAAATAAAGAAGACATTAAAATATGGAAAGACCTCCCATATTCATGGACTGAGAGAGTTATTGGTGAAACAGCTGTACTATTAAAAGACATCTACAAATTAAATGTCATCCTCATCACAATACCTATGACTGTCTTCACTGAACTAGATAAAAACAATCCCCAAATTCACATAGAGGCACAAAAGATCCTGAATAGACATAGCAGTCTTGAGTAAAAAGAACAAAGCAGGAGGCATCACAATACCTGATATCTAGGCACATTACAAGACCATAGTACAAAAATAGCATGGAATTGCCATAAAAACCGACACCTAAACCACAGGAACACAATGGAGGACCCAGAAAAAAGCCATGCATCAAAGGTCAACTGATTTTTGACCAAGGTGCCAAAATTATGCATTGGACAAAGGATAATCTGTTCAATAAATGGCGTTTGGAAAATAACATCCACATGTAGAAATTGAATTTAGACTCCCAAATCTTGCCCTCTGCAAATCAACTGAAAACAGATCAGAGATTTTTTTTTTTTAAGTTGTATATGGACTCAATGCCTTTATTTGTTTTTATGTGGTGCTAGGCACGAAGCCAGTGCCTCACACTTACTTGCGAGGTAAGTGCCCTACCACTGAGCTACAATCAAGCCTCCAAGATCAGAGACCTTTAATGAAAGATCTGAAACTCCGAAACCACCAGAGGGAGAACACAGGGGAAACACATTACCATCTTGGCACAGATGATGATGACTTCCTTGGTAAGACTTGGAAAACATAGGAAACAGAAGCAAGAATCGACAGATGGGATTACGTCAAATTAAAAAGCTTCTGCAAAGCAAAGGAAACAATCAATAGAGTGAAGAGACAACCTTCAGAATGAGAGAAAAATCTTTGTTAGCTATTCATCTGACAGAGGATTAATATCCGAACACATAAAGAACTGAAAAAACTTAACAAAAAAATTAATCCAATTTTAAAAATGGGCCAATAATTTGAATAGACATGTCTTAAAAGGAGAAATTGAGATGGCCTATAAACATATTAAAATGCTCAATATCTTTAGCCATTAGCAAAATGCATATCAAATCCACAATGTGATTCTATCTCCCCGAGGTAGGATGGCTATTATAAAAAAATAATAAAAATAACAAATGATAGTGAGGATGAGGAGAAAAAGAACACTTCTACATGGTCTGTAGAAATGTGAATTAGAACATCTGCTGTGGAAAACAGTGGAGGTTCCTAAAAAATACCCCCAAAAACCTAAAACTAAAACTAGAACTAATGTATCATCCAAGTATCCCACTCTTGGGTATATGTCTGAAGAAAACAAAGTCAGCACACCAAAGAGATGCCTGCATACCTATGTTTATTAGGCATTATTCACAACCAGCAAAATATGGAACCAGCCTAGGTGCCTGAACAGATGAATGGATAAAGGAAATGTGATTATATATATATATGCAGTAAAGTATTATTCAGTCATAAAGAAGAATGAAATCCTGTCATTTGTAGGAAAATGATGACAAAGGAAGACATTATGTTAAATGGAAAAAGCTAGATGTAGAAGGAGAAGTGTCATATATTCTCTCCCATTTGTTGAAACAACACCAATGACAACAAAATTTCCTTTAAGTATCCTGAAAGTAGAAGAGGGACTGTAAGGGACTTGGGAGGGGTCAAGAGCAGGGGCCTGAAAGAGAAAGTAGGGATATAGTATAAGAGTGGATGGACATGATCTATGCACATATAAATATGTCACAGCAAGTCCCATTAATTCCTACAATTAATATATGTCAATAATTAAAAAATAAAATGCATAAAAAGGAAAATATTCACCTTAAAATATATGTTGCATTTCAAGCCTATTAGATCAGTAGTAATAATGTTAAATTTTTTACAGACATTACTCATTAAATTTAATGTATTCCTCAGTACAAATTTTGTTGTAGCTGTAATTATCCTCATTTTATAGAAAACATAGTTTAGGGATTTTGAATACTTTCTATAGGAGTTTATCATGACACAAAGCTCCTGTACTTGGTTCAAATGATTAGCAAATGTGTTAAAAAAGGAAAGTCAAAATTCAGTTTAATTAGTGCTTATTATTCTTCAAAATTGGACTAGAAAAAAATGGACTAGAACACTCTAGTACTATCTATCTCTACCTTCACCCTTGAATTTTGAAAGTTTGATTGTCCACTTTATAAAGAATAGCCTAAGTAATTGTGAATTTATTTTTTAATATTTTATTTTATTTTTTGCTCTTATACCAAATTTCAATGGGCTAAGAGGAACTGAAGAGACGAAATGGAAGAGAGTACCAGTGGAGAATTCCTTTGACTTACTGGTGTGTAGTGATACCCACCTTCCCCTTTCTGTCCTTCCTTCCCTATGGGAAATAAGGGTTGCCACTTTCTGTCCTCTTCATAAACTAAGGGAGGACTCAAAGACCCTCTGTAAGACTGACAGGTGCTTCCTGGAACAGGGGACAGTAGCATTGGTTTATGACTCATGTCCCCAAATATCAAAATCAGTCTATGTAAGTGGATTGTGGCAAAATAGGGAAGAAGATGGTTAAAGTTGTGGACATTTCTCCTCCCTATGTACAGCTAAGCATGTGCACATGAATTTTTCTCCTGGGTGGATTCTCTGGGGGTTTCTGGACTTGGGTCACCTTTAGAGAAACCCAGCCCAAGATGTCTACCTTTCAAGAGGCACCAACCTCAAGACGGAAATTGTATTGGAAGAGTGGATCCCCAGAAGACAGGGTTTCAGGGTAGGAATCAGAAGAAAACTACAATAGGAAAGTGCTAGTGGGAAACCATGTCAGGTGAATCTGCAAAGAACTGAAACCTCTTTAACTCCCAGAAGGCATTAACAGCAGATCAGTAATGCCTCCCCTAAGAAGGGTTTCTTTTCCTGCATCCCCTGCACTCCATGGCCACAACTTGAAGCATCATGAACATGAACTAGTCTATTTGGTGGAAGATAGAGCTGAGAAATGAAAAGAAAGTGCCATACTTCTTAACCATTTACCTGTGAGGTCAAATCTGGCCTGAGCAGTGTGTATTAGTGGTATGTGAGTGGAAAGCAGAAACAAGGGGCTGGGAAACTGAGAAGCAGATCTGAGAGGAGATTTTAAAATTTAAGTCAAGTGGAACTTTTTTGCTTTTTTGTTTGTTTGAAAGTAAAATAGTATGTGAGCATAACTGTTGAGCTAGTGGTAAGAAAAATGATCTGATAAAGTACATCAGAGGGATATTTTGAAAAAGAATAAAGTTGCTGTCTGTTTTCACAAAACGAGATATGAACTGTTTAAAAAGTAAGAAAAATAACTAATTTGAGGAGCAAAAATAATCTAAATCTGAAATAGAAAACAATATACTAAGTCATGAATGTGGGAGTGGATGAACTTATTTTATTTTCCCTTAAAGGCTTTGTTAAGGATCAAAGATATAGACACTAGAACAGACATCCTGTGCCTAATAGAAGAAAAAGTCACCCCAAATCTTCATCATGTTGGATTGGGACCTGACTTCCTTAACAGGACTCCAAAAGAGTGAAAAGTAAAATCAAGAATCAGTATATGGGATGGATTCAAACTAAAAAGCTTCTTCTCAGCAAAGGAAACAATCAAGAACATCAAGAGAGAGCCTACAGAATGGGATAAAATCATTACCACACGCACATCAGATATAGCACTAACTTCCAGGATATATAAAGAACTAAATGACTTAACACCAAAAGAACTAAAAACAACAAACAAACAAATAAATAACCCGATCAACAATTAGGCTAAGGAACTAAGCAGACACTTCACAGAAGAAGAACTACAGTCAACAAATATATGAAAAAGTGTTCAACATTTCTAGCAATTAGACAAATGCAAATCAAAACTAAGATTTCATCTCACTCCAGTCAGAATGGCAATTATCAAGAATACAAGCAATAATAAGTGTTGGTGAGGATGTGGGAGAAAAGGTACACTCATACATTGCTGGTAGGACTGAAAATTAGTCTGACCACTCTGGAAAGCAATATGGAGATTCTTTAGAAAACTTGAAGTGGAACCACCATTTGACCCAGTCATCCCATTCTTTGGTTTATACTGAAAGGACTTAAAAACAGCATACCACAGGGACACAGCCACATCAATGTTTATAGCAGCAGAATTCACAATAGCTAAACTATGGAACCAACCTAGGGGCCCTTCCAAAAGATTCATGGTAGGTATTCTGACTGTGGAAACAGACAGCGAAACATTCCCCCGGAGAGCAAACTCCTGGTGGGGAGAGGGCATAACTGGCGCCTTGATTTCCACAATTGGAATGCCCAGCAGTTTTCCCCTGAGGCTATTAAGATATGGGGATGCACTATCTGGTTTTCATAGTAATGTCCTTGGATGTGAGAGGCTTTGTGTTTGTATTAACCTGGACCTTATCTCAGTTATCTAGCCTTCAGGGTTAAAGGAATACTGGTTAGAGTGTAGTCATGGTGATGAGTAATATGTAACCTTTTTAAATAAACTCAGCAGGAGGGAGGAGCGAAGACTTCTTCTTCACTTCACTCCTCTCCATTCCACTTCTGTCTGCCCTCTTGTACCCTGTGTCTGTTCTTTTGTGGTTCTCTTCACAGGTTTTCTCCACAGGTGTTCGTTACAATACATAGATCAAGAAAATGTGGTATATATACACAATGGAATATTACTTAGCCTTAAAGAACAATAAAATTATGGCATTTTCAGGTAAATAGATGGAGCTGTAGAATATTATGCTAAGCAAAATAAGCCAATCCCCGCAAACCAAAGGTCAAATGTTTTCTCTGATAAAAGGATGCTTATCCATAATGGGGGGAAAGGTAGGGAAGAATGAAGGAACTTTTGATTGTGCAGAGGGGAGTGAGGAGGATGTGGGGATGCAAAGGATAATCCAATGTGACGGACCTATATATGTGTATGATTACAATACTGGTGTGACTCACCACCATGTACAACCAGAGCAAGGAGAAGTTGTGCTCCATTTGTGTATAATGTGTCAAAATGCTTTCTGCTGTCAAGTAAACTAATTAAAACAGATTTTTAAAAGTTAAGAATAACCTAAAGATGTTAACAAAATGTATGACTTACAAAACAATGGAAAAATTAAAAAGAATATTGAACTATCAAGACAAAGATGAAAAATCAAGAGGGTTGCATGTGATGTGTAGGAAAATAGGAAGATGCCTCATATTTTTCCTACTGTAGGAAACATAGGATTTATCTTCAGAGATCTTTGTGGAGAAAGACCTGGTTGGCTTTAACGTGGAGAAACACTTCCCACACTATGTGTGTGTGCTTCCCCACGTGGAAGACAGAGAAAACTGCCTTCCAGACTCTCCCTGTGAGAGGCATGTGATTGAGATTCTGCCTTGCAAACATACTTTGGTGGGACTTATCTGGAGATATGAGCAACCCAAAGATGCAGCTTTTCCTTGCGGGTAGTGTTTGCTTATTGCAAATGTGAGAAAGGGGAGGCAGCTACTCAGTGAAAGCCACCACTGGAGAGCTTCTGGCCTTTCATCTGGAGATCATGGTGGCCGGTCCTAGTGGCTGTGGCATCCTCTTGAGACACCTTCACTGTATGGTGGCACCATTCTTGATGGAACAGCTGGAGTGTCTGACTCTCTCATCCTGCTGGGATATCTGTGTGCCACCTACAGTTCTTAAAAATTAAATTAGTTTTTATATAAATTGCTAAGGAAATTGTTATTAGCCATTAAGAACTCTAAATAACACACATTCTAAAACTATTGTGGTGGTTTAATACATTTTAACAACAAATTATTCTTGATTTAACATTCTGTTATCAGGTCATAGCAAACATGTACCCAAGTGACTTCTAAGAAATGATGTCATGGTAGGAAGACAGAGGAAATAAAAGGATGCAAGAAGGTTCACATCTTGTAAGATTATAGTGAAGATTCTCAAAAGGACAGAAAGGAATTTATTTTACGTTTGAATTAAAGCTTCTTGTTTTGTGATTGTAAAAGTTATTCTCTAAACTGTAGGAAAGAGAAAAGACTAAAAAATGGGGATTAGAAAACAGAGATGTAGGGCCTAGGAATAAGGCAGTAATTCCCCAAAGGACATAACTAAACGGAGAAGTGGAGCCTGCACTCAGACTTGCATTCTCAACAGGGGAAATTCCTCTGTCAGTATCCAGATGTCCCATCACTGAGTAGCAGCCTCTACCCAGCTGAGAACTGTACACTGTGTGTGTCCTGGAGCCAAGCGAGGTGTCCAGGATCTCCCCTGTTAACAGGCAATGTTAACAGACCCAAGACCACTTGGCAGGTGTGATGCTCCAATGTGCCCAATAGATTTATTCAATTTTGTCAGATATTTTCCCATGTTGAAAACACTCTAATCTTGTCCCAGAACAAAAGTAAATCTTGAAAAACAGCATGACAGTATCAAAGGGTGGAACATGTGGGGGAAAAACAATCCATTCTGAACAGAACTGCATGACGTCTCCTCAATGTAGAAAGCAACCCAGTTATGCAATTTAACCTCTCTTTTGAGTTCCAGTTCAAGATTTCAAATATAAAATCGCTTCAATTATTGGTATTAAGAAAACATTGCTTTCATATTTAAATTTTAACTCTCATGGTCCAACAGAAATGCATCTTGATTGCAAGTTTGGTTGAGTGGCAGTTGTTTCACATTCTAAAGTTCCCTGCTTGATTTATTCCCTGGGAAGAGGGGGCTAGACAGAGTTCTTCCTTGGATCTTTAGAGTATGTTACGTGGTATGGGAAAGGGTAGGGTGTGGGTATGGCTATTGGTTTGCTGCTTTCCATCTGATTTGATTTATCTGTTGCTGAAGTTTCATGCTCTCATTCTTGAATCCCTCTTCGAGAAGTCGATCCTATTCCTAAAGGAAACTTGTACAGCTTACTGTGATTTCCACATTGCCATCTTAGTTCCCCTTTGGGTATTTCCATTAATCCCTCAAGAACTTTTGACACTTGTTCTTGACATTCTTTCCTCCCTTAACTTGCATCTCCCCCGCCCCCTCTGTCTTAGTTTCTCCTGAGTTTCCTATTTCTGCTAACATTTTCCCTAGCCTTGCTCCAGCTTCAGAACTGATGTTGTCTTATAATTTCTAAAATATCTATGGCCTAGAATTCCATTCTTGAATCCCTTCACTCATATGCAACACAATTTGTGGTTGTGTGTGTGTGTGTGTGTGTATATATATATATATATATATATATATATATATATATATCCTTATCTCTGATTAACACATGTGTAGCTAGGTAAGAAGGACAGACAAAATGCAATGGGAAGGTAGCTATGTGATGCAGAATCAGAATTTAGTACAAGTCTCCAAAGTTTGGGTGGCAGATGCAACAAAAGTATGTTGAAACCACTGGAGCCTGAAGTAGCCCATAGGATATTCCTGGGCCAACATGCAGATTCAGTACAAAAGTGGAGTAGTACTCAAATAGCCAGAATGTATTGGCCATATGAACACTCAGCCAATTTGCTTAAAAATGGGTAGTTGGTCAAGAGTCTTCTACTCATTATTGTGCTCCCAGGTATCAAGTTATACTAGTTTTGGGAGAAACAAAAATCCCGCTTAGTAGGATGGTTGTATCACTATGCAGTCCGATGTAAAAAGGTTATCTATAGCTCATGGAATCAAAGTGTCCTTATTTAGCAATTGAGAAAATAATGGTCTCTGAGCCATTAGGTGAGGATTTGATCACAAGTGCCTTACAGCACTTGTGCTATGCTTAGTAATTAATAACTACTGTTTAATAACAATAGCATAAGGAAAAATTTCATGGTATTTTATCCAGCAACTAGATAAATTTTCATAACCAGAGATGGACAGAGATAAAAGCAGATAGGAGATGAGAAATGTAGTAGCGTAACTGGATGGGATATTCTTCTTTTGGAGGCATGAAGTTCTCATCCTTACACTTTGTTTTTGACTTGGGGCACTGGAAGAGAAAACTGAGATGTTGTGGTCAAATACCAGAAATTTCAGAGCTGGAGTCCTCTCTTGTTCCCCCATTGCCTGGGCCCTGTCCTGCTGCATCTTCTCAGTCAACTGATGCACATGTTCCTGGTAACTCTTTTCTTTCTGTTCCATGATCTGCGCATTCTTCCTTTGGATTTCTTCCAACATTTTCTTTGTAGCTTCTGCAGATTCAGCCTTTATATGTTCCACTGAGGAAGAAAAGCAAAGAAATACAGATGTTAAGTTGTACATATTTCTTGTGTTTTTACCCTTTAAAAAATTCTTATGTCATTGAGAATTGTGGTAAATTTTGCATCAGAAGATCGATGATTGAACATGCCAGTTAAGGTAAAACTACCAGAGAACTAAGAATGATACTTGCTATTCTCTTCCTTCTTTTCTTACTCTCCCTCCTTTCTTTCCTCCTTCCTTCCTCCCTCCCTCCCTCCCTTCCTTCCTTCCTTCCTTCCTTCCTTCCTTCCTTCCTTCCATTCTTTCTTTCCTTTTTGGTACTGGGGATTGAAACCAGGGAGTGCTTAACCACTGAGCCACATATCCAGCCCTTTTTAATATTTTATTTAGTGACAGAATCTTCCTGAGTTGCTAAGTGCCTCACTTATCTGCAGAGGCTGCCTTTGAACTCCTGATGCACCTACATCAACCACCCCAGTTACTTGAATTAGGGGCATGGGCCACCACGCCCGCTGCTATTGTTTCTTTATAATGATAATTTTATGTGGACCAATACTGTCAACAAACACTTCTAGGCTTTCCAACTAGTCTCAGTGTTTTCAGTTGTTCTCACCTGCAACCTCTTTTTCTTTTTTTGTGAATGAGTGATCAGTTTGTAGGAGTGCATCTGCCACATCCTCCTTGGAATCCAAGTATTTTTGCAACATCTGTTCAGCCTAAACAGGAGCATTCAAATGAGGAAATAGAGACTATGGATTAAAGAAAAACCAACCTGCAATACACCCCTTAATTCAAGTGTTCCCAGCCATATAACAATTCATTTTACAATTCAAGTAGCATTTCAAAGTGATTAGGTCTAAAACTTAACCCTGGATTCCCTGTCAAACTGATCCTTCCCAGTCACTTCAGTTTTAGCAACTAGTAACAGTTCATCCAACTATATCCTTAATATCTTGTTTCCCTTCACATGTCCCTCATATAACCATCAGATATTACCAGAACCTGTCACTTGTCACACACTGCACCAAAATACACTAGCCCAAGGCATCATCACCTCTTACCGCAGTCAGTCCTTCTCAGAGCAACAAGAGTTTTGCCATATTACTTTCAGAAAAAAATCACTCTTACACTCAAAACCCTCTATTGACGTTCTTTCTGTTCAGCCAAATGAATTTCAAGCTGATTTCAGTGTCCTTCAAAGCACTCATTTTTCTGGCCTCTGGCTTTATCTCCTGAAGACTCTCCTTTACTTCCTGCTCACAGCACATATTTTTTTTTTTTTTTTTGCTACTCCTGGAACATGAGCCAATGAATTCTTCAGGGACCTTTTTTGTTGTTTGAAACTTCCTTCTCCTACATATCCTTTTGTTTCGCTGGCTTCTTTGAATAGTCTGCTGAAATTTTACCTCATCTGATATAATCATGTTAAAATACTGTATTTTATGTTCAACATCCCTTACAGCTAGGGTGCATAAATGATTAAACTCTTGCCAAAAATATAATCATAAATATTACATGGTAAATCTTGGAAAGCTCCTAAAGGGAGTCTAATCATAGCCCTTCTCATGTCTAAAACACCCCCCACCTTTTTTTCTCCACCTACAAAATGGAGCTAAAGGCTGAAACAAACAGCCCTCTTAAAACATGAACTCAGCTTGAGGCAAACCTTGTACAAAGATGCTGGGACTAAGACAAATATGGGATCATCAGAGAAGCACTGGGTGCTCTCCTCCTCACTTCTTGGATGCAAGAAAGAAACTTTTGCTCTTTTGAAGCCATTGGTGCTTTTTCTCTTCAAATAATATGTAGCCAAACCTAATTCTAACTGATGTAATCTCAGAATACCAGTCTAGAAAAATTGTTAACGGCACAGATCATGTTACTCAGATTTGCATACAAGCAGTACCACTTGTTACCTGGGTGATCTTGAGACAGTCTTTGTCCTTTTCTGTGCCTCAATTTTCTTTTTAAATTAATGGGTATATTAATAATAAATAGTTTTTTGATTTGATGTGATGATTAATTGGTTTAAACTCTAGAACACAGTAAGAGCAATAAACGTATTTATTGCTACTGTCATTAAAATTATTTGTAAGACATAATTTGTTTATTACTGTTTGTACTTAGAAAGAACTTGCTTTTCTTCAGTGAATTTGCCTTTTATTTCTGTTTTTAAATTTATTTCTTCCCAGCAACTTGACAAGTACCTTACACACATGTCAAAATGAATTGTTGGAAAATGACTGGATGATTGGATGAATGAATGAATTTCACAAACATCTTTGGGGACTGTGTGATCCCAAGAAAGAACCTATGTATCTCATGGTAAGTTCTCTTACTGAATGAATCAGTCAGTGGGCAAATAAAAGGCAGAGGCACTGCATACCAAGCCCAGTGTCTTCCTTGTTTCCAGGGGGTTTAAAAGAGTCTTATAGGGATTCTGACTGTGCAAATATACAGAGAAGTGTTCCTCTGTGAGCAAACTCCAGGGAGGTAATAGGAACTCTCTTTCCCACCCTTAGAATGCCCTGTTGTTTCTCCTAGGAACTAGTAAAATAACTAAATATATGTGCAACATCTAGCTGCAGTGGCAATAACTGTATGAGAAGGCTTTATGCTAGAGTCTTATGAGCCTCGACCTTGATCTCAGGCACATAGTTTCTGGGAATAAAGGAACTTGCTTGTTAGGAATCTACAGTGTTTCACCAGGCTCCAGTGCTCCTGGATCTGCCTGCCTAACAGTAACAATGGACTTTCTTGAGAGCAGCACAAGGTTCCTGACATTACATATTGTAACTGTAAAATGTAACTACAAAATAAGCAACCTTACTGATAGAATACACAATAATGTAGTTATGGTACTAATGACCTAATGTAACCTATTGATATACATAAACCTGGCCACTTGGACAAGCAGCCATTTTTCCTGCCTCTGCAGCTTGTCTCTGTGTCTCTTATTATTTTCCTTATAGAGTCTCCTCAGCAATCCCCAGAAATGGTACCAGCTACATCTATCCCCTTTCCACGATCTATCCTCTTTCCACGATCCTGATATTAGTTTTTCTTCAGCTCTTATTTTTTCTGAATAAAGAGATGGTAACCTCCTGGTTTAGAAAATGTCCCCTGCTTCACTTCTTCTTCCAGAGGACCAAAAATATCTTGAAATAAAGTTGTGCAACTATCCGGTGATCCTTCCCTGTTTTGCTTACAAGGGTCATCTCGCTTTCCTTCCAGATGGACCTGTAAAGCTACCAAACAGCACAGACAGAAAAGTGAACCCCTGAGCAGAAGGTTAATCACAGCTACTGGAAAATGCTTCTCCTGTAGAAACTGTGGCATCTAAATGGGAACATTCTCTTCACTTCACCATGACATCCTATAACATCCCTAAGAAAAGTGCTTGCTGCCAAAAATTTTTTATTTGTGATTTTCTGAAGCTGTCTTCCCCTAGATTTCCTGCTTTCAGAGAGTGATTCTAAAGCACAGGTATTATTTCATATGAAGCATTTATCTTTCAGGTTTCTAATTTCAGGACTATTTCAGAGCACAGGCATGGGAGTGAGGCAAGCCTACATGGATTTTCTGAACCCACTTCACTGGGACTTTGTGACCTTGATGTGAATGGACTGAGGATTCCATATCTGTGAACCAGAAGGAGCAATAACCATCTTGTAGATTATATGAGGTGATGCAGACTGTAAGCCAGGGTGACTTTCTAGAAGTATTGAGTAAAAATAAATAATTAATTAATACATTCTTTAATATTAGAATATTTTTGAATATTTTATAATAGGCTAATGAAGTAATGATGATTATATAATAATTATACACTTTGTTGTGGAAGATACGGATTCCATGGTGGAAAAATTAACAAAAATGGACATTTTTTTTACATAAAGATCTTATTATCAGTGTCTCTCTCTTGGTTTTCTATTTTTTTTCTGTCAGCATACATAAAAAGCAATAAATTATTAGGATTATTTTAAAAAGAATTTCATTCCCCCAGATAACTAGCAGGGAACACAACAATAATGTGTCTTCTTTAACTTTAAAGGAAAAAAAAACTAAATTAAGAATCTTTTTATAAATGCATTGTACAATTTAGGTAATTGCTAAAAACATAAAATGCATTGTTCAGAAATAAACAAAAATGATTTTTTTGTGGGAATATTGGATTTTTAGAGAGTGAAGACTAGGCATAATCTTTCAATAATGATTGCAAATATGTATACATTAGTGAGTTTTACTGTTCTGTGGTCCAAGAAGAATACTTTTCTCAAGAAGGACCAATATTTTTCTGCCTGTCATGACACAGAATACCAAACATACCCCTAATTCCTTCTGGAACTTTTGGCCAACATCCTTAAAAGTGTTCTTCATGAAGACTTGTATGGCCTCTCTCTCACAGGCCCTGTGCACGTCCAACAGTTCCTCGAGGATCTCTGTGCGCAGCTACACCTTCTGGCCCATCTGCTGGTTATAGTGGGCAAAGGCCTTCTGCACAGCAGCAGAATTCTCTATCTGGGCCAGGGCCAGGACTACATTTTCCATGCAGGGCAGATCCCCACTGCAGATGGCATTGAATAGGTCAATACCAGGCTCTGTGGACCTATAAAAAATAATTTTAAAAAATAGTGACTGTCAGCTGATGGACAGAGTACTCAGTATAGTTTCAAGTAAGCCTCACAGATAATAATTTTAACAATTTCATTAGGAATAAGAGTGATGGAATAAGCTGTTAATCTCTAGGTTCACAGGAGATTAAACCTTCTTTGTGTCCCTTTTTTCCTAAAAGGAAGATTTGGGTCAAATGGATCAGGGTAAAGATTTTGAGGACCTAGATATTGGGTACAGGTCTTTTATAACCCTTCATAGTTATTTTTTCACTTCTTTTCTCCCCTTTACTTCCAATTTCCTTTTGTTGCTATGTATAAAAAAGGGCAAGGAGAAAATTTAGCGCTTTTTCTTTTCTTTCCTTGTAGTACAGGTAACCAGTCCTGTGTCTGGTCTATGTAAATGGGTCTTCCCAAATATGCTCTTACGAGAGCTTCTGGTAGGTGACCAGTTCACCCAGGTTTGCCAGGGTATTGCTGGTTGCAGCCCTGAAAACCTCTCACCCCAGGAAAACTTAGCCTCAGGCAAGTTAGAGTAGCTGTCATACTACAAGAAACAGCACTTCGCAACTCCATCCTGGGCCTGCTCTTTCTATAGTAATAAGTAATTTCTCTATGTGTGACTTGTGATTTGTCTTTCCTTCTTTGACCTTTGTTAAATTCTGGATTTGTATATTTAAATGCCTGTATGATATCCCTTACTATATACATCAGATGAAACTCCAGATTAAATACTTAAATAAAAACGACTGCATCCACTCTGAAAACCTAGTCCTCCTGCTATTACTATGTCAGTAAGTAGTATACCATCTGAGTCATTGTTGAGCTTGAAACTGTGGAGATAGGCTGAAAACATTCTTCTTATTTCCTCCATACATCCATATTCCCTTCATTATCAAGCATTTTGGATTTGACATTCAAAACGTGTTCAGATGTGATCCACTTTGACCATTTCCACTGCCATAATCAGTCCCCAATTAAAACTAAACAATTACAAAGAGGAGCTACCTTATAATTACTTCCCTAATAGAACCCAATGCATTTTTTAAAAAAATACAAAGATAGGTATAAATATAAATCAGAAAACTTGACCTTGCTGCCCAGAATTTCCCCAAATCTTTTGGAGGCCTTTCCTGTTCATATTTACATATTTGGACTAACCAAAGCAGAATTGTCTGAATTTACACATTAAATGGAAATATTGAAATGGATTAAATCTACCCTGCCCTAAAATTGAGAACAAGTTCCTTATTCTGAAAATAGAAGCTGAGTGGTTGACCAGTCACTTCACAGCCTAATTTTTGCCCAGGAAGCTGAGAATGGAGATTGCCCCTCACCAGGCCTGTCTAGCACAGGTGAAATCTGCATGTGTGTATCCCTGCCTTTTGTCCCACCTCACTGCCTCTTCTCCTTTAAAAGCTTTGCTCACCTTCAGAGATTTACAAGAGGGATTATTTTTTAGTATCACTTTATACTTGTTCATTTTATTTTCAATTTTGCTCTTTTAAAATACAACATCTGTAATTTTGCCAGGATGGTTATTTCAAGTACATTGGTTTTATGAAATTTGTGATATATGGTCTCATTTACCTTGTAGTTGCAAAATCTAAGCTAAGCCAAGTTGTTAGAGGAGAAACATGACCTATATCTTCTTCTTCTTTTTTTCTTAATGTTTTTATTAGAACATTACAGTTATGCATTATAGTGGGGTTTGATATAATCATATATGCATGGAATATAGTTTCCTCCATTTCAGTTCTAGTACATTCTCTTTTTCTCCCCTCCTTCCTCTTCCTCTATGCTACAGGTCTTCCTTCTGTTTAGTTGATGGTGCTTTATAGATAGACACAAAGGTGGAATTCACTGTGGTATATTCATATATTTACATAAGATAATTTGGTCAGATCCTTTCTCTGTTCCTTCCTTTTTACCTCTGTCCTCCCTGCCCCTCAATCCCTTGCCTCTACTCTGCTGATCTCCCCTTTGGTTTTCAGGGGATTCTCCCCATGCCATTTTTCTCCCCTTATTTTGCTCTAGCTTCTGCTATGAGAGAAAAGGAACTTTACAAACAATAAGTTTCTTCTCTTTTCCTTCAAATCTGTTTTTTTTGTGTGTGTTTTTATTATTTTTTATTTTTTTAAATTTTTATTGTTGGTTGTTCAAACCATTACATAGTTCTTGATATATCATATTTCACACTTTGATTCAAGTGGATTATGAACTCCCATTTTTACCCCGTATACAAATTGCAGAATCACATCAGTTACACATCCATTGATTTACATATTGCCATACTAGTGTCTGTTGTATTCTGCTGCCTTTCCTATCCTCTACTATCCCCTCTCCCCTCCCCTCCCCTCCCCTCTTCTCTCTCTACCCCCTCTACTGTCATTCATTTCTCCCCCTTGTATTTTTTTCCCTTTCCCCTCACTTCCTCTTGTGTGTAATTTTGTATAACCCTGAGGGTCTCCTTCCATTTCCATGCAATTTCCCTTCTCTCTCCCTTTCCCTCCCACCTCTCATCCCTGTTTAAAGTTAATCTTATTCTCATGCTCTTCGTCCCTACTCTGTTCTTAGTTACTCTCCTTATATCAAAGAAGACATTTGGCATTTGTTTTTTAGGGATTGGCTAGCTTCACTTAGCATAATCTGCTCTAATGCCATCCATTTCCCTGCAAATTCTATGATTTTGTCATTTTTTAATGCAGAGTAATACTCCATTGTGTATAAATGCCAAATTTTTTTTTATCCATTCGTCTATTGAAGGGCATCTAGGTTGGTTCCACAGTCTTGCTATTGTGAATTGTGCTGCTATGAACATGGATGTAGCAGTGTCCCTGTAGCATGCTCTTTTTAGGTCTTTAGGGAATAGACCTAGAAGGGGAATAGCTGGGTCAAATGGTGGTTCCATTCCCAGCTTTCCAAGAAATCTCCATACTGCTTTCCAAATTGGTGAGCCGCTTCTGCCGTTTCTGCAGACTATAGTCGCCATTACAAGATGGCGCTGGCTCCGCTGTGGTCTGTGACAAAAAACTCCTTATTTGGGAGAGTTGGCGCATGGTTTTTCACCACCCTATGAGAAAGCTCCACGTGGCAGCTTCGCATTGGGGCTTGAGATGCTTTATTAAGGCTGGGAGGGGCATCCGAGAGAGAGAAGAAGAAATATCAAGGGCCTGAATAAACTGCTGAAAGAAGATTCCTGAGTTGCGTCTTCCTTGCGGGCAAGGGGTCGCGACAACCTTGCACCAAGGGGGAGGAGTGTCCCTTCTCTACAGGGGTGGTTTTGAGAAGCTGCTGTTGAAGTATTTGTCAGTTATGAAGTCACTGAAAATTTCCTTCTTTTTTGGGGGGGCAGGTACTGGGGATGGAACTCAGGGGCACTTGACCACGGAGCCACATCCCCAGTTCTAGTCTGTGTTTTATTTAGAGACAGGGTCTCCCTGAGGTGCTTAGTGCCTTGCTTTTGCTGAGGCTGGCTTTGAACTCTGGATCCTCCTGCCTCAGCCTCCTGAGCTGCTAGGATTACAGGTGTGTGCCACCACACCTGGTGAAAATGTCCTTATTCTTAAGTGCCTGTATAAGGGGAGAGGGCTTTCATAAAGCAACAGAGAACCAGGCAGCCCAGCCAGGGACATCAGAGATAGACTTCAACCATTTCTTCCTTTGAACACTCCAGGCACAGTGAGATGAAGACCCAAGGTGGCAAAGGTGGCAGAGCCTAAAGTAAGCACACTTCTCATAAGAAAGATGAGGTCCAATACTGGGTTCTCCCAACCTAGGTGCCCTTCAACAGATGAATGGATAAAGAAACTGCGGTATGTATACATGATGGAATATTATTCAGTCTTAAAGAAGAATGAAATCATGGCATTTGCGGGTAAGTGGGTGGAACTGGAGTCCACCAGGCTAACTGGAATTAGCCAATCCTAAAGAATCAAAGGCTGAATGTTTTCTCTGATATGTGGATGCTAATTCACAATGGGGGGTGTAGTAGAGAGGTACTTTGGATTAGACAGAGGAGAGTAAAGGGAGGGGAGGGAGTATGGGGTACGAAGGGCAGCAGAATGAATTGCACATTATCACTTATGCGCCTATGTTGATTTAATTCTACATCATGTAGAATTACATGGAGAATGAGAAGTTGTACTCCACTTATGTATGAGGTGTCAAAATGCATTCTACTGTCAAGAATAACTAATTAGAACAAATTAAAAAAAAATACTGGGTTCTCTCCGATCTCTTACCTCTGTGGTTCAGGAGGGAAGAGATGCACCTTTTTGGTGCTTTCTGTGAGCATTTTTAGCTGAAAGGTTAGACTCTAAATTACAGGGTCTTTGGTGGTTTGGCTTAGAAAAGGCCACTTCATCTCTGCAGGGGCCTCCAGGTCATTTCCTGGAGGAAGCTCTAGGACCTTTTGCAAGTTTCAAGGAATGTGGCCCCCAGGCTAAGGATCAGTTTCCTGATTGTGGGAGAAGATGGTTCTATTTTCTCTTTTCACATGGGGACGGATTGCCAGATTCTTCTAATATGGATTGGCATCACTTGGAATTTTTTTCCTGCAACATTGGAGAATTTCACATATTTGTAAAATATGCAGCTACATATTTTTTTTAAAGGAAAATCTCTACAGGTCTGGATTTCCATGGAGATTTGGTTTTTGCTGTTAGCTGGGTTAAAGACTTAACCCTGCATAAGTTTGATAAGTTTGGTAGTAAAAGATTGTGGAAGTTTTGCAAAAAAAAAAAAAATAATAATAAGAAGAAGAATTCATAATGTGAATAGGCAAGTACATTAAAGTACACATTTGTATTTGATTCTTTCAATGTAAATGGGTTACAGTGGCTGTAGACAGGAGCTAGCTGGAGGAACAGTGATGTCTATCAGGTGTTTCCTGTTCCTAGTTTTTTTTTTTTTTTTTTTTTGTAAGGAGAATTAGGAAAATGCAGTTCTACAGGGGGTGCCAGTGGCTCTGGTCTAGTAGCAAAGCAGACGGCATTTCTTTTCTTTTTTTTTCTTTCTTTCTTTTTTTTTTTTCTTGTTCCAGGGGCACTTAACCACAGAACCACATCCCCACATCTCCACACCCCACAGTCCTTTTTATTTTTCATTTTAAGACAGGGTCTCCTTAAGTTGCTGAGGCTGGCTTTGAATTTGGCAATCCTCCTGCCTCAGGCCTCCCACTCCCAGGGATGGGGAATGACAGGTATATGCCCTCATGCCCTGCAGCAGCCAGAAATTTTGAAACTGAAGTTACAAATCCAGGTAAAGGATTCCAGTTTAAAGAAGAATATGTGTGAATATTTGTTGAGCATCCGCTAGTGACCTCACGGAGCATGTGTGTGGGCCTTGGTTACTAAACCACAAGCACATGAGCTCATAGGCAAGCTGACCAGTACGCTGTCCAGGGTCATTCAAAGAATTGTTGAAAAATTACATGCAGACGTGGTTATGCCTCAGGTGTGACCCAGTCTTTCCCAGAGCAGCTGGCTGTGGAACCAGCTCATCCATCTTCTAGCCTAAAAGGCACTGGACAGCACAGAAGCTCTGCTGGTCAGGAAGAGTCCAGCCCCAGGATCAGAGTGATGAACAAGCCACCCTGCAGACAGGTATTTTCATTCGGGTTGGGAAGTTTCAGGGTGTTCCTGAACATGCAGGAATTGTCCCAGCACCCAACATCCCAGGGTCTGTGCCCAACTATTCTCCTTGCTGCTGGGAGGAGAGCTCATTATGGGAAGAAAAAATCTTGGTTTGCAGGTCCAGCCGAAGAGAAATATTTTCAGAGACAGGTTCTCAGAGAAATCAGTAGTTAGGAAACCACAGGCCCTGAGTGGACAATGTATGTGGAGCCTTTCAGTAAGGGCCTGTGTGGGAAGAAACAAGAAGAATGCAAAGGGCACAGGGGGACCTCATCTAGGGAGCAGACAGGCAAAGTGTCGCAAGGGGGCACAATTGTGACATAAGCAGTCAAGGGGAGAAACAAAGAATGTCCACATGCTTCTGCCCCTTTCAATGCATTATTCACTCAAATCACTCAATACAATTCACTCTATAGGTTCTTAATCAAGAAAATGACAGTTGTTAATGCTAGGCACTGCAATAGACAGGATCCATTCACAGCAAATAATTCTAGATTAATTAATTCACAGCAAACAATTCTAGATTAATTCTAAGCACTGCAGAACACTTAATCATGACAGGCTAATGACATACATTCCCTCTGCATGCTGAGTTCAAAAGTCTTAAGCCTGAGGCTTTATATCCAGCAGATGCACACTCACTCAGACTGAGGTGACCAGGTCCGGAAACAAGACAGGCTTTTCCTGGCTTGGAATGGATGACCTGTTGAGAAGAGGGTAATAGGGAGGAGTTGTGACTCTCACCAGGGTCCAGACAAGGGGGTAGAGTTTGAGAGCAGTGAGGATCACGAAGAGGATTAGGAAACAATGACAAGTGATGGGATGTCAGGTCCTCATCAGGCTCTCCAGCCAGAGTGCATCCTTGATTCAGCTGGCTGAATCCCTGCTCATCAGCTCTATTATTTATACTAAATTTGGGGGCTTTTGATCCTCCTTGAAATTCTTATCAGCTACCACCAGTTTTCTCAGTGACATCATTTACCCTGGGGTCAGAAACGTCTAGTTTGGTGATCTCCACCCTCATCTTCTGCCTTTCCTTCTTATCTTGGGAGGACAGCCTGACAGGGCTTCACTCTGTTTACCAGGGTGACAGGAAGTAACTTGTTTGAGTCCACACTGGAGGGCTCTCTGAGTGTGCTTTCATGATAAAAAATTATGAACAATTATCTGATAACCTAGAAGAAATGGTTAAATTCCAGTAACATACAAACTACTGAAACTGAATCACAAATAGATAGAAAAATCTGAATAGATCAATAATGAGTAAGGAGCATAAATAAATAATAAAAAATGTCTCCCATCAAAAACAAACAAACAAAAAAGCTCAGGACCAGATGATTTCACTGGTAAGACTATGAATTTTATGAAAAAATAGCACCATCTATCTCAAACTCTTCCCAAAGATTGAAGAAGGGGGAACATTTCACAACTCAGTTCCCAAGGCCAGGATTTCACTAACACCAAGGCCAGAGAAAGACACAGCAAAACAGAAAATTGTAAGTCAGTAACACTGTAAAGAATATAATGTTCACACAGACAGTAAGAATGGGAGACAGGCTGAGAATAAAAGAGAATTGGGTGAGAGATCTTATAAAATCAACAGGAAAACCAGAGGCTTTGTATCCACAGTGGAGTGACCCAACATCAGAACCCTTTTAACAAGGCTTCTGAGGGAGAGAGGACAAGGAGTGGGCAGCAGGTGGCCAAGAGGCATCTCAGCTGGGGGAGCAGATGGGCAACTGGATGAGGGGCTAATGGGAGGTCCTCACTTACCAAGAGTTCCCCATCTGGTTTGACTGTAAGATGATATTAGTAGTTAATAGAGGAGAGAAAAAGCTGTGCCATACAGTCATTCTCAGGAGAAAGGGAGGACTGATTCATATCAGAGGAAGTTGACTCCAGAGTAGACAATTACCATGGAAAGTGGGATCAGGAAGGTTGGAGGAAACTTGTGAAGGTTGAGGTCAACCAGCTGGTTCCACTGCAACCTCACCCACACACAGCACAGCAATGCCAGATCCCACTGCTAATAATGGATTGTGCCTTCAGGTAGGAGAAGAATTCACCTTCCTCCCCAAGTGCCATGGTACACAGGAAGGAACCCGGCACAGGCAGTAGAGGGTGAGGAGAGGGAGTGGGCAGCATGAAACCATCCGGGGCACATCCTGGGCTGGGGCCAGGGAGAGGGTGAGGTGGGGTCAGTTCCACAAAATGGGGGGAAGCTCAGAACAAGCCATGGCTTAGGGAGCTCTGCTTCCTTGACCTCACCACTAAGTGCCAGGAACAGCTGATGCTGGATTCACTCTGCCTTTCCACCAGGATTTTTGGACAATAAAATAAAATCACTGCATCTGAGGTGCTGAGTGATGGATCTGATTGATCAAGTGCTTGATAAACTGCCCTGGGGTCAGCAGAGGAAGGAGCCTAGGGCAAGGCCAGGGTCTGGATAGGACTATTGACTGATACTGGGAAGAGTAGTCGGTGAGAGCCTAGTGACAAGTGCAGCCCTGGCACGTTGGTGTGGGCACCAGTAGAGACTGTGGTAGAGTGGAGCGCAGGGGCTGAGGCCCAGCAGGGGCAGTGGGTGGAGATACAGGGCTGGAAACTGGCACTTGACCATGATCATGGAAGCCAGGGGCACTAGGGCACTAAGGTGAGGACTGAAATGAGATGATCAGGGGCCTGTGGCAATACCGGACCTGAAATTATGCTACAGAGCTGTGGGAACACAAAGAGCATGGTATTGGCATCAAAACAGACACCAAGACCAATGGAACACCACAGAGGACAGAGAGTCAAATCCATCTGCCAAGGGCTGCCGGACATTTGACAAGGTGCCAAAAGTATATCTTGGAGAAAATACAGCCTTTTAAACAAATGGTGCTGGGAAAATTGGTTAGCTTTATGTAGAAAATGAAACAAGACTCCTGTCCTCGTTCTGCACAAAACTCAAACTGAAATGGCTCAAAGTCTTAGGAATGAGACTTTGAGCCATTTATGACTACTGGAAGGAAACATGGAGTCAATATTCCATCATAAACACGCTGGCTCCAGCTTTCCTTACAAGACCCCAAGGCACAAGATAAAAAACCAGGAGTCAATAAGTCGGGCACCATCAAACTAAAAATTTTCTGCACAGCTAATGAAACAAGAGAATAAAGACAGAGCCTAGAGAATGGGAGAAAATCTTGGCCAGCTGCTCCTCTGATAGGGGACTAATACCCAGGATATAAAAAGAACTAAAAAATCTTGACACACACAAACACACACACTCACAAACACAATACACACACACACTCATACAATGCAATCAACTAATGGGCAAAAGAACCAAATAAAAACTTCTCATTCATATAAATGCAAACGGCTTGCAAAGTATAAAAAAAATGCTCCACATCTTTGGCAATCAGGAAAATGCAAATCAAAATTACACTAAGATTTCCTCTATCTCCAGTCACAATGATGTAAAAATATGAACAATAAAAAATGCTGGTGAGGATGTGGAGAAAAAGGTTCAATTGTACATTTTTGGTGGGACTGCAAACTAGTACAATCACTCTGGAAAGCAGTATGGAGGTTCCTCAAAAAAATAGTGTTGGGACCACCATGTGACCCAGCTATCTCACTCCTTGGTAGATCTCCCAAAAGATCTAAACTCAGCACACTGTAGGAATACAGCCACCTCAGTGTTTCTACCAGCACAGTTCACAACAGCTAAATGTTGTAATTAGCCCAGATGCCTGACATTAGATGAGTGGATTAAGAAATTGTGGTGTATACATATGCTGGAATTCTAATCAGCCATAAAAAAGAATGAAATGATGGCATTTTGCTGGTAAATGGATGGAAATGGAAAATAGCATGCTAAGTGAAATAAGCCAACTCAGAAACTCAAAAGTCAAATGTTTTCTCTCATATGAGGAAGCTAGACTAAAACCAAGGGAAGAGGGAGAGAAGAATGGGATAACACAAAGAGCCAATTAAATATGAATTAATAGATGAGGGAAAGGAAGTCCAGTAGGGCAGAGGAAGGAGAGTGGGAGAGGCGAGAGTGATGGGAGAGAAGGGAAGGTCATGAACTGAAATCAATTTCCATGCATGTGTGAGTTTGTTGGGATCAACTCAACTACAATGTGTAACTATAAAGCTCTAATAAAAAAGAAAAAGAAAAAAATGTCAAGGCCTCTATGGACATCTTGTTCTCCAGGCTTTTTTTTTTTTTTTTCATTATTATTTTTTTATATATATGTGGTACTAGTGATTGAATCCAGGGGCACTCTACTGCTGAAGTGCATCCCAACCCACTTTTTTTATGGTTGGCCTTGAACTTACTAACCTCCTACCTCAGCTGCCTGAGTAGCTGGGATTACATGTGGTGGTCACCATGATCAGCCCTAGCTTTACAGAAGAGGGCTGACAACTGCTCTGGTGGCTTCAGAACTGAGAGGGGGTGATGTGAGGTGGTGCAAGCAGCTTTGGAGTTTTCTTTTAGAAGTCAGGTAATATTGAAGTCTGGTTGGTGAAGAATAGGTTGTAAAATCATCTGGGGAAGGGTGCTTCTAAGAGAGAAACAAAAAACATGAGTACTGAACAAACATTACAGTGTCCAGAACATGTCAATGAATATCATAAGGAGGACAGAAGTCAATATTTTCTTACCCAGAGATGTGAGAGCTGAGAAGCTTTCCCCATACTTTATTTGGGAATGTAAATCTTTAACATCTTCAGAGTTATCAGGAATGTAAACAAAACATTTATCTTTTAATGTTATAGATGTTCATGTCCATGAGCTGTAGTTAAGTTACTTCATGTCACCTGATCTTATAAAATCTTTCTACTAGTATGACCTCTGTGTCTAGTAGATATCTCTTTATTTCTGTTATTTAGAGCTAGATAATCATGTTAACAAATATTAATCCTACCTGTGTAGGAGGTGAGGAAGATCTGTAGGCCTTAAACTGACTAAAACTTCTGACTTGGCCATTTCACTTGAGAGTTATTAGGCATTCCTTCTAAGAATCTCTCTTTGTAGGTTCCAGTCTACTTCTTTTCTTTTTTTTTTTTTGGGTGGGGGGCTATCATAAGTGTATATCTTAAGTAAGTTACACTTAACTAATACTATTTATCTTTTAAATACCCAGGAATGGCTGTGTTTGGGTTTTAACTATTTTTGCTAGACGTTTAAGATGAAGAAGGTCAAACTGACCTTTGTTTCTATCTATTGTTAAGAGTAAGCTGAGTTTCTATGGAGTCACTCTTGGGGCAACTTGAGAGTAGTGTCTTAGTTCTGCTAGTGCCATTTACACTAGGATGGGTCCAGGTCTTGCTGACCATGTGGTTTCCCTTGGAAACTTCAGAGATGTCTCCCTTTTCCAATAATCCAGTAACCCTCCTCTTCATGTCAAGTGCATCAATTGGCTTTCTGTTCTCCAGGGGTCTCCTTAATCTCCCTTATTGGGAGGTTATGTGGCCCAGAGTTGCAAAGCTCTTTAGAGAAGTTCCCTGTTCCCTGGATTCAGACTGACTGGGAGGGCAAGAGCCAAACATTGATGTTTTGGGTTTTTTTAATTTAATTTTTAAGTCTCAATCTTAAACATCTAAAAAATGAGTCTCACCAGTGTTAAATTAAGAGTACTGGGCTTTAACTTTAATTTGTCTATAACCTTACAGTCATTTACCCTTTTTATTACTTGAGGTCTGTACTATCCTATCCTGTAGGTGATGACTTATTACCTTAAATTAACCCAGGTTCTGATCTAGAAGCAATACCTCTGCAAACCCTCAACAGGCAACAGACAGTTTATAAAGAAGATAGAAAATAAAGTTCATAAGAGTATAAACATATTTAGTTTGCATAACAAAAGTCTTGAATTTTAGCTGAGTTATAAATTATATCCCCTGTTTGAGATCCTAGTAATCTTAACAACAAAAATCAATCCTTTGAACACAATTTTAAATGAACTGAAGTCTAGCCTACTTTGTAGTCATTCAGGAATGTAGTATGGTGGGAGGCAGAGCCTCATCTCAGGTAAGGCAGGGCTCTTCACAAATCTTAGGTGAAGTGTTCTAGTTCTGAAGCTGATCTTTGTCTTTTTTTATCTACCATTCTAAAAGGTTTACAAATATTATTTCTTGAGCCCTTTCTGATGTTAGCTAACACAATATGATATAACATGTAGTGCACAAAGTAAGGAAAGGCTGAGAGCTTTTAACTTTTTGTAGAAAAGTAGCAAAATGCTTTTGTGTTTTACAATATTAACCTTTACATAGATTAGGGTCTCATTAGTTTATAAACATTTAAATTGTACTCCAATGTAAATGGTAACATAAAATTTTATATATTATTAATAATAGGTTAGTTGCAGAGTATTAAGTGATATAAATAAATCTCCAAGAAATTTCATTGTTTTTTTGTTAGTTTGGTTGTTTTTTGTTTTGTTTTGTTTTGTTTCTGTGTGTGTGTGTGTGTGTGTGTGTGTGTGTGTGTGAGATATGCTAAGGATTGAGCCCAGGGCCTTGTGCAAGTGAGCAATCACTCTACCAACTGAGGTATATCCTTGGCCCCAAATTTGGTATTCTTATAAGTCTAAAATTACCATACAACTTTAGTTTGGAGAATACCAGGTTGATATAATGTTCTTTTAAACCTTCTTTTTAAAGACTTGTATACCTGGAAGTTAGGAACACATTTAATATACAAAGCAGAGTAATAGCACCACAATTACAATGATGTTTTTATATTAACAAAATTTAGCTCTTAAAGAAATAGCATAGTACAATATTTTAAAATAACAGTTCTTGTTTAACAACAGCTATATAATTCTTAATTCCTTCAAGATTATTTGCTAAAAAAAAAACTTAATAAACACAACATTATGGGGAAATCAGTGTGTTAAGAAATATTTGTCCTTTTAACATATAGTTTAAACCTTGTTTTATATTAGCACATTAACATTTGACCCTCAGGAAGAACCCCAAGGAGTCTTGACTGATCATTTCACACACATAAGCGTTTTTAATTTCTCTTTTCCGTATGTTAACCCCCTTTTTTTAAATATGAAACAATCCTTGTAAATGTTTTAATTTAGGCAAATTGTTGTATTTTAATAAGAAATATTTTGTCAGACTGAAGAAGATGGCGGCGAGGGGAGTGCATTACCCCCGTGTGCTGCTTCACTGTGTGGGAGTATGACAAGTCAGGACGGCTAAAGGATATCTTGTTAGGAATTTCCAGCAATAGTGGGGTGCGCCGGAACCTGGAGGAAGGATTTCCATCGCATGAGGATCGGCTACGGGGACTCAAACGCGAGAGGTTTGTCGCACGGAGGGTAATACTGCTTATTCAGCAAATCGCCCCGCGGCTAGAGTCTGCAAGGCGCGCTGGGATAGAGACGCAGGGTTACAGCGCTGCAGTTTCTGCCAGACGCGCAAGCACCGCACTCAGGGCTGAATTCTGGGTTCGAGACGGGGAAGGAAGCGGTCCATCTCGGTTCTCCACACCGGTCAGACCACAGAGGAGGCCAGCAGCCACCATGTTGGTAAACTGACGTCACCACACCTGTTTTTGACTGACCGCAGCTCATTCAGCCATAGAACAGGTAATTTCAGGCTGCAATTCGCCTGCGGCTTGCAGACAGATTGCTAGGGTTCAGCGCCTGGGGGCTTCTTAAAATCTGATCTTATCGGAGTGAACACGGAGCGCGGGGCGGCCAAGTCCCGGCTCCCGGAACCGTCCCGGAACCGCCCTGGCTCCGGGCTGCGGAGCCTGCGGAGGCTGCTTCTTGGACCCTGCTAATATCAGAGCAAACACGAAACACCAAGAAGCCGAATTCCAGCTCCCGGAACTGAGCCCGCGGGGACTGCTTCTTGGAGCTTACACTTATAGGAGCTTACACCGAGCACAGAGCGGCCGAGTTCCGGCTCCCGGAACCGTCCCGGAACCGCCCTGGCTCAGGGCTGCGGAGCCCGCGGAGGCTGCTTCTTGGACCCTGCTACTATCAGAGCATACACCAAACACTAAGCGGCCGAATTCCGGCTCCCGGAACTGAGCCCGCGGGGGCTGCTTCTTGGAGCCTACACTTATAGGAGCTTACACCGAGCACGGAGCGGCCGAGTTCCGGCTCCCGGAACTTCCCTGGACCGGGGCTAGGAGCCCGCGGAAACTGTGTCTCGGTCCGGGTCCTGCTGAGGGCAGGTCAGGACTCACCCATTGCTTGGGTTGCCTGGCAAGGGGAACGAAATGCTGCCATTCGCATAGGATACCAACATGGCAGAGATCTGATGTCAGCAGAAAGCGGTGGAGGAGAGATCTTCATCAATACCAGCGGTGACATAAGCAGTTGGTCTCCTGGTAAGGGGGGTGAGGCTCAGTCACCCGAGTCTCCTCAATTTGTCCTCGAGCCGGAGGGAAGGAGCCGGGCCGCCGCCAGCCCCCGGAGCAGGCCCAGCGGCTCGCCAGCGTGGTGACCGCGTGACCCCAATTGGAGAGGGGGCGGAGCGGAGCCGCCACCCACACCCGCCAGGTGGGCAGACCCACGACCCAGTAGTACATGGGCGTGGTAGGAGGGGCAGGGCAGAGCCGCCCTTCGCGCTTGCAAGGTAAACAGACCTGTGACAGCCTGGCGGGTCAGGCCCAGTGGCCTGCCAGTGTGGTACACACGTCACCCCAACTCGAGTAGGGGCAGAGCAGATCCTTATCCCACGCCCGGATCAGGCCCTGCCGGTGTGGTGGTCACGTGACCCCAATTGGAGTGGGGGTGGAGTGGAACCGCCACCCGTGCCCGCAGGGTGAGCAGACCAGTGATCAACCTGCAGATCAGGCCCAGGGGTCCGCAGGCGTGGTAGGAGGGGCAGGGCAGATCCGCCGCCCGCGCCTTCAAGGTAGGCAGACCTACAACAGACCGGCGGATCAGGCCCAGGAGCCTGCCGGCGGGGTACAAACACCACCCTAATTGGAGTAGTGACAGAGCAGAGTCGCCTCCTTTGCCAGGAACAGACCCAGCATCCTGCAGGCGGGGTAGTCACGACACCCCAATTGGAGTAGGGGCAAAGCAGAGCCTCCACTCGTGCCCGAAAGGTGGGCAGATCTGCGACCGACCAGCAGGACAGGCCCAGTGGCCTGCTGGTACGACAGACACGTCACCCCAATTGGAGTAGGGGCAGAACAGAGCCGCCACCAGCTCCCAGAACAGGCCCAGTGACCTGCCGGCGTGGTAGCCATGACACCCCAATTGGAATAAGGAGAGAGCAGAGCCGCCGCCCGCACCTGCAGGAAAGATACGCAAGCAGTATGAAAAGACAAGGAAAGAAAGGACCACAAGCAATGCAGGTCAACGCAACTTTAGAAGAGGTAACAGCTGCAGCAGATGGAATGTCAGATAAAGAATTCAGGATATACATGCTTCAGATGATCTGGAGTATCAAGGAAGACATTAAACAGCAAAATCAGACAATGAAAGATCACTTCGACAACGAATTACGCAAACAAATCCAGGAAGCAAAGGATCAACTATACAGGGAGATAGAGGTTATAAAAAACAAGCAATCAGAAATCCTAGAAATGCAGGAAGCAATAAACCAACTTAAAAACTCAATGGAGAATACTACCAACAGAGTAGAACACTTAGAAGATAGAACATCAGACAATGAAGACAAAGTATTTCAACTGGAAAAGAACATAGACAGCTCAGCAAGACTGTTAAGAAACCATGAGCAGAACATCCAAGAAATATGGGATAACATTAAGAGACCAAACTTAAGAGTCATTGGGATACAGGAAGGTACAGAGCTCCAAACCAAAGGAATGAGCAGTCTATTCCATGAAATAATACAAGAAAACTTCCCAGACTTGAAGAATGAGACAGAATCCCAAATCCTAGAAGCCTACAGGACGCCGAATGTGCAAAATCATAAGAGATCCACACCTAGACACATTATAATGAAGATGCCCAACATACAGAATAAGGAGAGAATTTTAAAAGCTACAAGAGAAAGGAAGCAGATTACATTTAGGGGCAAGCCAATCAGGATAACAGCTGATCTTTCAACACAGACTCTGAAAGCTAGAAGATCCTGGAATAACATATTTCAAACACTGAAAGATAATGGGTTCCAACCAAGAATTGTGTATCCAGCGAAATTAAGCTTCAGGATGGAGAATGAAATTAAAACCTTCCACGATAAACAAAAGTTTAAAGAATTCGCAGCTAGAAAACCATCTCTTCAAAACATCCTAGCCAAAGTATTACAGGAAGAGGAAATGGAAAATAACAATGAAAACCAACAGTGGGAGGTAGGACAGTAAAGGGGGGGGGGAAACAATCAAAGAGGAAAACAAACAATGTTTAGTAACAGAAATAAACAAATATGGCTGGAAGAACAACCCATATCTCAATAATAACCCTAAATGTTAATGGCTTAAACTCACCAATTAAGAGACACAGGCTAGTAGAATGGATCACAAAACAAGACCCAACAATATGCTGCCTACAGGAGACGCATTTGATAGGAAAAGACATACATAGGCTGAAGGTGAAAGGTTGGGAAAAATCATATCACTCATATGGACTTCGGAAACAAGCAGGCGTGTCCATACTCATATCAAATAAAATAGATTTCAAGCCAAAGTTAATCAAAAGAGATAAAGAGGGACACTACATACTGCTTAAGGGAACCATACACCAACAAGACATAACAATCATAAATATTTATGCCCCAAACAATGGTGCAGCTATGTTCGTCAAACAAACTCTTCTCAAGTTCAAGAGTCTAATAGACCACCACACCATAATCATGGGAGACTTCAACACACCTCTCTCGCCACTGGACAGATCTTCCAAACAAAAGTTGAATAAGGAAACTATAGAACTCAATAACACTATTAATAACCTAGACCTAATTGACATATATAGAGTATACCACCCAACATCAAGCAGTTACACTTTTTTCTCAGCAGCACATGGATCCTTCTCAAAAATAGATCATATATTATGTCACAGGGCAACTCTTAGACAATATAAAGGAGTAGAGATATTACCATGCATCTTATCTGATCATAATGGAATGAAACTGAAAATCAACGATAAAAGAAGGAAGGAAAAAGCATACATCAATTGGAGAATGAACAATAGGTTACTGAATGATCAATGGGTTATAGAAGACATCAAGGAGGAAATTAAAAAATTCTTAGAGATAAATGAAAACACAGACACAACATATCGGAATCTATGGGACACATTGAAAGCAGTTCTAAGAGGAAAATTCATTGCTTGGAGTTCATTCCTTAAAAAAAGAAAAAACCAACAAATAAATGATCTCATACTTCATCTCAAAATCCTTGAAAAAGAAGAGCAAAACAACAGCAAAAGAAGTAGAAGGCAAGAAATAATTAAAATCAGAGCTGAAATTAATGAAATCGAAACAAAAGAAACAATTGAAAAAATTGACAAAACTAAAAGTTGGTTCTTTGAAAAAATAAACAAAATCGACAGACCCTTAGCGATGCTAGTGAAGAGAAGAAGAGAGAGAACTCAAATTACTAGCATACGGGATGAAAAAGGCAATATCACAACAGACACTTCAGAAATACAGAAGATAATCAAAAACTATTTTGAATCCTTATACTCCAATAAATTAGAAGATAGTGAAGGCATAGATAAATTTCTTAAGTCATATGATCTGCCCAGATTGAGTCAGGAGGATATAGAAAACCTAAACAGACCAATATCAATTGAGGAGATAGAAGAAACCATCAAAAGACTACCAACTAAGAAAAGCCCAGGTCCCGATGGGTATACAGCAGAATTTTACAAAACCTTTAAAGAAGAACTAATACCAATACTTTTCAAGCTACTTCAGGAAATAGAAAAGGAGGGAGAACTTCCAAATTCATTCTATGAGGCCAACATCACCCTGATACCTAAACCAGACAAAGACACTTCAAAGAAAGAAAACTACAGACCAATATCTCTAATGAACCTAGATGCAAAAATCCTCAATAAAATTCTGGCGAATCGGATACAAAAACATATCAAAAAAATTGTACACCATGATCAAGTAGGATTCATCCCTGGGATGCAAGGCTGGTTCAATATACGGAAATCAATAAATGTTATTCACCACATCAATAGACTTAAAAATAAGAACCATATGATCATCTCGATAGATGCGGAAAAAGCATTTGACAAAGTACAGCATCCCTTTATGTTCAAAACTCTAGAAAAACTAGGGATAACAGGAACATACCTCAATATTGTAAAAGCAATCTATGCTAAGCCTCAGGCTAGCATTATTCTGAATGGAGAAAAACTGAAGGCATTCCCTCTAAAATCTGGAACAAGACAGGGATGCCCTCTCTCTCCACTTCTCTTCAACATAGTTCTCGAAACACTGGCCAGAGCAATTAGACAGACGAAAGAAATTAAAGGCATAAAAATAGGAAAAGAAGAAATTAAATTATCACTATTTGCAGATGATATGATTCTGTATCTAGCAGACCCAAAAGGCTCTACAAAGAAACTATTAGAGCTAATAAATGAATTCAGCAAAGTGGCAGGATTTAAAATCAACACGCATAAATCAAAGGCATTCCTGTATATCAGCGACAAATCCTCTGAAATGGAAATGAGGACAACCACTCCATTCAAAATATCTTCAAAAAAAATAAAATACTTGGGAATCAACCTAACAAAAGAGGTGAAAGACTTATACAATGAAAACTACAGAACCCTAAAGAGAGAAATAGAAGAAGATCTTAGAAGATGGAAAAATATACCCTGTTCATGGATAGGCAGAACTAACATCATCAAAATGGCGATATTACCAAAAGTTCTCTATAGGTTTAATGCAATGCCAATCAAAATCCCAATGGCATTTCTTGTAGAAATAGAGAAAGCAATCATGAAATTCATATGGAAAAATAAAAGACCCAGAATAGCAAAAACAATGCTAAGCAAGAAGTGTGAATCAGGCGGTATAGCGATACCAGACTTCAAACTATACTACAGAGCAATAGTAACAAAAACAGCATGGTACTGGTACCAAAACAGGCGTGTGGACCAATGGTACAGAATAGAGGACACAGAAACCAATCCACAAAACTACAACTATCTTATATTTGATAAAGGGGCTAAAAGCATGCAATGGAGGAAGGATAGCATCTTCAACAAATGGTGCTGGGAAAACTGGAAATCCTTATGCAACAAAATGAAACTGAATCCCTTTCTCTCGCCATGCACAAAAGTGAATTCAAAATGGATCAAGGAACTTGATATCAAATCAGAGACGCGCCGTCTGATAGAAGAAAAAGTTGGCTACGATCTACAGTCGGTGGGGTCGGGCTCCAAATTCCTCAATAGGACACCCATAGCACAAAAGTTAATAACTAGAATCAACAAATGGGACTTACTCAAACTAAGAAGTTTTTTCTCAGCAAAAGAAACAATAAGAGAGGTAAATAGGGAGCCTACATCCTGGGAACAAATCTTTACTCCTCACACTTCAGATAGAGCCCTAATATCCAGAGTATACAAAGAACTCAAAAAATTAGACAATAAGAGAACAAACAACCCAATCAACAAATGGGCCAAGGACCTGAACAGACACTTCACAGAGGAGGACATACAGTCAATCAACAAGTACATGAAAAAATGCTCAACATCTCTAGCTGTCAGAGAAATGCAAATCAAAACCACCCTAAGATACCATCTCACTCCAGTAAGATTGGCAGCCATTAGGAAGTCAAACAACAACAAGTGCTGGCGAGGATGTGGGGAAAAGGGTACACTTGTACATTGCTGGTGGGACTGCAGATTGGTGCAGCCAATTTGGAAAGCAGTATGGAGATTTCTTGGAAAGCTGGGAATGGAGCCACCATTTGACCCAGCTATTCCCCTTCTTGGTCTATTCCCTAAAGACCTAAAAAGAGCATGCTACAGGGACACTGCTACATCGATGTTCATAGCAGCACAGTTCACAATAGCAAGACTGTGGAACCAACCTAGATGCCCTTCAATAGACGAATGGATAAAAAAAATGTGGCATTTATACACAATGGAGTATTACTCTGCATTAAAAAATGACAAAATCATAGAATTTACAGGGAAATGGATGGCATTAGAGCAGATTATGCTAAGTGAAGCTAGCCAATCCCTAAAAAACAAATGCCAAATGTCTTCTTTGATATAAGGAAAGTAACTAAGAACAGAGTAGGGACGAAGAACAGGAGAAGAAGATTAACATTTAACAGGGATGAGAGGTGGGAGGGAAAGGGAGAGAGAAGGTAAATTGCACGGTAATGGAAGGAGACCCTCAGGGTTATACAGTGGAGGGGGTAGAGAGAGAGGAGGGGAGGGGAGGGGAGAGGTGGGGAGGGGGGAGGGTGGATGATGGGAAAGGCAGCGGAGCACAACAGACACTAGTATGGCAATTTGTAAATCAATGGATGTGTAACTGATGTGAATCCGCAATCTGTGTATGGGGTGAAGGTGGGAGTTCATAACCCACTAGAATCAAAGTGTGGAATATGATATGTCAAGAAATTTGTAATGTTTTGAACAACCCACAATAAAAAATTAAAAAAAAAAAAAAAAAAAGGCCAGTTCCTTATTAAATAAGTCCTTTGAAAAATCTGAAAAAAAAAAAAAAAAAAAGAAATATTTTGTTATTTACAGTACACAGTTAATCACATCTGTTTGCCATTTCGTGAAAATGCAAGCAATGTTTAAGAATATAGACTTATGTCTGTTGAGACTTTAAATTTTAGTAACATTGTTCTCAGGATGACAAAGCAACTTTACCCCCCCCCCTTTTTATTTACTAATTTATGAAAACTTCAATAATATTACCCAATAGAATTTAAGAAGTTAAGAGTACTTGATGGTATATTTAACAGTTAGCATTTTAACCTTGTAAATTAATCAGATGTCTAACAAATACATTTATGAGTAATTCCATGTCAAATCTACTTTACTCATTTTTACCAAGATATCAGGTAAATGTATTGAACAGTATCAGGCATTTCTTTCCTGTTGAAGAAAAGTCCTAGAAACAATGGATATTAGATATTTTATAGACATCAACAGTTTATTAGTTCTTTGACCACCTAGAGAGACTTGTGAGTTAAGTTTAATTCTAAAAACTTCTTTACTTTCATCTGTTTACTCAATTTAAATTGAAACTTTTAAAATTACATTAATTCAAGGTACTCGGATCCATTTTAATTCATGAGCATTTATTTTCCATTTGTCAATCTTCATATCAGGTACATGACATATGGACCCACACATATATGGACAGACAACACAACACACAGTGTGCACACATATAAAAGTAAAGGCCTTATAGCTTTTCACAGATGAATCTCCATTGCAATGTTGCAGATGTTTAAAAACTTCATAATTGAATAAAAAATAGGATTGATCAGGGAAAAAATTAAACTAGGTGCATAGGACCAAAATGATGAGCTCAAAAAATGTGAAATATAAGAAAAAACAAGAGTCCTAGAAAAATGACATGGCTGGTAACTATTTTAGTCAAGTACCATACAATTTACTTTGGGGTTTAGTCTAGTATGAGTTCAGGTAATAGAAGCTTTTATCTTTTTTTGTGGGGTGGGCAGGTCTCAGTCTCCAACTGAGCTTTCAGGCTTCTTCCATTTGCATTTCAGTGTAAGTCCTGCCTGAGGTCTACAAGGAGCTGGGAAAAACTGCTGGTTTGAGCAAAAACCTCATGCCTAAGACACTTGTTTTAATCATTTTAGTTGGTAATCAGTTAGGTTTAGATGAAAATTATCATACCGTAGTTCTTATTGTGTTTAATAACAAAGCGATGTTAAGTTTCTTAATGAGATAAGCCACTGACTGTTGAGCTGGTCCATTTCCTTGTGTGACCATACCTAGGGTTATTCCTTCTCTCTCAAGTGACAAACTGGTTAAATTTTACTCCAAAACCTGTTCATTATTCAAGGGGAATAAGCCTTTTGGTAACATGCTGTTCAGATATTTCTAAGAGGTCTAAAGTAAGAGGTGAGAACAGAAAAGCTGGTGCTTGTATTCAAGGGGAAACTGAGCTCTTGGTTCCCTACAGAGAAGGAGGAAAAGCATACCAGGGGCATTTGAGGCTATAAGTTCTGAAATATCTCAATATAAAAATACACTGAGTACATCTGAGCACAGGAATAGTAATGGGAGATTTTAAACTGGCTTGTGAAGGTTAACTATGTGAACAGAGAGAACCTGGATGTTTTTCTTACTAAATACCTCATGTCTTTTAGTCCTACAATGGTAATTGCTAGAGTTTCTGGTTGGGCAAAGGAAGGGGAGCACCCAGGAGGGATTGGATGTTGGGGGTAAGAGGGAATCCTCCTGAGAGTCCTCCTGAGCTCACACATTAGAGGCAGCATATTGTGCATCCAACTTAGTTTTTACTGTTAAGACTCCTTATTAATTATGTTATCTCTGACAAATCAACTTCCAACAGCAAGATTGTACAATACTTCAGAAAACCATTTAAAAAAACAAATTGTTACAGTAAAACACCATCTTTTTTAGACACATTTACAACTATTGGTGATCCATTCAGCCAAGATCATTCCCAAGAAACAACCTATAAGACCAACACATATTGCCCATGTCTTAAAGGGCCAGAAAGAGATACAAAGCAAAAACACAATGATAGAGAGGATCTCCAAAGTATGCCTGACATGAGCAACCAGAAGGAGACCACAAGTCTAGATGGACACTCTGCCTCCAGATAGGCCCAGACATCATTAGCGATTCAGTGTTTTTGCTGAATGTTAGCTTGACTTTAAGCACAAGGAAATTATTAGAAAACTACAAAATGTAGACCATTGAAAAAAAGAGCTGACATATCTTCTTCAGTCAATGTCACCAGGAATAAGATAACAGAAAAGGCATTTGGGGTTAAAAAGATATTTTTAAAACACACTCATATATATATATATATATATATATATATATATATATATATATATGTAGGTATGTATACACACACACATGCCCATATACATATATTTATATGTGTGTGTGTGTGTGTGTATATATATATATATATATATATATATAATGCATATATAAATAAATATGTAAGAGTGTACTCTTCTCCTCTTTTTATATAAAAATTTATATATAATTTATAAATACATAAATATATAAATATAATTATATATAAAATATATATGTGTGTATATATACATACATACACATATGTAAATATATGTATATGGGTACACACACAAACACACACTTTTGAAATCAAAGACCTCTTCATGTTTTTGTTGTCAGTTTTTGGTGATTTTGCCTTGTTTATTGAAGACAAATCAGTTGTTTTGCTTCCTGGCCTACATTCTGCCTTTCTACGACAGTCTCCTTAGAATGAAATACAGTCTGAACTTTTAGCTGAGAACACTGTGCAGATAAAGCTGTTCACCCACCATATCCAACCCACAGGCAGAGTGTCCTGTGTGTCCATCTCTTGAGGCTAGAGCTGGTCATTTGGTAATAGAGGTACCCAGAGGGTCAGTCTGTGGAGTGGATACATTGTTTTCTCTGTCATTGTAAAGCAATTTGAAGACTGGTACTTGGACAACATACAAATATTCTGTTTGGTACCTTTGTTCAAGATCTCTACCTGTGTAAATTATTATATTTCTTTTTGAACACTAAAAAATTTTAAATTCAGTTCTTCCTATGTTATTTCCTTGGCTGGTCTTGTGTTATTAAAAAAAAATGGACTTCTCTCTGAACTTCAAATTTCTTCCATAGTTAATGATAACCTAAAAAATTAAATGTTTTTGTTTATCACTATGGACTCGTGTATTTCTTAATTTCAATATTATAATCTTTTAGTACTGTGGCCAGTTTTGTGGTTAAGGATATAAACATATTATTTTTCTATTTATATTCTGACCTCTTCCATATCATTTAGGCTGTATTTACCATTTGTAGTGGGTTGTATATAGAGATTTTTCTCCATTTTTGTGTATATGTTATTTGGTATTTAGGAAAGGTCATATAGCTCATGTTTCACATTACCCTAACAACATTTGACATCTTTAGTCTCCTTTACTTTAAAAAATATCATAATATTTGTTTTATATGTTTTACATAATATCATTCAATTTCATCTCTAATGACCAGTATGACATCATGCACTTATTTCATGTCTACCCACAGAACCTGTGCCTTGTATTGTTATTCCAACCTAATCATCTATCTCCCAGTTACATTTATTTCTCCCACCTTGTCTACACATGGGTTTTGCTTTAGATAAAAACTGAATATGTTAATTCTCACCAGATATTTAAAATTGAGTGTCATCGGTCATCACTTTTTCATGGGAATTATCCTTAACATATTCTCTTGATGGGATCTCGATGTTCTGAGTTTTGCATAATTGCCTTGATACATAAATATCTCAAAGGATATTTATGATTTTCTTTTAGTATTTAGAAAATATTGGCTTAGTTTTGAGGATGGGCATGTTATATGTTTTTCTTCTGGGATTTGAAATTTCTATGAGCTGCAATGAAGCACTCTATAAAATTCAATATCCCCTCATGAGTAAAAAAAAAAAAAAGAAAATACCTCAACCAGTTAAGTATTGTAAGAACATACCTCAACAGAACACAGGATATATGTGACAAACTCATTGTCAAAATCAAGCTACTGAATTGGAAGAAAGTTGAAAGCACTTCCTTTAAGAGCTCTATCAAAACAAGGATCTTCACTTTCACCACTTCTGTTCATTGTAGGATGGAAAACAGAACAATGGGCCAAAGAAAGGAATAGTGGACATGCAAATTGAAAAAAAAGGAAATCAAATGATGTCTCTTTGTCGATCATATAGTATATGGAGAAAACAACCTGAAGACATCAGCAAATAGCTCTTGAACCTGATAAACACACTTGGTGAAGTTGCAGGATGCAAAATTAACATATAAAAAACAGCATTCTTTTATACACCAATAACAGGCTAACTGGAAAAGACATTTTAAAAGCAATCCCATTCACAATATCCCCAAAGTGTGCTTGGGAATAAATTTTACAAACGAGATGGAAGAGCACACACAGACACACACACATGTTTGCAAGATAGCCCATGCTCATGGATTGAATCATTGATATTGTATAATGTCAATGCAGATTCAATAAAATATATAGCAACAAATAAATAACATTGATCACAGAACTAGAAAACACAATCAAAAAATTTATATGGAGCCACAAATTACCCCAAATTGCCATAAGAACCCTGAGGTGGGGGTGGAAGGGACAAAGCAGGAAGCATCAAAATACATGATTTCAAAACACACTACAAAGCTGTAATAATGAAGACAGCATAGTAGTACCATAACATCAGACATATGTGTCTATTAAAATTTGAGAATTTAACTCAGAATTAAATAGTTATTTTGAATTAAAAATTGAAATATTAATTAGATATTAATTCATATATCTTTAGCCAAAAAATTGAATGGTAGTTGATCATTCCAAGAACATACCTTGGAGAAAGAACAGTGTCCTTAATAAATGGTGCTAGGAAATATAGATATACATATGCAAAATAATTAATGTCTACCTATTACCATATTAAGAAATCAATTGAAGAACTCATGATGTAGCTGAATGGTAGAATTCTTACTCAATATGTGTGCAGTCCTGGGTTCTATTCCCAGCACTGAAAAAGAAATAAAGTAAAACTGTACCAAAAGTAAAAATGTGGAGTTTGAAATTACTGAAAGAAAACAAAATAGAAACAGTTCAGGACCCTGGGACACTTTTGGAATACCCTCAAACACACAAGCAACAAAAGCAAAAAACAGACCAATGATATTATATCAAACTAAAAAGCTTTTGCACAGCAGAGTAAACATCAAATTTAACATTCTTCAGATACAGAGACAATGTTTTTGAACTATTCATTTACATAGGCAGCATATAAAAAGAACTCAAAATCTCAACAGAAAATAAAGCAAATACTATGATTTAAAATGGGTAAAAGATCTGATGTTTCACAAAAGATGGTATACTAATGGTCATCAAATATGTGCCAAAATGCTCAGCATCACTAATTATCTGGGAAATGCAAATCAAAATTACAATGAAGTATAATTCTCACTCCAACTAGAGAGTGGATTTTATAAAAAAATAATAATGTTGGTGAGGATGTAGCAAAAAGGCAACACTATACAGTGTCAATGGGAATGTAAACAAGTAGTCATTATGGAGAACAGTGTGGAATACCTTTACAACCTGAAAATAGCACCACCATATGATCCAGCATTCCCCCTACTTTGTATGTGTGAAGACATTATATCCAAGAGATACCAGCAGTGTTAGAAAAATAAAAGGAGACACAGAGACAAGATGCAGAGGCAGGAAAAGAAGTGGCGACCCCTCCACGCAGCCATGTTTATTTATATCAAAAGTTACCTTGGGTTGTTAGTGCCATGACTAGATTATTATTATTATTCCTTTTAATTTAGCAGGACTCAACCACAAATCCATCTTCCCTGTGGGATTTATCAGGTTTGGTTTTAAGCTTTGGGAGGGCTACTCTAGAATAGGTCTTCTTCTAAAGCCTGGCCCAAATATCAGAACCGGATCAATCCTGTGGAAGAGGATTGAACAAATTAAACCCTTGAATTTGAGTCTTTGTATCACACTAGATACCAGTTGCCAGATAACTTATATCAAAGTCCAGGCTGGTTAAGACACAGAGCCATTTTCTCTAAGGACATTACCATAGTAACTAGCTACTGCACCTGTATAGTTATCTTACTACCTTCACGGAGAAACTGCTGGTCATTCCAAAAGTAAAGAGCAGAGCACCTGTTACCCCCAGGGAGTCTGCTCACCAGAGGAACACTTCCCTGTACATTTCCACTGTCGGGATACCTACACAGCAGACCCATATTAATTGTGGGAGTAGTCCTGGCAGTCAAAATATGCAATCAACCTATGTGCCCTATCAATGAGTGGATTCTGAAACTGTGGTGTATGTACACAAGAGAATAATATTCAGCCATAAAAAGAATGAAATACTGTCGTTTGCAGCAACAACATGGAACAGAAGAATATTTAGTCAAATAAGTGGTGAAGAACAAAAAGACAAATACTGGTTACTCTCACTCATTTGTGTAAGTTAAAAAAAAACTGATTATCTAGAAGTAGAGAGTAGACACAGGTCATAGCAGCTAGGAAGGTTAGATGGACAGAGAGTGGGCAATGAGCACCAGAACACAGTAGGAGGAGGGAAGTGGTTCTAATGTTACCGAGCACATTCAAGAGGCTGTAACCTACAGTAGGCACTTTGTATCAAAGTAGAGGATTCACTAAAACAAGTTAATATGCAGAAATAAAACAGACTGGAGAAAGACAAGGAAAGGAAAATAGCTTCTACATCCTCAAGATTCATCTTGGGTGTTCTATTGGGAGGGAATGGCTTTCCTGGTGGGATAGTACAGAGCCTGGGATCATGACAGCAAGTCCTGGATTTAGAGCATAGCAGCTGGGCTTGCTGGCCAGCTAGGCTTCCTGAAGCTGCAGATGCCAGTGTTGCATTTTCATGGCTACCACAGATCTCCTGATTTGAGCATCTCTCAGAGACACTGCTGCAGTCCGGCTGCAGCAAAATAACTGGGGGGTGATGAACAACTTGCGTAGATTGATACAGCTGGAGTAGGAGCCGGTTATTGTAGGACCGGAGGGGTATTTATACATTTCACACAGCTTATCTTAATTAACATAAACTCGATACAGCAGTCAACCAATAAGGAATCTCCACACTTAATAGCTCACTGGCGTTACTCCACAAACCACTCCCTCTGGCATTTTGCCAGGCGCCATCCAGACTTGTTTACAGACTCTAACAAGACACAACATGGTGAACTTAAGAAACTCTCTTTCCCTTACCACAGCCAAAGGCTTTGAGTCCCTACAGGGAGGGCCTGGAGGAAGATTTACAGCATCTACCTGTGACAGTAATGCAGGGCTCATTATTCCTCAAAGGAATCCAATCTCCCTTCAGACAAGGAGCTCCAGGCCTATGAACTGGATGAGAGGTCACAAATTCCCCCTGTGGTGAATCAAGCACATCTTTGTCTCAGAACTGGAGTTTGTCTGATGATTACATAAATCAATTTCTTAGTGGGCTTCTCACTTATTTAATTCCTAAGGATCCACAATGAGTAATCACCATCACATATCCTTGCCTCTCAAGGTAATTACCCCCACTGTGTATAAGTGGTTAAGTGCCACTGCCTGTCCTCACCCCCTTCAGTATCCTTCAGAGAAGGGAAGTCCATAGAAGCATCACTCCTCATTACCTCCTGTGGGAGACCAACCTAGCAAGTGACTTGAGTTAATCCCCTGCTGGGTGATGTGGCATCAGGCACCCATGCTGCTAGAGTTCCCCACTCTTCTAGGGTTCCAGTGACTTGTGTCTTTGTACCTAGGCATGTCTTGCTACAGCCCCATGGGTGGAGCTACGCTCACCTGTTCCTTTGTAATATAACCCTTGGCCCTGTTTAGGGTAGAATCTTCCATGGAAGTGCCTTGTGTGTGTCCCCTTCTCTTACTGTGTGCCCTTGGGTGTGGCCTACCCAGATGTGAGTCAACCTGCTGACAGTGGACATCATGAAGATAAGACTCAGCTCCCTGAAACCTGACCCCTTGCCTCATTTGAATAGCTTCTCCTCAATAAAAGGGGTCAGTGCGTGCTCTTGCTCTCTCTCTCTCTCTCTCTCTCTCTTCCTGTGGACCCTTAAGGTCAGAGGAGCCATCACAGTGACCCCAAAGAAAAAGGTATTTGTGGTTCTTGTGTGATTATTTTGTGCAGCCCAATTAGCCCAGTTTACCTGGAGTGACCCCTAAGCCTTTTAGTGGCAAGAACAGAAACCTGGTAACCTCCAGCCGGCAGAGGGCAGGTTCCACAGGAGTTTAGCATGGATGCCACTGTGCCCCTCACCTGTGAATTCTTAAATATCGCAGTGAAGAAAATATAGCAGCTGGGAAGAGGAAGGAGAGATTATTCCAAGAAAAAGGAAATGGTCTCTATTTGGATCCATGTCATTGTCACACAGATGTATAGACATGTAAAACCTTTAACATACAAGGTGTATGTATTTTATTCTATGAAAATTAAATTGAATAAAGTAATTTCATTATAAAAGTTTTTTTAAATGCAAAACAAAATTGAACAAGAAATTTGGCAATCAGGGAAACCACATTTGCATCTAGTTATTTTGAGGGTGATATGGCAAGACCTAACAGACAAGAAACAAGTGGGTCCATGTGCAATAGAAAATAACATCAGGGGCAAAGGGAGAAGGAAGAAGGGGGAGAAAGAGAGGAGTAATAAGGGAGAAAATTTAAACCCATCAAAATCCAAAGTGAAATGAAAAGAAAGATGAAAAAGAAAGTAACTAAATCACATGCTATGCCTTCTGGTGAAAAGTTTTCTCCAAGAAAGAACTGGTATTGGCAAGTTATCAGATAATCCCAGTCACTAAAATGGTTGCAGACATTTAATCCAGCCTCATAGCAACACAGTGAGGCCAGCAAATGGGAAAGGCCTCCTGTGCCTTTAGTGCTGGAGAAAGTCCTCCTTGAACCCAGGGTACACAATCTCCAGTTATTCACAATTATTCACAGTGGAACAGCTGAGCTAGTGAGGACATGCTACAGGAGCCCAAGAGGCACAGGATGAAATTTTAAAAGCCAGATGATTAAAAATCAGAAGGCACAGACAAACCCCAAAGAATCTGAACTTAGCAGGAGCTAGAGAAACTGTGATGGGGCGACTGCTCAGAAAACACCCTAAGTCTGAATTTGAATCAAATCAAATAATTTTATTTTACCTATACTTTCCTGGCCAAGGATGCTTCTGCCAGGGCCCAAGCAGCCTTCTGATAGAAGTGTGCCAGGCTGTCTGTGGTTCCAACATTTAAGGAAGAAAACCACCTCCTATGGAATCTGCGAGTTGCAAGCAAGCAGGATACAAAGGCTGATAAAAGCACTTAGCAGAGCAGAATCAGACAACCACATCCTGGGTTTGAGCACAGTTGTGGGTGTACATCATGGGTCCAGTACATTTGCAGGTATATGAAGCACATAAAAACATTTTTTTTGTACTTCTTAAGCAGCTTATATAACAGTTTCACATGGGAACCATAAAGATGGAGTCACTATGGCTATACTTACTTATACTTGTCTATAACTATTTTTTATATTTAACTCTTATTTTACTGGCATATACCTATCTGTAACTTAACCTATATTTGACTGGAACTCTCTGTAACTATATAAAACCTATGGGCATACACATATGAACATGCATTGTCTATATCTTATTGCTAACAACCTTAAATCTTATGTTTTCCAGTTATGTGATTATATTATTGTACTATTACCACTTCTGTCTTACTGTTATTTCTTCTATCTTATAATGAGGGCAGACTAAGGTAAATTAACATCACTAATTGTATAACACCTATCTTATAATCCTATTATCCTTCTCATTCTAATCTATAATTTTTAATTCTACTCTATAATCTATAACTTATTACTTGTATTGATTAATTTAGACCATAACAAAAGCATATAGTCCAATTCCCTTATTTTAATGATAAATGAAGACCCAAAGTCATGAGGTATTTTCCTCAATGTTATAAGTAATTCCTTATGGGCATGTATAGCAGTTCTGAGTTTATTGGGCATTTTACAATATAAAATTACTTTTTTATGTTATTGTGTATGCAGTCATTTTCCTGATTTCTTCCATAGGAAAGCTGTTGATTTCTGGGTGTTTGTTTTGTAACTTGCTACTTTGCTCAACTAGAAATCTTCTGGTGGGGTTCATTTTGTTTGAGAGGGGGAGGGAGTCTTCTAGATATAGCATCATGTCATCAGCAAACAGAAATAATTTGACTTCTTTTCCTATTGGTATCCCTTTGATTTCCTTTGCCTAGTCTTGTCTTGTTCCTGATTTTAGAGGTAATGTTTTTAGTTTTCTTTTATTCAGTATGCTGTTGGACTGGGTTGTCATGAATGACCTTTAGCATGTTAAGTTGGTAAATTTCTTTAATCCCTAGCTTCTCCAGTGTTTACATGAACAGGTGTTGGATTTTATCCAAGGCCTTTTCTGTTCCTATTAGGATGATCATGTGATTCTTGTCTTTAATTCTGTTTAAGTAGTGCAATACATTTCTTGCTTTGCTTATGTTGAGCCAATCTTGCATCCCTGGAAAGAAACCAACTTGATCATGGCGTATTATCTTTTTGATGTGTTTTTGAATGTGGTTAGCTAATATTTTAAGAGTTTTTGCATCTATTCATGGGTGTTATTGTTCTGTAGTTATCTTTCTTTGATGTTTCTTTGTCTGGCTTTGATATCAGCATTATACGGGCTTCACAGACTACATTTGGGAGTTTCCCCTACATTTCAGTTTCATGAAATAATTTGAGAAATACTGGTGTTGTTTCTTCTAAAGGTCGGGTAATACTCAGATAATAACCCATCTGGTTCTGGTTTTATCTTTTATGGGTGATTTTTAATTGCTATTTCAATTTCATTACTTGAAATTGGTCTGTTCAGATTTTCTAAATCTTCCTGATTCAATTTGAGCAGGTCATGGATGTATAGAATTTTTTAATGTCTTGCAGATTTTCCATTTCATTGAGTATGTTTTTTAAAATAAGTTCTGATAATTCTTGGCACTTCAGAAGGGTATGCAGTGATATTGCCTTTTCACCTCTGATGTTTTTTAATAGTTCTTCTCACACTTTCAGTTAGTTTTTCTAAAAGTTTGTCGATATTATTTATCTTTTCAAAGCACTCACTCTTCATTGCACTGATGTTGTGTATTGTGTTCTTAGTCTCAATTTCATTGATTTAGGTTCTGATCTTAATTATTTCCTATCTTCTCCTAGTTTTGGAGTTAGCATGTTCTTCTTTTTCTAAGGCATTGAGGTAGAGCATGGGCTTAATAAGTTAGGATTCTCCCTATTCTTTTAATACACACAGTCAGTCATACTTTTAGAATTGCTTGTATACCATCCCAGAGACTTTGATATGTTCTATTCCTGCTCTCATTCATTTATAAACATGTCCTCATTTCTTATTTCATCCATTCTTCATTGCAGAGAGTATTGTTCAATCTCCATGGGTTTCTGTGCTTTTTATTATTTTTCTTGCTGTTGATTTCTAGATTTATTCTATTATGATCTATAGAATACATGAGATAGTATTGATATTTTTGTACTTGATAGTATTGATATTTTTGCATTGTGGCCTAGATTGTGATATAATTTGGAGGCAGTTCAATGTGCTTCTGATAAAAAGTAAACTCAGTTGGTTTGGAGTGAAATATTCTGTAGATCTATTTGATTTAAAGTGTTAATTAGTGTGGAGATATCTTTATTGATTTGATGTTTTGATGACCTATATATTGATGATAGGGTGTGTGGAAACCACCTAGTATTATTGTGTTGGGGTCTATCTAGGATTACATGTATTCGAATTTTTTTATGTAATTGAGTGCATCAAAATTTGGGGCATAAATGATTACTATTGTTATACTTCTTTTTAGAATTTTCCCTTTACCAAAATGTAGTGGCCTCTTTTTTTCATCCTTATTAACTGTTGCTTGAAAAAGTTTGCCTGTCTGATATGAGAATAGCTACTCCTGCTTCTTTTCAGGAAAAAGAAATATGCATGGAATAATTTATTTCATTCTTTTACCTTCAGCTTATGGGTGTCTTCACCTATGAGTTTCTTGTAAGCAGAGCATAGCTGTATGGTGTTTTCTGATCCATTTTGCTAATGTTTGTCTTAATGGGGGAACTGAGACCATTAACACAAACATAAAGTACAAAACTACTCCCTAAATTGGATAAAGAGTATTTACTACAAAACATTTAAAAGGCAACAAAATTAAATTTTGAAAAATGGGAAGAATGACTTACAATTCCAAGTACTTACTGTTTGGTTGAGCTTTAATAAATGCAATAATAAAAATAGAATATGATATAAATATTGTTATCAAATAGAAAAATCTTTGATTTCAGCATTTATTACTTCAATAAAGAAATTTAGAGGGCTAGGGTTGTGCTCAGCAGTAGAGTACTTGCCTACACATGCAAGGCCCTGGGTTTGATCCTCAGCACCACATTTAAAAAAAATGAATAAAACAAAGGTATCGTGTCCAACTACAACTTAAAAATATATTAAAAAAAAAGAAATTTAGAAAACATTATATATTCTGTATTAATGAGAAAACTGATAAAAATTAGATTTTATAAGGGCAAGTATAATAAATGAGCAGCAACCCAGTATATATCAATAATTAGTGACAAAAAATAGAAAATGTTTTCATTAACAAAAGCCATAAAATATTAACCAAGAAAAATAAATTCAACAAAAAGCATGCAAGACTTCTAAGGATAAAGTTTAAGCTATTAATATGGGATCTTAAATATTATACAAAGATATGTCATGTTCCTTGTGGGAAGATTAATAAATAGCTAACATTTTATGGTTATATGTACAAACCACACAAGTCCAAATGGAACTACTTTGAATTTCAATTACTGTTAGATAAACAACTGCAATAACTATAAGAAATAATACTTTATTAAAACACAGGAAAGGAGTATTGTGGAAGAGTATGCCATAGAAGATTATTTTAAATACATATTGAATTAAGCAAAATGGTGTGTCATTGATGGCAGAATATTAAATAAGGCATTACAAAGGTATAAACATTCCAGCTTGAAATTGAAATGTATATGGGGACCCAAAATGTTATAAATTTGGCATTTTAACTCAGTGGGGAAAAGAATGGATTACATAATAATCATGATAACTGGATATCTTTTTGGGAAAACATTAAATTCTTTCCAACTAGATTCATTTTCCTCATATTCCAAAACACTGAGCATCAAACATTCTAGAAATTTCCAGATTAAAAAAGAAAATCATGTGCCCCCCAAAAAAGATTAAAAAATGGAAAAAGAACAAAATTGACTTCACCAGCCACACTGAATTTCAAAAAAAGACAAATTCCTTATATATCTGATAGAAAATAATGTTCAGTACTGAGTTCTAAGTGAAAATATCTATTAAGCCCTAATCTCCTAGCATGTTGTGTTGAACAATTCTATGTTCATATGTGAATAGAAATGCTAATAAATCTATGACCATTGTCTCCACCAAGGAAATGCCAAAGGTACTCCATTTATCATAGCAAGGGTCTGCATAGTTGTGTGGAAGATGAAGATACAACCCTACATCACTGTTTGGGAGTCTGCCGCTCACCCTTTGCAGCCTTTTCCTCATCATACTGGCCATAGAGATGAATAGCTTTGTTCAAGTCTGGCAGATGTTTTCTGCCCAGGCAAGGCCTAGTGCCTGTTCTCTACTAGAATAAACCCCAAGTCAGTGAGTGTAGTTGCATTGTTTTGTCCTCTATGTGTCCATCCTTAGAAAGCTTCAGTGCTCAGAACTGAACACAAGTTCTTTCCTGTGTCTCCCCCATCATGTCACACCTATCTGAGGACAGGGCCATGTGCACACAAGGATTTTTCTGCTTTTAAATGGAATGCTGTGAACAATGTTGGTGTTATGTTCTGGGCATGTCCCTTAATAGAAAATAAACAAATCTCTTTAAACTTTTCCACATCTTTCTTTTTGTTTTGTTTTGTTTGTTTGTTTGTTTGTTTGGAGTATTGAAATTTCTGCTACAGGGTGGAGTTACTCCTATGTTTGGGATAGACTCCAAATCATGCCATGGGTAAAAAAAAAAAAAAATGATTATTTTCAGATATTTGAGTGTTTTCAAAACCTTTAGAAAACAGTGTGGCTTCATTTTGTCATCACAAGGTAACAATTTATAGATATGTTGGTCATGCATATTAATGATTTTAGACTTTGTGATAAGGACAATAATAACTCCACGAAATGCTTTAAATCATGTGTGGCATGATCCAATTTACATTTTTGGAAGACCTGTCCTTCACAAGTGAAGCAATAATGACTCAGGAGGTCATGGATTACAGGACTTAGATGAGATGAAGGTGTTGGCATTATAGGTGGAATCACAAGATTACTCAGAGGTAGAGTTCATGAGATTTTTGATTAAAATGAATATGGAGAACAATGGGAAGAAACAGTCAAGAGCATGTCCAAAGTTTCCAACTACAAGGGGGTGGACTGGAAAGACATTTTCTAATGCAGCAACACTGGAAGAGGTTTAGAGGAATAGAGAAAAGAGTTTGCTTTTGGACATGGTCACAGTATTGGGACTAGCCTGGAGTGCATTTGGAGGACATTATGGTCATGGATCTGGAATTCCATGAACCAGAATCACAGACCTTCTCTCCCAGGAAGCCTGGAACATTATAAGGATAAGATACATCTGGGACATAATCCACTTTAAAGTCCAAAAGAGACTTCAGGGAATGAGGATGCCAGAAAAAACATCTTGGATGCTTTGGATATATTACACATAGTTACATTGAAAATGTTTTCTGTTTATTGGACAATTAAATTTAATTGTATATCTTCTATTTTATTTGCTAAATCTGACAATCCAGAGAATATACATATGTTCCTGACTCCCTAATATAATCTAATTTTCTGGCCTCTATACATCTCTGCCCTGGAGGAGATGTCTAGTTGAGGGCTCAGGGTTGGAACATGAGCTTGTCTAGAGCAGCTAGTTGCTTTGCTGATGCTACAGTGTGTCCTGCAATAGGACCAGGTGAAGGGGATGTTGCCTGTAAATCTTTTTGTTCTATTCTGAGGAGCCCCTCATAAGGCTTCCCCTCTTCTGTCAAAGAGAAAGTTTTTCTCCAAGTGAGAGATGTTTTCTCTCTCCACACTTGCCCCACTCTGGACAGGTCTCTTATCTGGATGATGCCTGCATCAGCAGTCCGAGCCACAAGGGGGTGATATGTGACACCAAACTCTGAATGGGAAGGATATCTGCACCTGCCTGCAGGGCTACAAAGGGGCAGGCTGCACAGATATGAGGATGAGTGTGCCATGGGTGAGTACACAACCTTTCCCTGCTTCCAGTGAATGTCAGATTAGTAAGCGTTTCACTGGGAGCTCATGTTACTCCAGGAGTGTGTTACACCCAACTCTCACCTCTCCCAATAAGTATCCTCTTTGCAATTAACTCTTCACCATCACCTTGTATTTCATTTGGAGAATTAAATATATGGAAGGTCTATACTTGATTCTTCATATAAAGCCTTCCTCAGCAGCAGTTTAGCTAGCTACAGCATACTGAAAGGCACTAGAGCATTGATAGCCTATGGTCTTTTTTTCTTTGTAAATTATGCAAAAAAATAGAGAGTAGAAGTCTACATGTAGCAAAATGAAATGTCACCCCTATCTCTCACCTTGTTCAAAAATCAACTCAAAGTGGATCACAGACTTAGGCACTAGGACAGAGTCCCTGTGCCTAATAGAAGAAAAATAAGGCCCAAATCTCTACCATGTCATCTTAGGAATTGATGTCCTTAACAAGACTCCTATAGTGCACAAGTAAAATCAAGATCAATAATTGGGATGGATTCAAATTAAAAAACTTCTTCACAGCAAAGACACAATCAATGACATGAAAACAGAAGCCAACAGAATGGGGAAAAAATCTTCACCACACACACCTCTGATAGAGCTTTAATCTCCAGGATATATTAAAAACTCAAAAAAAAAAACCCAATAACTCAATCAATAGATGGGCAAAGAAACTGAACAGACACTTCAAAGAATAAATGCAATCAATCAACAAATATATGAAAAAAATGTTCAATATCTTTAGCTGAAGTCAGAATTAAAGACAGACATTCAGTGTAGATAGGCAAGAATCCGATCTAGAGAAGGGAGTCCAGTTTAGGTCCAGGAAGTTGGAGACCACCTCTGAGGAACTGAAATCTTAATGTCTTCAGAGCCCTTCCTCCACCTTTATCAAGATAACCTGCCAAAGCTCCAACCTATTGCTAAGGTAACCTGTCCCAGGGATTGTCCCTCCCTTCAGAGAGTTGTAAAAATTGTTAATTGATGCACCCTGGGACCACTTCCTGCACACATCACTCCATCTTAGTCCCTCCAACCCATCTGCTTCTCACCTTTTGACCATCCCACCTGGGCAATCTCCTGAGCCTAGTCACACATGCAGGAAGGAAAGAGATAAGGAGAAGAGAGCAGGAAAGCAAAGGAAGACAGAATGCTCTCACTCTTTGGGACACCAGGATACTAGCTATGGCCCCCTTCTCTTTCACAGGAGAAGTTTGCATTACCCCTTTATAAATAAGCCCTGTTTTATATTCTTGCCTCTGCACCCTTTTGAAAGTTGTACTTAAACATGTGAGGAAGCAGATCTCATCACTGATAACTGGTGTATCATAGCCATGAGAGAAATGCAAATCAAAACTACACTGAGATTCCCCCTCACTCCAGTCAGAATGGCAATCATCAAGAATACAAGCAACAATAAATGTTGGCAAGAATGTGGGGAAAATATACACTCAAACATTGCTGGTGAGACTGAAAATTGGTGCAACCACGATGGAAAGCAATATAGAGATTTCTAAGAAAATGTGGAATGGAACTACTATTTGATCCAGTCATCCCACCCCTCAGTTCATACACAAAGGACTTGCAATCAGCATACAACAGTGAAGCAGCCACCACTGTCTGTCCCTGGAGTCCAGTGCTGTTCCCTGACCCTAGCTGAAGGCTGCTTGTTAGGAGGAGGCCCTGCTGCTCCTTCTGGGCAGGATTTGGAGCTCTTTTCTCTAAGAGCAAGCACATTCTATAGGTTTCACTGGCTTCTTTTGTATGCATTAGAGGCACAATTATGGATACAACAGTGATTAATAGAGAAGTAATATGTCCAGATCAAAGGAAAATTTATTAGTGGAATATTAACCAGTGTGTGCCTTTGCTAGAGGACAAACTGCCAATATCAGGGGAGATTTATTGAGATATCATCCTGGACTTAAGGACAATGGTCTATGTAGGGGACAGAGGTAGGGGACATAGTTATCTGCCCTCATTTTATGATGCTATTTTCAAATCCATTTCTTCAACCTTGTCAAAGACTTTCATCCAGGGCCTCACACATTCCAAGTTTAAAGACAGTTTTTTTCTTTTTTCTTTTTATTTTTTTACTTTAATATAAATCTAATACACATAGCAGACACATGCTGATGGTAAAGAAATTTGAATTTTGAGAAACTACTAATCTAAATACTTAGATTAATCTACATTAATCTAAATACACAAATGAAAGAATACATTTCAACTTACAGTGAGAGGAAGCAATTGCTGAGCCACAAAACCTAACTACTTAGGAGTATATCTATCAACATGTCATCATATTCTTCTCAATACAGTTTTTTTGACTTGCCTGAGCATAAGAAACACATCACATGCCCTTGGAGCTGAGAAGGCCTGCCCCTCTCCACTTTTAGATAAGTCCCTCAAAGGGATAAATAGATCTTTGTGAAACCTTCTGAATGTGGGTTCACAGGCTGGGCCTTGCTCCAGGCTGGGCCCCAGAGAAGAGAATAGCTGTATGAAAAGTGTGAAATATGATATATCAAGAAATATGTAATGTTTTGAACAACCAACAATAAAAAATTTAAAAAAAAAAGAAATTTGAGAGATTTACCTGCATCTTCTTGCTGCCTTTAGAATGGAGGTGCTGCTGTGGGCCGTGCTGTCATTCTAGTTTTAACAGACAAGCTGAGAACCTGGGTGGGAGGTGAAGGAGGCTTTGTTTCCTGTGGGATTACATCATTATGCCAAGAAGCATCAGGTGTGTTTTCTAGGGAGGAGAGAGAGGGCTTGGTGTAAGTAGATACCACTGAGGGGCAACAGGTAGCTATGAGTGGTCTGCAGCAGGTAGCTTAGAGAGGGATGCAAGGAAGGTCTCAGGGCCCTGCCAAATTCATTCATGCAGCTGTTAGAAGAAATTAAATAAAGAAGTGCCAGCAACTAAAGAAATGTTTGTAGAATTATAGGTGACTTAAATAGTCTCTATCAATTCAAAATATATAAATTTAAATTATTCCAAACTTGACAAAGCTAACCTCCTAATTAGCACATCCTCTTTAGTTAAGCGCTGAAGCTCAAGGCTTTAGTAGAAATTGCTTCAAAGCCCAGTCCTGGAAGAAGAACATACTAATTTCAATTTCATAGACTCCTTGTGCTGTTGGAGGGTAAAATATTATAGAATTTTGCCCTCCAAAAGAATTTCTCAAAACCTAATGTTTGAATCACCTGCAAAATCTGAAATGTATATATTGGGCCGCACTCATCACAATCTATGTGATAGGGCCTAGGCATCTCATTTAAACCAAGAACTTTAAGTGGCTAATTTGCACACTAAAGTCTAAGAAACACTGAGAGATATTGAATTGTTTTCTTAGTTTTCAGAGTTCCATAAAATTATGCAGAGAGTATTTCCTGAGGTAGAATATATATTAACGAAACTCTAAGAATGAAAACAAAATGGTTTTCTTTTTAATAAATTTAATCATTAAACTAAGTTAATATTCCATCGAGTAAGTTTCCTAGTGATTCCAATTACCATAGGTAGATATAAAAGAGGTTGACTAATTGAAAAATGAACTAGTGGTAAGCCAGCAGAAAGCATGTTCCAGAGGTTTCTGGAAGTATACTCACAGCAACAGGAGCAGCAGCAGCAGGATAAGCCATCTTTGCTGACATCTGAGGTTCTGAAGCCAGAATTAGACAGGCAGTCAGTATAGACAGGCAAATCCTCAGGTCAGATCAAGGAGGCCAATTTTGAGTGAGTCCAGGAAGTTGGAGATGTCTCCTGGGGGATTGAAATGTTAATTTATCAGAAACCTTCCTCCACCCTTATCAAGAACCTGCCCCTGCTCCAGTCTGTTGCCAGGGTTAACTGTCCCAGGAATTGCCCCTTCCTACAGGGAGTCAAAAGGTTGTTTATTAGTGTGTCCTGGCCTGCTCCATCCTGCCCCCTTCAGCCCACCTGTTTTCCACCTTTTGGCCAGCCCACCAAGCAGCATTTCCTAGGCCTAGTCAGGAACACACTCAAAAGGCTTTGTCTCAGTGTGAATTCTCTGTTGTTTACTGAGAGTGTGTTTGTGGCCAAAGGATCTCCCACACTCACTGCAATCATAAAGATCTTCTCCACTATAGATACTTTTATGATGAACAAATGTGGATTTGAGTATGAAGACTTTCCCACAATCATTGCACTTGTGAGGCCTTGCTCTCCTGTGTACTCTCTGGTGTACAATTAGGTTAGAATGATGGCTAAATTCTTTTCCAATTTCACCACACTTATAAGGCAATTGTCCTGTGTGGATTCTCTTGGGCTGAATAAGGTTGCCTTTTCGACTGAACGCTTTTCCACCTTCATTGCACTCCTAAGTCCTTTCTCCAGCATGGATCCTCCGGAGCTGGACAGTGTAGCTTTAGGACTAAAGGCTTTCCCACATTCCCTACACTTGTGATGCATTTGTCCAACATGCAGGATCCCCCTGCTTGCAGCTCTCTGGTCTGTTTTCCTCTTCTTTTGGGTGATCTTTTGCGGCAAGGGCCCAAGCTCACCCAAGCTCTGCAGCCCCCAGAGCTCCTGGAGCAGCAGGGAGCCCCCAACACCGGACCTCAGCCCCTCCGCCCAGCCCTCCGACGCCCTGCTGGCCCAGTGCCTCCTCACCCCGAGATTGTGCCCAATGAGATGTCTCTGCTCCTCGCCCTGATGGGGCGCGCTACCCGCTGCTGGGCTGCCCTCCGGACTGGCGCTTCTTCTGCGGTGACAACAGCTCTCAACCCGTGACCACCGACCGGCTCCTCACGCGGTGCTCCCCAGTTGGTGCAAAGGGGTACACAGCACCCAACTGCCAACAGCCTCCCCTCGCGACCTCCCCATGACCATCTGCACAGATGGGCCAGGAGCTGCGGGTCCCCTGCTCCCTCATAATTATTCCAGCTTTTAAATGACCTTCTATTTTCTACATTAAACATAAAGCAACACTAACCTTGGAGATGGAAACTAAGAAGAAAAAGTTTTATTTATATTGGCAATGATTTCTTATATTTGATATACAAAAAAAGACAAACTATTAAGGTTAAAAAATGATGAACACCATTGGAATCATAAGCTTCTACTGTTTGAAAGATTCCATCAAGTAAATGAAAAGACAACTCACATATAATATTTATAATAATAATAATAAACTTGATAGATTAACATTATTCAGATATCTTATTTTAGGCTTATATCTATTATTAAATTATTAAAATTTATATACTTAAGGCCACATAAGTTTCTAACTTGGGAATAGTAAGACAAGCAACTTAAAGAGGGCTCAAATACTACACAAAGAAGAGAATGTAAACATCGAAGAGAGCCTGAAAAGATGCTCAAAAGCATGAGTCATAGGAAAACAAAAATGAAGACCAACTCACATCCATCACAATGTCTAAAATTCAAATGACCATGCCAAGTGTTGGAAGGATTTAGAACAATCAATTGCAGCTCCATTCACTGTGAGTGAAAGGGATAAATGTTACAATCACTTTGAAAACCAGTTTGGTGGCTGCTCTAGGTGAACATACATTTATCATGTGACCCGTCAATGCTGTCACCAGACATAGAAGCACAAAGCTACAAAAGGACCTGTAACATGAACTTCAGAAGTGCACTACTCAAGAGCAATTCCAAATGGAAGCAATCAACATGACAATTAGAAAGTGCATGGTTAAAACAAGTTATAGTCCTTACAATGGAATACTACTCAGCAATAAAAAAACAACATCTGATACTAGTAATAACAGGAAAGAATCTCAGAAATGATATGCTGAGCAAAAGAAGTCTCAGATAGCAAAGAATGTATGACAAATTATTCCATTTATATTTAGTTGCACAGGCACTTTCCTTCCTGCAAGTTGTTCTTTTCGGGTATTTTGTTCACAGTGAGAAAAACCTGACAAAAACAATTCTATTTCATGAACTTGAAAAATATGATAATATTGGCATATAAACAAATATGCTAATGATATATCAAATCAGTGGAAGACAGGATAGCTTTTAAAAGAAAATCATCTATTCTGGCACAATTAGGTGTCCATCTAGAAGGAAATGATGCTGGGCCACTGTCTCATCAGACTCAAAAATAATTTATGAATAGATATAAGCTAAAATGTAAAGGAAAATTAACTTAAATATTAATTTCAAGATAGTAGATGTATAACATTGGCATTGGGGAGACGTTTTTCAACTAACACTGGAAACTCAGCACATGTAAAGAGAAAAGCAACTTATTTGATAACACTAAAGTCTTCCAATTCTTCTCCATGATATATCTCTTCCTTTGTTGATACTTTTGGGGGTTTGTTCATTAACCTTGAATCCCATGACCCTGGCAAAAATCACAAATTAATACCAACAATTTTAGGAAGATTTCTTAGGATTTTCTACATACATTTTTTTTGTAAATAAAAGTAGTTTAACATCTTCATTTCTGCACTTTATTTCTCTTGGCTTGTCTTTATTTTTCCTTATTTTGTGGACTAATGCCAGGTTTCTGTTCTCGCGACTAAACGGCTCAGGGGTCACTCTAGTTAAACTGGGCTAACTGGGCTGCACAAAATAACCACACAAGAGACACAAATACCTTTTTCTTTGGGGTTGCTGTGAGGGCTCCTCTGACCTTAAGGGTCCGCAGAAAGAGAGAGAGCAAGAGCACGTGCTGACCCCTTTTATTGAGGAGAAGCTATTCAAATGAGGCAAGGGGTCAGGTTTCGGGGGCTGAGTCTGTCTTCATGATGTCCACTGTCAGCAGGTTGACTGACACCTGGGTAGGCCACACCCAAGGGCACAGTAAGAGAAGGGGACACACACAAGCCACTTCCATGGAAGATTCTATCCTAAACAGGGCAAGGGGTTATATTACAAAGGAACAGGTGAGCATAGCTTCACCCATGGGGCTGTAGCAAGACACACCCATTTCTGTGACTGAGCGCCTCAGCACCCAGCTGGGGAGTGTAACTCAGTCACCCATAAGCTTGGCCTCCCACAGACTAAGATATCCAGCATGATAGTAAGTGAACATGGTTCCAGAAGCTATCCTCACCTTGTTTCCTAGGTTACATGGGGAATATTCAGCATGTTACTAGTACCTGTATAAGTTGTTTGTTCTTCATAGATGCATTTTGTCATTAAGAATAATTTCCTCCTATTCCTAGTTCACACACACACACAAAGAATTAAATCAGGAATGAGGTGAAGGAAGAAGCCACCAGCCAAGAAGTGGGTGGCTTCTAGAGCCAGAAAAATCAAGGAAGCCAGATGTGCCTGACATCCTCCACTAGGTGACAGCCCTGTTCCCCAGTGATTTTAAACCAGTGGGACCTTCTGTGGACTCCTAACCTACCACTCTGACATAATGGATTTGTGTTCTCCTCAGCCATGTCGCTTGTGGAAATTTGTTACTGCGGCAATGGAAAATCATCCCTAGGGCCTCTGTCACTCACCTCAGCAGTGAGGAGATCTGAGGGACATGGTGAATTCTCTGTAAATTCTGAAGGACTTAGGTCAGCAGGTCAGGAGATACTATTACATATTTGAAGTGATACAATAGGTACTTGTCCTCTGTTTTCTTTTTGTCCTCTTTTCTGGGTCTTCTCTTCCCCTTTTACGGGACTTTCACTCTATTTTCTGTAGTAAGCTGATTTGCTAAGTGTGACTATTTGAGTTGTCCTGTGATCATTGATTATTTTATGAAGGCAACCAGCCCTTGAGGCACAGAGATAAAAGAGAGAACTTTGCAGACTGCTGCAATAACCTCAGGGCCAGAGGTCCTTACTATTGGCTGCTTTATCTTTAAATTCAATAATGGGTCTGAGGACATTCCAACCATTCAGCTAATTTTGCCAGCAAATTCCTCTGTATTATAAAGGCAAAAGCAGTCATACAAATCCTTAAAACACCTGGTGAAATGCAGGTTGACTTCACATCTCCCCATAGGAGTGGCCATGTCTCTACCCAGGGAGGTCTCTTGAAGAGTCTTTTGTTGTTGCTGCTGGTAATGGTCCTGGATTCATTGATAATGATTACAGTTTTTGTTCTAGCTGCCATTGTTTCTGTTCATTCTTAACTATTTCTAGGACATCATTGTAGAGTAATAGCTTTATTTTAATTGTGGAAGGTAAAGGACACAAGAATTTTCTGAAGTATTTTTTTTAAATTTTTATTTCAAAATTTATGGAATGATACGATTTTCAATTAAGGTTCATAAATAAGTTCATTGTTGTGACTCAGTGACATGCACAATGTGTGTATCAGAATCATCACCAATGTGTTAAATTGTGCCTGCATCAGAATCACCTGGGATACTTATAGAAAGATGCAGATCCTAGATGAGAGTTCAACTCCCACTAAACCACTTGCCATTGCAGCCAGGGAAGTTGTACCCACAATCCCATAGCTGATGGTGAAACAGACAGCCTTTGAAATGAAAATCTTCAAATTCTTTTAACCTTGATCTCCTTTATACTGAGGATGGAGGCCAACGAACTGCCTGGCCCTGATGGGCACTGTAAAGGGGACCATGCACTGAGACAGGTTTCTGGCTAACACAGCCTAGCTACATATACACTTGGGTAATTCCTGTCTTTTTTCCCCACTGTGCCCTCTGTTCTTATAAAAGCTTTCAATGACACTGAGTCACCAACAATGGAGACTCATGAAAGAAAATATTCTCCTCTATTTTACTCAACCCACAATGGAAAGAGACCTATATTTCCATTGCCATCCGGACTCCTGAGTTTTAATGCTGAAGAACAAACAGCAAAATATGTCCTTCCCTGTGAAAACTGCAAAGGCATATCAAGTTTAAGAATCACTCCATCATATCTTAGATTGGAGATTTTTGCAAAATGGCAAAGAGGGAAAATTATAATTTTTAAATTTAGACTTCAGAATTAGTGAATATGGTTTCTTCATGATGTTTTTATTTTATAGTCTTTGTTTAAATTTTTATAATCTTTTAAAATTTGTTCTAAGTAGCTATACATGACAGTAGAATGCATTTTGACACACTGTACACAAATGGAGCACAACTTCTCCTTCTTCTGGCTGAACATTGTGCAGTCACACCAATACTGTAATCACACATGTATATAGGATGCTGATGTCCTTTTCATTCCACTGTCCTTCCCACATCCTCTCCCCTTCCCTCACTCCCCTCTGCCCAATCCAAAGTTCCTTCATTCTTCTCTACACCCCTTCCCCCTCCCATTATGAATCACCATCCTCTTATCAGAGAAAACATTCAGCCTTTGGTTTTTTGAGTTTGGCTTATTTTATTTTCTATTCTTAACACTCGTTCTAGGGACTGGTCTAGAAATGGGAAACAAAGCCAAAAGAAAAAAGAATGAAAGAAAGAAAATAAACTTTTTTATACACAATTTTGCTTTAAAAGAAAAAATGTCACTGAAAGACTGTTATGCTGTTTCACCCTCCATGTCCATGAGTGATGTTGGCCTTCAACGTATGGCTACAGCAACATAAAAAGAAATCTCTATCATACATGTATACACACCTACTCACATCCTAGGAACACTCTGAAGACACAAAACAGACTTCAGTACAATTGGTGTCTTGCCCACACCACTAAAAAACAAGGAGAGGGCTGCCATATGCAAGACTTTGCATAGGCTTGGTGTGGACATCAGTCTCCTTTCTGAGGGAAGTCAGGTTAATAAAATGGGACAGCATACTTAATGGGGGACAAGAGGGCAGTAAATTTTGGAGAACATGTTAATAAAGGAAGCAGATTATGATAAGCTATGAATGAGAGGGCCTTTTTGAAGTCACCAATATCCTTCCCCTCATGGACTCAAAGAGCTCAGACCTGATGGTGCAGTGCAAAGTCCAGCTGGCTTGGCTCACAGGAGCTACCTGGTGAGGTGTGGATCTGTGAAAGGTGTTTGCTGAACACCACTGACACTGTCCAGCAGTGCCCTGCTGCTCACTAGGGTGCTTCTAGGACTGCCAAGGAATGCCATGTTGGGACCATAAGACTCATGTGTAGGGGGCAACTGTTGTCCCCAAGCTGATCATCTGAGGAGAGCTGCTGAGGTGAGAACCATGCTGTGGCAGGTGTTGTGCCACAGAAGCTGTTAAGAAGCAGTGTCACAAAGTTTACCATGCAATCTTAGGTGCTCTTTCCTTAATGCAGGACCTGGTAGTATTTGGCTATGGGTATTTCATCACTGTCAGGAAGTAATTTTGTCTTTCTGCCTACCCTAGTAGGACACATCTCTGATCACCTCTTCAGACCTGCACCAGCTTGAAGGAAGAGGGCCCAGATGCTCCTTAGCAGATAGGGTTATTCAGATAGGGGGAGGAGGTAGGCCAAGGCTTCCTTATGCTTTAGAGACCTGTGGTGGCTTTGCTTCTTGTGTGGCTCCTAGAAGGCAAGGCTCTCAAGACAGGAGCACACAGCAGGGCCCTTAAGGATTTCATGGGCAAGCAAACAAAACAACCCTGTTCAGATGGAACTGTCAGACCTGATGATAGTGCCCAGAGGCCGGAAAGAGGGCAAAGCATGAGGAAGGTAGGAACAGGGTGGGAGATGGTTAAGAGGATGAGCCAAGGGGGTGCACTGGGTCTGGAGGAGATTCCAGGTTCCAGCTTAGAGGAGAAGTCTCCCTGTACCTCCAAATCCTTGCTGTCCCAGCCACCATCCCACTGCATGCTGTGTGGTCATATCCTACCACTTCCTTTTCATGAGCCAGTTCATGCTACAAGTTATGTAGTCTGAAGGGAATTAAAGGCCTGTGTCATATCCTAGGAAAAGAAGGATGGAGCATGAAAAACACACATGGAGAAACACCCTGTGGTGATTGGAGAGGAGATGTTGGGGGAAGTTCCCTGTTAAGTGTGTGTATCAGTTTTCTTAAGGAGAGGTCAAATTGACAGGGACCTTAGACATCATCTAAGTCTAGGTCCACCTTTTACAGATAAGGGGCATCAGCTCACAGAGACAAAGAGGCCAGCTAAAGGCATACAACCAGGTCGTGGCAAGCCTGGAGTTACAGACCAGACATCAGGAAGAAGAGAGGGTGGACTGCACACTGGAGGGAGCCAGTGGGAACTGGAGGCTTCTGGGTTAACTTGGCAGGGACAGGATGAGGCTGTACAGAGGCAACCTTTTAAGGGTTGTGCTAAAGTGGCTCAGGAAAGAAAGCAATCCTCAGAGAAGAACCAAAGGTAAGAAGAAAACAAGAGCCAGTTAAATCAAGGCCCTTGATCCTTGATCATGCTATAGAGGTCAAAGCTCTAAGGGTACAATTTAGGAACATTCCTAGGAGAATGCTCAGCTCCTCTGATGTTTCCATCTAAGTGTAATGGTTTAATTTCTGATTTTTAAAACAATCAGTTACAGACGTGCGGCCGTCGCGGTCTGGGCGGATAGCCCGGTCTCTCCGGCGCAGGCTGCAGCCGTCTTCACGGTAGCGCGGCGGCCTGGCTCACACTCTCTCCTCTTGGCCGCCCAGGGCACTGTTAGCCCGCCGAGGCCGCCACGCCGGCGTCGACCGCGGCTGCGACGGCCTCGGGAGCGCGTGAGGCTCCGGGGTCGTGGCGGCGATTGGCCGGTCGCGGCGCCCGCTCCCATAATGCAGTGCATGGCGCGTCATTGAAGAGAGACCATGATGGCAGCGGCGCTGGGGCCCCCAGAAGTGATGCTCAGCTGGAGAACGCGGCCAAAGTTCTGATGGCACCACCTTCCATGGTCAGTAATGAACAACGCCAACATACAGAGCACATATTCTTATCATTTAGACAATCAAAATCACCATTTGCAGTTTGCAAGCATATTTTGGTTCTTCATGCTTTGGAAGTAACAGTTGAAGAGAGGTGAGGAAAGTTTGTGAAAATTGTGATCGGTGGTTAGCTGCCACCTGCCTGAGGTGTCTTCTGAGAGGAACTAACCTCTTTGTGGTGCTAGAGCAAGGTCACTGGATTAAAAAATGAACAGAAACTAGTAAAGTGGACTATGTCCTTTTTCAAGCTGCCACAGCCATAATGGAAGCAGTTGTCCGAGAGTGGATTCTCTTGGAAAAAGGTAGCATTGAGTCACTGCGAACATTCCTTTTAACCTATGTCTTACAAAGGCCTAACCTCCAGAAGTATGTTCGGGAACAGATTCTATTAGCCGTAGCAGTAATTGTAAAACGAGGATCATTAGATAAATCAATTGACTGCAAAAGCATTTCTCATGAAGTCAGCCAGTTGATAAGTAGTGGCAATCCCACTGTGCAAACACTGGCCTGTTCTATTTTAACTGCACTATTGAGTGAATTCTCAAGTTCAAGTAAAACTAGCAACATTGGACTGAGTATGGAATTCCATGGTAACTGCAAGAGAGTATTTCAGGAAGAAGACCTTCGTCAGATCTTCATGTTTAACTGTTGAAGTTCTGCAGGAGTTCAGCAGGCTGGAAAACCTCAATGCGCAGATGTCTTCAGTGTTTCAGCGTTACCTTGCACTCCCAGTCAAGTCTTGAGCTGGAACTTTCTTCCTCCAAATTTGGGCAGACATTATATAGCTATGTTTGAATCCTCACAAAATGTGCTGTTGAAGCCAACAGAGTCCTGGCGGGAGACTCTTCTGGACAGCAGAGTTATGGAACTTTTCTTCACAGTACATCAAAAAATCAGGGAAGATTCAGATATGGCACAAGATTCTTTACAGTGCGTTGCCCAGTTAGCTTCTCTTCATGGACCCATCTTCCCAGATGAAGGATCACAAGTTGATTATCTAGCACACTTCATTGAGGGATTGCTGAATACTATCAATAGAATTGAAATAGAAGATTCTGAAGCTGTAGGAATCTCCAGCATTATCAGCAACCTGATAACTGTGTTCCCTCGAAATGTTTTAACTGCCATTCCCAATGAACTTTTCTCCTCCTTTGTTAACTGCCTCACACACCTCACTTGTTCTTTTTGGGGAAGTGCTGCATTGGAAGAAGTGCTTGATAAGGATGATATGGTATACATGGAAGCATATGATAAGTTGTTGGAGTCCTGGCTAACTTGGGTCCAAGATGACAAACATTTCCACAAAGGCTTTTTTACCCAACATGCAGTTCAAGTTTTTAATTCCTATATTCACTGCCACCTAGCTGCTCCAGATGGCACAAGGAATTTGACTGCCAATGGTGTAGCCTCTCGTGAGGAAGAAGAAATAAGTGAACTTCAAGAAGATGATCGAGACCAGTTTTCTGATCAACTAGCCAGTGTAGGAATGCTAGGAAGAATTGCTGCAGAACACTGTATACCTCTTCTGACAATCAACTTACTTTGGGAGGAGACAGATTTTGGGGAGGAAATGGACATATTGATAGATTCCTCTGCTTTGAACTGCTTGCAGAACTTGCCTGGACTATGTAACTATCGTTTGGTGCAGCGAATTGTGGTAATGCTGGCATATCTTTGCTGATGGTGTCACTGGTGATGCAATTTTTCCTTGCCAGCGCACCCCATGTTAATTGTGGTAGTGCTGACATATCTTTGCTGATGGTGTCACCAGTGATGCAATTTTTCCCAAGGAGCCGTCAATTGGCTTGGTGTCGTGGCATTTCTGTATCCTCCTCCCTTCTGCTAGTGATGGTCTAAAATTTGGGGGCCAATGGCTTATGCTGGACCGGTAGTCAGTGACGGGTATGATCCAATTGCAGTGGTATCAACCTAAGACAGGAGGCTGACGCCTAAAGGTCAGTTTTCCGATGACGGGTAAGAACCATATGTTGAATTGGACAACCTACCAGGCACGGTCCATAAGCCACATTAACCTCACTCCCCCACTGGCACCAAGGCCAAATTTGGGGGGCAACAGAGGTGAGGCAAAGAACCTCACCCCCCCACTGGTGCATAGACCTATCCACAAGTATGGCTGTATGCTGGACTGGTAGTCAGTGACGGGTATGATTCAATTGCAGTGGTATCAACCTAAGACAGGAGGCTGACGCCTAAAGGTCAGTTTTTCCCATGACGGGTAAGAACCATATGTTGAATTGGACAACCTACCAGGCACGGTCCTTAAGCCACATTGCTTGTTGTTTAATTAATCAGAAGGGGGGAGATGCTGGGAGCCATTAGCCAAGTAGGTATGACAATTTCCTTGCCAGCGTACCCCATGTTGCTGACATGTTGCAGTGACATTGAATGTAAGTGACCTTGCTCAAGGACCAAGGCAGATTAGGGTGTTCCCGGTTTTAAGATAATCGTGTTTAGGGCGTTCCCGGTTTAGGTTCCAGGTTTAAGGTTTAAGATTATTCCTGCTGGGAATAGGGCGTAAAACTGACCTTTAGGCGTCAGCCTCCTGTCTTAGGTTGATACCACTGCAATTGAATCATACCCGTCACTGACTACCGGTCCAGCATACAGCCATACTTGTGGATAGGTCTATGCACCAGTGGGGGGGTGAGGTTCTTTGCCTCACCTCTGTTGCCCCCCAAATTTGGCCTTGGTGCCAGTGGGGGAGTGAGGTTAATGTGGCTTATGGACCGTGCCTGGTAGGTTGTCCAATTCAACATATGGTTCTTACCCGTCATCGGAAAACTGACCTTTAGGCGTCAGCCTCCTGTCTTAGGTTGATACCACTGCAATTGGATCATACCCGTCACTGACTACCGGTCCAGCATAAGCCATTGGCCCCCAAATTTTAGACCATCACTAGCAGAAGGGAGGAGGATACAGAAATGCCACGACACCAAGCCAATTGACGGCTCCTTGGGAAAAATTGCATCACTGGTGACACCATCAGCAAAGATATGCCAGCATTACCACAATTCGCTGCACCAAACGATAGTTACATAGTCCAGGCAAGTTCTGCAAGCAGTTCAAAGCAGAGGAATCTATCAATATGTCCATTTCCTCCCAAAATCCGTTTCCTCCCAAAGTAAGTTGACTCTTTGATTGAGCATTACTTGTTGAGTTCTTCACCGGCACTGGGATGGAGATAGGAATTCTGGCAATGATGCTAAAGAGACAGTATCCTGAAAAGAATTATTAAATATAATGAAAAGGAAAGGTGAAAGTAAACAAACAGATCTGTTAACCTACTTTAAAAACAATCCTTAACAGCCTTTTACCTAATTTAAATTAGTAAACAAACAGATCTGTTAACCACCTTTAAAAACAATCCTTAACAGCTGTTTACATAATTTAAATTAAACCATTTAAATCACGTGAATAAAAAAAATAATAATAATTCGGATCATTTTTTCATGAGCGCTCCTCATATAAGAAATATGGACATACGCACATACAGACATACAACACAAAACACAAGAGTGTACACAAACGTACAACACATAAGAAAATAGTAAAGGCCTTGTAGCTTTACCTGGGTGAAATCTCCATTGCAATGTTTAAAAACTCCACAGTCAAAAAATAAAACTGATCAGAAAAACATTAACCTAGGTTTGTATGAGCTCAAAAAATAAAAATAGAACCTTATGATGTGGAAAAATGCAATAATAAAATAGCTATTGAAAAAAGCATCCTGGTTAATCACTGTCGCAGATGTAAGAATGGCCAAGCTGGAGTTCTGGATATCAGCTGTTATGGATTTGAGTCAAATCATCTTCTTTTCGATCTGTAGAAACTGTTTTAGTTAATCTCTCTGGAATCCAAATGGGCTGCTGTTCTCCCTGTGGAAAAACACAAACAGACCCCCGACTCCAGACAATCACTGGGTCAGGACCTTTCCATTGTCCTGTTAGAATATCTTTCCAAAGTACTTTAGGCTTATGTACATTTTTTGGATACATATGCCTTTCCGCAGCACTAAGTCCTGATGAATCCAAATTTAAAAAGTTTAGAGTAAAAAGCGTTATTTTAAGTTTATCTTTGGGGGATATATACCCCCTTCCAATTCCCTCTTTTTGCTTTAATAAGTATATGTCTGTATCTAATAGTTGTCTTAGCTTTTTGCATTTTCTATCTGTGTAATACCTTACTTGACATTTTCAACCATTTTCTTATTTCTATCTTCTAATTTTTTTTTTAAGGTTTTTATATTTACCCTTAGTTGCTTATTTTCTCTCCTAGTTTTCTTGTTTCCTATTTTGTGGGTTTATTAGAAGAAAGAGTAACAAGACTCCATGGTCAGTTACAGCGACATCAGCAACAATTACTTGCTTCACCTTGTTCAAGCACCATTGATAACAAAATGCTTGATGATCTTTATGAAGATATTCACTGGCTTATTTTAGTTACAGGCTACCTCTTAGCTGATGATACTCAGGGAGAGACTCCGCTAATACCTCCAGAAATAATGGAATATTCCATTAAGCATTCATCTGAAGTTGACATTAATACAACACTTCAAATTTTGGGATCTCCAGGAGAAAAGGCTTCTTCCATCCCAGGGTACAACAGAACAGATTCTGTGATTAGGCTATTGTCTGCTGTTCTAAGAGTTTCAGAAGTTGAATCTCGAGCAATAAGAGCAGATCTCACTCACCTACTAAGCCCTCAAATGGGCAAAGATATTGTTTGGTTTCTAAAACGCTGGGCCAAGACTTATCTCCTTGTGGATGAAAAACTGTATGATCAGATAAGTCTGCCATTCAGTACAGCATTTGGAGCAGATACGGAAGGTTCTCAGTGGATTATTGGCTACCTCTTACAAAAAGTCATCAGTAACCTCTCAGTCTGGAGTAGTGAGCAAGGCCTTGCAAATGATACTGTGCAGCTCCTTGTCACTTTGGTGGAAAGAAGAGAAAGAGCAAACTTAGTAATTCAGTGTGAAAACTGGTGGAACCTAGCTAAGCAATTTGCAAGCCGCAGTCCCCCTCTTAATTTCTTGTCAAGTCCTGTGCAGAGGACACTAATGAAGGCTCTTGTCTTAGGGGGTTTTGCACATATGGATACAGAAACCAAACAACAATATTGGACAGAGGTTCTTCAGCCACTTCAGCAGTGATTCTTAAGAGTGATAAACCAAGAAAACTTTCAGCAGATGTGTCAGCAAGAGGAAATCAAGCAGGAAATCACGCTACGCTGGAGGCCCTTTGTGGCATTGCTGAGGCTACCCAGATTGACAATGTAGCCATTCTTTTTAATTTTTTAATGGACTTCCTTACCAATTGCATTGGGTTGATGGAAGTTTACAAAAATACCCCAGAGACTGTCAATCTCATTATAGAAGTTTTTGTTGAAGTTGCACATAAGCATATATGCTATCTTGGAGAGTCCAAAGCTATGAACTTATATGAAGCCTGCCTTACTTTGTTGCAAGTATATTCTAAGAATAATTTAGGGAGGCAAAGAATAGATGTTACTGCCGAAGAAGAACAGTACCAAGACCTGCTTCTCATTATGGAACTTCTTACTAACCTTCTGTCAAAAGAATTCATAAGATTTCAGTGACACAGATGAAGGACATGAGCCGGGTCAAGCAGCAAACATATCTGTATCAGCAGCTGATGTTGTTTTATATGGGGTCAACCTAGTTCTGCCCTTGATGTCACAAGATTTTTTGAAGTTTCCAACACTTTGTAATCAATACTACAAATTAATCACATTTATTTGTGAGATTTTTCCTGAAAAAATACCACAGCTTCCTGAGGATCTTTTTAAAAGTCTGATGTACTCCCTAGAACTAGGAATGACATCAATGAGTTCAGAGGTTTGCCAGCTCTGCCTGGAGGCCCTGACACCATTAGCTGAACAGTGCGCAAAAGCACAAGAAACAGATTCACCACTTTTTCTAGCAACTCGGCACTTTCTTAAGCTGGTTTTTGACATGCTGGTTTTGCAAAAGCACAACACAGAGATGACCACTGCAGCTGGTGAAGCTTTCTACACTTTGGTGTGTTTACATCAGGCTGAATATTCTGAACTGGTTGAGACATTACTCTCAAGTCAACAAGACCCAGTTATTTACCAGAGATTAGCAGATGCCTTCAACAAGCTCACTGCAAGCAGCACTCCTCCTACGCTGGATCAGAAGCAGAAGATGTCCTTCCTAAAGAGTTTAGAAGAATTTATGGCAAATGTTGGTGGTCTCCTTTGTGTAAAATAAACAACAAAACTCTATGCTTAATATAGATCCTTTCTGCAAAGTGCACTGAATTGCTGAAAGTTGGCATGAGTCTTGTCCTGTTCCTCAGTTCTTTTGGCCATTTTGGATTTTGGAGAGCCTGAAACTTCAATATGGAATGCAGTGAAACAGGAGAGGTCAACTTTGAATCAGCTTCTGCTGTTAGGTGTTAGCCACAAGCTGTCACATACATGTCTTCTAGATTTTAAATGGTGACTTAAAATTTTCAAAATGCAATTCCATATATGTGCAAGCAGATATGCGCACCAAGAAATACATATCCAGTGCCTTTTCCCCTTTTATCAAAGCATAGGTGGCTAGCCAAAGTTTAGAGTTTTTGTAATTAAATATTAGGTGGATGTGTTCTAGGCAATGTTTCTCAAAATGTTGTCCATAGACCACCTGCACCTTCTGAGGATCTGGTGAAAAGGAAGAGTCTTGGGCCCAACCATAAACCTTTAGTCAGAATCTGGTGGTTGGACCTTGGGGTCTGCAATTTAGTAAGCTCCTCCTCTCCATCACCCCAAAAGTTTTAAATCAATGCAAGAGACATTGAAACTCTTTAAGAGGTTTTGTGTTTTTCAATGTTTCTTCCCTTTGATAATTAGGTTTGTGATTGAGCAGGAAAAAAAAAATCACCAGATGTTTGTTGGATTCTTTTTAGTTGATGTTCTTTCTCATTCTCTCACACTCTGTATTCTCTTCTTTGTCTCTCACTCTCTTCTTTCTCTCTCATCAACCCATGTTACAGGTTTTGTGTAATTAATACAGGTCTCTAATCATACTCTGATGCCTGAACTTGAGGAAAATATGTGTATATTTTTGTTCCATAAAAAGAACTTCTAGGAACTGTAGCCATTTCATTGCCTTAATTTTAAGGGGGGAGGCAGATTTAAGTAAGAAATCAAGTCTTGATGCTCCAGAGTTGGTTTAGGGTATTAGCTGCTGTGAACCTGTTGCCCCATTTGATGGTGAATTTATGTGGGTTTATGAGTAAAACAAAAGGCTTATCCCCATGTATTTAACTTTCCAAGTGTGTTTCTATCCAGCCACACAGCCCATATCTACTCTGAATAGCTTGCTTAAGCAATAACTATTTTTAAACGATGTGAATTACTGATTCACACAATAGAATTACTGACTATTACACGTTGGGGCATTAGGGGCAATAATTATGAAGTGGGTGTTATTCTTGTGTCACAGAAGTCACGCAAATTTAATTTCGGAAATTAAAAAGTCTACTCTAGATCCTCTAGTTGGATCTTTCTAATCAGGATTTTTATACTGCTGTCATGCTTCCTTTAATAATGTGTACCAGCTTAAATTATGGAAATGAAAGCTAATTTATAAACTGTAGGCATATGAAACTTCACGCTTTACAAACCAGAATCTCACAACACAATGACAAATAGAGGATTCTGGAATAGGTGCATTTGAATATCTGCTACAGAGGGGTAGACTTTCTCCTTCCACATATCCTTAATAACTGTCTGCTAACCCACCCTGCAAGTACAGCTATTATATTTGAATTGCACATAGCATATACATCTTCACATGTGATGCTCTGCAAAACTTTGTGTAACTGTGCTAAAGACAGAGCAGACAATACTGGAAGCATCTAAATTCATCCCACCTGTGCATGTGATGTTAGATATGAGTGAATATGAGGTCCATAGCCATAACTTTTTGAGGATCATTTCTCTTAATTTGATCATCACTAACAATAAAAGTGGAACAAAAACATCTTGCAAGATTGTGAGGAAGAAAACTAGTATTACTCTTGATGAAAGACACATTTTTTATATTTCAAAAAATGCTTTGAATGATGTGTTTGTTTTAGGTTGCTTTTTTTTTCCCCTTGAAGTGATGTGCACTAGGGATCACTTTGCTTTGCATTGTTTTTGTTTTGTGTTTCTTCACTCCCTCAAGCTTCCTCAGCACTTGTGAGTAGTGTATATGTGTGATAAATATGGTCCCTGAGACACACAAGGGCACTGAGACCCACAACTGACTGGCCAGGACAAAACTATAATCAGGTTTTTATTAAAAGTAAAGATAGGTAGGAAAGGAATGCCTTAGTAAGTAAAAAGGCATCTGTATTTAAATAACTCCTATCCAGATGGAAATATTTGCTAAATTTTCCCAGATTCTAATACTCCAATTTTTGTAGACTATTTTTAATTAAAACAACATTTACTTCAGATTGGACCAAATAATGTTTAAGAGATCATCAGAATGTCAATTAGTGGCAAAGGGGATGGGGGTTGACACCACATTTTAGGTAGTAAGGATACCACTGAATTGTACCAGCTAGACTCTTCAGGGTGTTTGTGTATACGTTTGCCTAATTGGATATTTGTTTAGTCTGGATCTTTTTCATTTTCTCAGTTTTGTCTTAAGCTATGTTTATTAGCTCTTCAGATTTTGTTTTACTTTGCTTAATGCTCTTGGCCCAGTGGGTATTGAACACTGGCTGAATTTAGTAAATTGGTTTTTCCAATTACAACTGCCTGTTAATTTGTTAAAGTTTTTTTTTTTTTAAACAAAAACATTATTTGTGTCCTTTATATATGTTAAAGGGGCACTGTTAAGTGTTCAATTTTTAGATTGTTTTATTAAATTTCTGTTGTTCACATAGTATCCTCTAAACTTAAGTTTTCCTTGTACCCTTTGTTTGATTTTTGTTCCTTATTTGTTTCCCAAGGCACCATCACTAAGGAGTCCTAAGGCACAATTACTAAGGACTTTGTATACTCACACTTTGTATTAATGTAACAGCACCTGTAACTCTGTTCTTGTAGTTCTGTTAAAAGGGGTGGTATGATTTTATGATCCTTGTGCTGGATGGGTGGCTGCTGATAGCCAAACTGCTTGAGAGTATTTGACAGTATTCTTTCCAACACAGTTACTTGGGTCTTTTCTGCCTGGCAGTCTTTTGCTTTGTTGGAAGACAGTGGCATGTTAACATCACTGCATTGAGTTTTCATCTGGTATAAAGTGTAACATTTTATGTAAACAAAACTTTGCAGGTTTTTTCAAACTAATTTTAAGAATTCAGACTTATTTTTATGGTAAACTGTGTATCTACTTAAATTACATTGCCCTGTTCAGAAGAGATGATTACTACTATTTTTTTCCTTCACAATTTTCATTTCAAAAACAAGCTTCTATATAATCCCCCCACCAGTCAGCATTACTAATACTGCCCTGTCTTGATTGAACTTTCTCCCTTACCAAAAATGTCAAGTCTCTAAAGTCCTAACATTACCATGTTTCTGTTTCTGTTAAAATTTCTATGAACCCCTCAAGTATTGAAGGGAAACTAGCTGTCAGTTTCAAGGATTCCAAGTTTGAATCTCTTGGTAGACAGTGTTGGTATAACCCTTAAAATACGATTTTTATTACTTGTATTCTATTTGCCATCTCTTTTGTTAGAGGTGGTGGTTGTTGGATCTTGCTAAGTTAGCTGTCTCTGTCAGGTAATTGTCATTATTGGTTCCTGAATAAAATATTAACCTTTTAAGTCAGAAGGAACCTCAGTATTTCTTAGGGGTTTTGTTTGTTTTTGTTTTTCAAACCAGAAAATAAGGAACTGATTCAGATATGAAGTTTTAACATAATTTCCTGTAAATTTTTCCATAAAACAAATGATTTGAGAATATAATAATCTTTTAAATTATTTTTAAATGTAAGTGGGTATTTCTCTGAGTTGGTAACTATGTTCTGAAAACACTGCATTTAAGAATTCTTTAAAAATTGATTATCTGACATTAAAATATGTCCAAGGTAGGCATCTTGCTGAGCCCAAATTGATTTGAAGTGCCATGGTTCAAGTTGAACTTTAAGCTTTTTAATTTAGATGTAAGAAATGCCATTGGGCAAATAATGAGAACCCATGACATATGTAGCCAAAGAATAATTTGGTTCAGGTAAAGATAGAAGCTTAATAGTGGGCATCCATTCTGTTTTATTTTTAAAGAAGATGAATGAAGAATTCTGTTTCTAGCCTGTAACTCTCTGTGTGGAAGTCTTTGTAAGATAGAATATTCTAAGATAGCTGTGGTGGTTATTCCCTACCATGAACTGAGAGGTGTGGCTTACACATAATCTATCACCTGTGAGACTCACTCCATGAACCATCTATCCACCCTCCTCACCCACTGTGGTTTGCTCTTCCTTCACCTGTTCCTGGTCCTCAGCAGAGGAGAGGTCTGATTTTCTCTTTTTCAGACTGTATTTTTAGGTCTCTTAGCTATTAGGAGCTGTCAGATATATACTAACAGCAAATTTCCCTAGCCTGAAGTTAAATACCACATCTGCACTATGTACCTCCTGGGGATCTGACCTCAAGTGTGCTCTGAGCCCAGGCTTCTGGTGTGATGTCTTTTACCGCAAAATTATGACAAATTGCAAATATTGGTATTGTGATTTGATTCTGTGTACAAAGAAAGAAGCTCTATTCAGTGAGTTTGTGGTTTAATGGTCACAAAATGTTAGCACTGCTACCATTCAGCACGTGTAAAATTTTTTAAATTTATAAATATTAAAATTTTAAACTTATGCTGACTTTTCAATTTTTTTAAGAGACCCAGGGATGAGTGTACTATTCAAATATTTACCTCTCTTATAACAATGAAGGTATAAAGTTGCATTTAGTTTTTCAAAAATGATTTTAGAAAATAAATCAAGGCTATGTATTGAGCCTGTTACAAGCTGAATATCAAATTGATAAATTTTATTTGTATTTTTAAAATCCATAAATGGGAGTTAAAATGTCATTTCACTAAATATTTTTATTAAAAAAAATAAAAAAAAACAATCAGTTACATATCAAGTTTTTCTTCAAAGTATTTCTAGGGAATTATAAGCACAGTATTTAAGTAAATGTATACAATATCTGGTACACATATTTTAAAATTTTTTCCCTTAAAGTTCAGTGTTTTTTTTTGAATTATCATTTTTTTTCTTTTATGACAATGAGACCATATGGATCTTCCTTCATTTTTTAAAAACTGATGTGTCAAAATCAAATTGCTGTTCTTAACCTAATATTGTGCACTCAAGTCAATTTATAAGGTTATGCCTTATTTAATTTTTTATAAAGTAGTTCAGGAAAGTCCATAATATACAGATGTCCTCAAGATCTCCTTGTAGACAACTAATTTACAGACTTTAAAAATTTCTTCATTCAAGGACCAACTTAACTGCATTTCTCCCACCTCCTTGCTTGACTGACGTCAAGGAGGGAAAATTGGGGTAAAGAGGAGAGACAATGACACAGGAGAGCAAGGGCAGGGCAGGGAGCTGAGAGGGCACGAGGGTGAAGGGATAGAACCCTAGCTAGAGGCTATCTAGGAGCTAAGACCTGTCTAGTGGACCAGAATATATGCTTCTCGAAGGTCAAAGGAGGTCAGAGTCACTTACAGATCTGATCATAGACAGTGAAGTGTTTGAAGCAGGCTCTGTGAGTGTGAAAGGTGCAATCGATTCTTTAGCTCCAAGTTAGTCCTTTCCTTCTTCAAAACATCATGTGTCCTGGTCACTGAAACAATAAAAGAGCCCCACAAAGCAGGAGTTACCAACTGGGCCCTATTTTCAGCTGTGTTCTGAAGGAGCCTCTCCTGTTTGGATACTTGGGCTCGAAAATCCAGGAGCTTCCTTTCCATTGACTCAACCTGGGGAAGAGGGACAGGCTCTCAGACAACAGATTGGAGATTGGATGCATCCAGTGCTTTGTGGTTCCTACCAATCAGAAGCACAACTCCACAATCTTCTCAACACTTTCCAGACTGAGTTCTCTCCATTGCAGCCTCTCAATCCTCCAGCTGAGAACAGCTGAGGAAGAGACCATAGGTAGGAATTTTGAGAAACTAGCACAGACCTACATTTCTGTGGTCAAGGAGACCCTGACTCCACACCTGCAGGAAACTCCCAACTGCAAACAAGACCTCCATATCAGTCCTTGTAAAAGTTTTCTCTCACCCTTCCCCCATACATGAAGGACTTGGAATTTGAGAGATATTATGTCTGGGACACAGGGATGCCCTGATGACAGTGCTCAGGTTTCAGAATGTCTGTACCTACCTGAAGAAGGTAAAGTACCCTGCTGGAATTAACAGAGATTCATCCTAAAACATACCAGCAACATTAATGTAGAACTGGAAACTGGAGAGGGGATCAAGAATCTAGCCCACCTCAGGGTTGGCAATAAGAAACAGCCTAATATATGAACAATTCTTTAATGGCAGGGTGGGTAGTGGTTGTCTATCTTTCCCTAAGACTGGCACAGAGATAAAAATTTTAAAAGTATGCTGGGATTCTAGAAGCATGACCAAAAGAAGTTGCAGGGTCATAGTGACATCCTCTGACCTTTTGACCTAGAACACCTAAGGAGTGAAGAAGTTTAAAAGACCCCTGAATTTCTGCTCAAACTTCAGAATTATTGGAAGTGAACATTTATGGATTACCAGGGTGTCCATGTCTGTGCTCCTCCATTTCCTTTTCTTCTCTTTGAATTATTATCTTGGGGCTGGGTGTGAGGAGGAGTTAAGGTAATCAGAGCTTCAATGAAAGCAGCCACGATAGACCAGGGGTCTTCCTCCAGAATCCTCCACTAAGGTCTAGCACATTCTAACAACCCAGGTAGCTCCTGACCCTCAGAAAGCCCTGCAACTGAGAATACAGAATCTTATAAGGCAGAAGAGCTAGGCTTTTACTAGAAAATGACAAACTGAATGTTGTAATGTAATTTGAGAAGAATGCAGATATACCTATTAGCCATGGTGACAAAACACTAAGGATTTGTTCAAGAAATGCTGAAGAACTAGAGGATTTTAGTGAACTATTGTGAATATAGAATTGAGGACAGTGAAGCTAGACTTGGACAAGATTAAAAAAAAAAAAGGCCATAATCTGGAAACCAGTGTTAAACCACAATGCAAAGAAAAGGCCACCAAGAAAAAGAAAGAAAGAAAGAAAGAAAGAAAGACCATTTCCAATTTTAAACTAAGTACCATGGTTTTCCAGGAATGAATCACAGAATTTTCCTATAAATAAAGTCTGAGCATAGATATAAATTTTAAATTGAAGCTAAAATTGTGCAACTTGTATTATTTAAAAAATGTTTCTTCCCTTTTCTAAAATTCTCCCCCCCCCCTTGATATGGCTGAGTGAACCCTGGGGAGCTTTACCAATGAGCCACATTCAGAGCCCTTATTTTTTGAGACAGGATCTCACTAATTTGTTGAGACTGGCTTTGAGCTTATGATCCTCCTGTCTCAGACTCCGGAGTCACTGGGATTAAAGGCATGGACCTCCCATTTCTAAAATTGTAATTATCATATTTGTGTACCCAGATTTCTTTCAGGAGACTTTAATTGAAAACTCTCCTGAAGGCTGGGATGTTTCAGTGCTAGAGCACTTTCCTTGCATGATGAGGCCCTGCGCTTGAGCTCCAGTGCTAGAGAGAAGGAAGGAAGGAAGGAAGGAAGCAATGGGGGAAGGAGAGAAAGGGAGAAAGAGAAAGGGAAATGCTGACCATTTGAACATTGTATGTAATGGTAAAAGAAGTTCAGAACAGTGTTGAAGATTAAAAAAAATAAAGTATGTAAAACAGAGCAAAAATATTTAAAGAGTGATGAACTATTTCTGGTTTTAAAACAAGTAACATGGCTTCTTCAAGCCTCACAATTCAAAGAGCAGACTAACTGTATTTCTTTTATTGTAAAAATGACAATTTATAAAACTGTGAATTTCTAAAATTGTGGTACAATATAGTTTTTTAACAGATAAAGCTTTTTTTTTTTTTTTATTTCAAGGAGTATCTATGTAATTATCAAGGCCACTATGTACAGACACAAGAGTGGAGCCTAATTTCTTGGTCTCTTCCTCCTTGGACAGAGTCTTGATGTCCTCCTCTTTGGCCTGGAATGCTCCTCACAGAGCTTGTATTCCTCTTTTGTCTCAGCCTGGTCAGCCAGAAGCTTCTTCTTGGCATTATCTGCCTTCAGTTTTAGAATATGTTCCATGATGATCCACTTGTTTTTGCAGACATTGCCCTTTACCTTCAGGTAGAGGCTGTGATACATGTGGTGGTTAATCTTAGATTCATGGTATCTCTGAGCAGCCTACACAGAATTCACATCCTCTGCACCCAGGTGACCTTCTCCTACATTGGAGCATTAACTATACTCTTCTGTTTACCTATGCCCACATGCCTGTGTCTCTGGGGAGCCAAGGAATTTTTCTGGCATGGAGCCTCAGAATGAATAGTCACTGGTTTTGTGGATGATCAGCTATCTTTGATCAGGTTCCAAATCTACTGATAAGAGTTGGCATTGAAGATTTCATTGGTTTCATTGGGATCCAACCAAAGCTTCTTTTGCCACAGCAAGGGAAACTGGAGGCACCTCTACTGAAGCCCGAGCATCCTCCTGGCTGCTCCTGTAGCTGTGAAAGAAAAGAGCCCAATATAGTTTGAAATTTTTCATAATATATCTAAGATTTAAACATTATATACTTGTAACATGTTTATATATATATATATATATATATATATATATATATATATAATGTACACATATATTCAAACAATTGTCTTCATTTGTTAACAGTGCACAAATGGTTACATAGTACAGAGATCATATTTACTTAAGCTTGTTAGCTTATTTCTTGTTAGTTTTTCATTTTTCACATTTGAGCAAAACATCCTGAATTCAATGCATGACTCTCTCTCTCTTCATATATATATGTGTATACATATATACATATATATATGTGTGTATCTATGTATGCATATATATATTTAAATAAATGTGATACAAATCACATAGGCCAAATCTGGCCTGCCATTTGTTTTTGTTTGTTTGTTTTATACTAAAAAATGTTTTGAGGATTGTTTCGGTTTGAGTCAGGGTCTCTTCATATTGCCCAGGCTAGTCTTGAACTTGTGGGCTCAAACAATCTTCCATCTTCAGGCTCCAAGAAGCTGAGACTACTGGTCCCACCATGCCTGACTTTTTTTTTTTTAATATTGGGGTCTTGCTAAGTTGCCCATGCTGCCCTTGAACTCGATTCTCCATCCACAACCTCCTGAATATCTGGGACTACAGATGTGCACCACCTAAAAAATTATTTTAGGGAGAAATATTGGACAAGATAATTCATGTCTTTGAGATCAGACGTCAAAATCAATAGTGAGTATAGGAGACCCCTGAAAGATCTGCTTAAAACGTGGATTTCTAAACTCCACGCTTCATACCCAGCTGTCAGTCATCAATTCCTGCTATACAAATTGTATTTGATGATTCAACATCAGAAGTAGATAATAGGCAAATATGACTATCTCAATTCAATACCTTCTAACAGAAAAAAAATAGTATCTCTAAATATTGTAATACTGTATTTTATTTCTGAATTTCAACACTTATGATAATAAGCCTATCACAACTTCATTTTCACAGTTGCCAATTATTTAGAAAAGTCCCTCTTTTTGGCAGATGAGCCAGCCATAAGGAGACAGTACCTCCCAGTCTAGTTCCCTCACTCCATAAGTGAGACTTCAACATCAGGGAATGTTCATGGCTTACCTGAGGTGCTTCTTCTCTTCACTACTTCAGCCTCATTAGGACTCTGAGCTCATGATTTCCTAGCAGCCTGGGGTTCTCTCTAAAAGAAAGATGTTAATTCTTCATTTAATGGCAAATTTGTTTTCTGTTGTAAGTTTGTGTGCATGTTGGGATGAAGCTATGTCTGGGGACAGTCAGTTGGAACCCAAGTCTGCTCATTCTATTGTGCACTAGTAGATTAGACTTGGTTTTAAATTTCTCTGCCTCAAACCAACATTAGGAATTTAAGAAAATGCTAAAGTTGGTTTAACACTAGTCATATATTAAACACAACTTGTACAGAATTACAAGTATCAGCAAATTTCAAATGCAATTTGATGGTAATTTCTATCATCATCTAGTATTAGATGAATCTTTGAGGAAGACATTTACTCCCAACTAAAAGCATAGGACATACAAATTTCTTGAGGCACCATAGAAAAAATATTATTTAGGGAAAGATGAAAGAATAGTTTAAAGTTAAAAATTTTCAAAGCCAATCTCTTATGCACATTGCATAATGAATTAACTAGAATAAATCAACAGGGAGAACTTCAGCTATGAACACTGAACAAGGTATTCGTAGACAATTATCAGAAAAAAATACATCTTTGAAGCAATGCAGTGAGACCCCTGAATAGAGGTGACAAACTAGTCCTGTATGGTGATATCTATTTATCCAGAATAGAATTGAAGTGCCACTTTAAACTGACCTAAAGGAATTTTAATTTTTTTGGGGGGGGGGGCAGGGTCTTCCTATGTTGCCCAGTTTGGCTTTGAAATCACATTCCTCTAGCTCAGTCTCCCAAGTCGCTGGGATCACAGGTGAGTACCACAAGGCCAAAAAATTTTTTATAATGGTATCAATTTAAATGTTAGTCCAAAGAGGGACAGCTTTTTAAAAATGTAAAACAGTCCTTCATAGAGTAAGTTATTAAATTTTCATAGTTGGCTTAAAAAGAGTCCACCAATTAAGAAAACATTCAAGTGCAACAAATTCTAATACTTTCCCATTATTTCCATAAATGTCTAACATTTTTCTAGATTAATCATTAGATTAATCAATAGAAGAAATCATGTTAATATAAGTAACAAGAAATAAATTGTCCTGTCATAAAATTGCACAAGAATGGCTATATATTGATAACTAGAGTCTAAATAAAAACAGATGAATCTGTTGACTGTTTATTCAAATAATCACTAACCTAACACAGGCATGTTCCTAAGAAAAGATTCTAAAGAGTAAAAGGATCTCTGGCAAACACAAATCCCTCCTGTTTACCAAAATCATCACCTATAGCATACTTTGCATCAGTCATGACTTCTCAGTGACATATTATTAACAACTACAATATCCCGATTGTGCAAAGGTCGCACAATCATTTGTTCCTTAAATATGGACTTGTATGAATGACCATACCAGGATAATTGTCTTAATTTCAGTGAAATTGACCTCTCCATGAAAACATAGGGATATTAAAATAAGATGAGAAGACCCTCATGGTACTTAATTTCAGTCCACTTAAACAAATCTTAACCTAATTATAAGGAATAATGCTTAACCTATTGAAAACATTCAGTTGGGGTGACATTTGAGCAGAATACAATCTCTAATGATTAAAACTTAGATAATACCAGCTGAAGTAGCACAATCATTAATTGACCCAAACATTTGATTGAAAAAATAAGTTTCTCTAGAGTCAATAGTGCAATACTATCCTTTTTTTTTTAGAGAGAGAGAGAGAGAGAGAGAGAGAGAGAGAGAGAGAGAGAGAACTATTTATTATTTATTTTTTGGCGGACACAACATCTTTGTTTGTTATGTGGTGCTGAGGATCGAACCCGGGCCGCACGCATGCCAGGCGAGCGCACTACCACTTGAGCCACATCCCCAGCCACAGTATAATACTATTCTAGAGTCCATATTGGCAATAGGGTTTACGACCTGCATGTTGGATGGCGTAACCATCATTAAGGATCCATTTGTTCAATGAGTAAAGTCCTACATAATCTGAGGTTAGATCAGAACAATCCATGTTGGTTTATATGAATCCAATATTTCTCCTAGTACAACAGAACAAGAGACATAAGGTCTGCTTGTAAGAGCACCCTGAATTTAATGGCTGGTATAATCTACAATCTAATACATAACTATATGCCCTGACTCTAAAAAAAGCTTGTTAAAATGACTGATCCCCTTAATGGGCTAACATTTTATAATCCAATATTCAACTTCTCTTCCTAACAACAAGTTCACAGTTAATCTACTTATTATCCCTATTTTTCTTATCATAGTGTTATTAGCACTACTTGAATAAAATGCTTTGGATTATATGCAACTTCCTAAAGGTTCCAACTGTGTTAAAAGGCATAATATTATCATTGTTTATTCTAGGAACTCTCATAATTTTATTTATATATTTATTCATTTTTGGTACCAGGAATGAGACCCAATGGTGCTCTACCACAGAGTTACATCCCCAAGACCATATATATATATATTTTATTTTGAGACAGTCTTACTTAAATTGCTTAGGACTTGCTAAATTGCTGAGTCTGGCCTTAAATTTTTGCTTCTCCATCCTCAGCTTCCTGAGTTGGTAGGATTATAGACAGGAGCCACTATACCCAGTGGGACTCTCATAATTTTAATTATCCCTTATCTTTAGCCACCTTTATACCAATCATTTCATCAACACTTGCATTCTGTGAAGCTGCTGTGGGCCCAGCATTACTGAACAGTGTGTAACACATACAGCATAGACCACATGTAAAACTTAAGCTTCCTCCAATGCTGAAAATTATCATACCCATAATTACATTTTCATCAGTAAGATGATACTCTAAAAATTCTATAAACTGAATCACTATATAGGCTACCAATTAGTTTCATCAACTTATTTTTCTTAAACCAATTTGGCAAAAATAGCCTAAATTTTTCATTTTTTTCTCCAACTCACTATGAGCACCACTTTTAAAATTAATAACCAACTCTTTCTCCAAGCAATTACAGTAAGTACCATATTTCCAAAACATCAGATACAGAAAAACTACATATCTACATATTAATTTTCTACAAATATGCTTAGTCATGGCATTTACTGTCAGAAAACTAGTCTATATTCTTTTTGAGGTGACTCTAATTGCAACTCTAATTATTATCACCCAATGAGGAAACCAAGCTGAATAATTAAGTGCAAGACTTTATTTCCTGTTCTATATGATGATTGTCTCTTTACCTGTACTGATAGCATTATTCTATGTTCAACACTCTACAGGTTCATTTAATTTTTTTTTAATAACCTACTACCGAATTACCAAGCTCCTTATGTAAAGGCCTTCTATGATTGGCAAATTTAATAGCATTCACAGTAAAGATATCCCTTTACAGATCCTGCTTCTGGTAACCAAAAGCACACATAGAAGCTGCAGTTTCTGGATCTACAGACTTGCTGCTGTGTTACCAAGACCAGGAGGCTATAGTAGAATAAGCACTACTGTAATTTCAAATCCATTAATACAATGTATACCCTATCCATTTCTAATATAATTCCTACAGAGAATCACCAAATACTACAAATAACAAACTCTATTTACTTGAAAGAGCCTTAAAAATTGCTCATCACAAATTTATCCACATCATATAGCACTAGTAATTGTGGCCACTCTTATCCAAAACCGCAAAGTTTTATTGGAGTCACAGTCCTAATCATCCCACAGCCTCACATCATCAATGTTATTTTGCCTCACAAACTCAGACTATGAATCCATAGTAGAACTACTATTGGTTTGTGGAATACAGATATTAACTCCTTTAATAGTAACATGATGAGTACTGGTAAGTCTAACTAACCTATCTGCATCACCAAGTATCACCTCAGCTGGAGAATTATTTGTAGTTATAGCATCATTTTCATGACTTAGTTTTACCATTATCCTAAGAGGACTCAATATACTAATTATGGCCTTATATTCCCTCCACACATTAATCACAATGCGAGGAGAATTCACATACCACCTTAACATGAAAACGTCCTTCACACTAGAAAACAATATTTACACATCACCTACTTATATAACTTCTGTCACTTAACCCACAAATATTTTAGGATCCACTTAAACAAAACATTGGATGGTGAATCTTACACTAGAAGCTTAAAACTCCATATTTACCAGAAACTGTACAAGAATTGCTAACTCATGCCTCCTTTGAACTCATGTTGTAAATTTCTAGCTCATTTATAACAAAATGACTCTCAACTTTTAAAGAATAGAAATGAATAATCTGTTGATTTTAGGAGCCAAAAAAAAAAAAAAAAAAAAGCTAAATAAAAGTAACACATTTAAGGGCTGGGGCTGGGGCTGGGGCTCACCTGTAGAGTGTTTACCTTGCACATGTGAGGCACTGAGGCACTGGGTTCAATCCTCAGGACCACATTTTTAAAAAAATTATAAAGGTATTGTGTCCATGTACAACTAAATATATATACTTAAATATATATTTAATAATATATAAATTTAATAAATATAAATTTAAATATATTAAATAATTATTAATTAATTAATTAATTCTCCCACTTGATATATCTTTTAAGGATTTTTTTTTTAATTTTAGAGATTTGTTGTTCTACCTGTTTTCTTGCAACTTAATTTTTTTGAAGAAATTGTGTTGTTTGTCCAATAGAATGGCCCACAGTCCAAGTTTTGTTGGATGTATCATGTGGCATAATTTAATCTTTTTCTCTGTCCTAAAGCTTACAAAGCAGTAGTTGGATCTAGAACCTATAGGTACTATTAACCATTTGGGACTGATAATTTCTTGTTGAGGATGGGGGCTTCCTGTGCATGTAGGCTGTTTAGTAGCATCCTTGGCCTCTACCCACTAGATGTCAGTAGAGCCCCCTTAGCTATCACAATCCTCCATCCCCACCATCCCCCCAAAAAACACAAACAAAAACCCAGGTCTCAAGATCTTGTCAAATGTTTTCATAGCACACCTATGTTCTGCTGTGAAAAGTAGGTTACCACTGCAGATTAAAAGATCATTAGGTCTGGAACCACAGATACTTCGAAGAGAACACCTGAACACAATTTTAGAAATATTTAATTTAAGCCTGCACAGAATGGCTGACTCAAAAGCAACATATAGAGAATGTGAATTTCCATTTGAGAAGGAAAAATATTAGAGACAATAATAAAATAAAATAGTAAAAACGCAAGTAATTTCTTTTCCATGATGGAAAATTCTTTTCCATTATTGGAAACTTCTTTTTCCAGAAGTGTTTTCCTAAGACTTGTTGAACAACTTAAGATGTTGGACTTACACAATAGAAATAATGATGTTTTTTCTTTTGGAGAGGCACTTTATACTTTTATTCTAAACCAAGCATTTTGGCCTTGCAGAAAAGTATTATTTTAGTAATGCAGTTTTCATGCTCAAAATTGATTTGTGTGCTATAAAATTACTTTAAACACAACACAAGTCAGGGGAGATTAATAAAATAATGCTTTTAATTTAAAAGAGAGCTGGAAGCTGTGCTGCACACCTGTAATCCCAAACGAGTGGGAAGGAGCCTAAGTTCAAGGCCAGCCTCAGCCACTCAGTGAGGCCCTGACCAACTTAGTGAGATCCTGTCTCAAAATAGAAAACCAAAAGGTCTGAGGATGACTCAGTGGTACACCATCTCTGGGTCCAATTCCTAGTACCAAAAAAATTAAAAAAAAAATAATTTAAAAGTGAACTACCATTTTTGTTTGTCTTTGCAAGTGACATCATTATCTGGATGCAGGATGACAGATAATATATTTAAAGGATTTAGGAGGAGGATTCAGATTGAAAGACAACCCCACTTATAATTTAACCAGTGAATATTAATTCTTCAAAAACCTTCTCTGTATCAGATTTGACATGTAATACTTGGCTGTTTGAGGATGCTTTAAAGGCACCCCTGTTGTGGAGGGTGTTGAGAATAACCTGGAGCAGATAGGGCGGCAAACTTTGCTTCCTTGAACCCTTGAGAGTTGCCCTCTACCTGGTGATTGACTTTCAGAATCCTTATCCCTTCTGTTGATATCCTTCAGTTTTGAGTTATCAGTGGTTTCATGAGGTGTATATGGTGCATCATTCCTCTAGTGGTTTTTGAAGGAATGTTTGTTTGGGGTGTCTTCAGTACTATTAGTGCTATTGATTTGGGAACAGGTATGTTTAAGCCTTATGGGTAAATTTTTAAAAATCAAATCTGAAAAACAATTGTGGATCCAGATTCTATTTATCATTTCCAGGTGATTTAAGGACGAATTGGCCTCATTTCCACCAGAACATTTTGCATATGAGAAGTGTTTCTCCGTCTTTTTCTGTCAGTGAATGGTGTCTTTCTTTATCACCTGTTGTCTATCTTCCTTATCTCTATCTCCATTTTATTTTCTCTTTCCCTGACTCTACTTTTCCCTGTATCTTCCCCTATCTCATTTGGTCTACTTTATTCTCTTCTCTTCCTTTTGTAATTTCCTCTCCTTTCCATACCTCTGTCTCTATTTGCTTTTCTCTCCCAAATACCATTGCTCCCCATTCCACCCACCATTTCTCTTCATCAGGAACTTGTTCATGATATTGTTAATGACATAGCCAGTGGCTGGTCTCTGGGGGACTTGGCAGTGCATGGCGGGGAGGGGCTTATGTGGCCAGGGTGGTCTTGGAGGTGGCTTGATAGGGCATCCAAGGGCCATGCGTGGGGATGGAGGCAGCAAGCTCTGGACCTCTCTCACCATGCATTAGGCGGGAGTCTGAGTCCTGGACGCTGGAGGAAGTGCGGGGATGAGTGTGGGATGGAGGTGGTCGCTCTGGCGCTGCATTGGGCTGGGGACTGCAGAGATGGCTGCTGACCAATTGCCATCCAGGGTCAGGGTGGCCACAGGGTCAGTGGTGGTCCCGGAGGGGAGGTGGCTGCAGGCGGGGCGGGGTCTCCCGGGAGGATGGAACCTTGAGATGGGCGCCCACAAGTGGTAGACGTCAGGAGCGGGCACTATGGGAACCAGAACACTGTGGTCCTTGGTGATCAGTGAGCAGTTGGAGCAGGACGACGAGGCTGCGGCAGCTGCGGACCAGAGCGATACTCGTGATACTCAGGATACTCACGAGTTAACTTGACTTTTCCTTCTTGGTTTTCGGGTCTTCACAATCGTCTTTCCCACTGGGATCTTTTTGTAAGTGTCCTGACATTTCCTGAAATTTCATTCTGATGAGTACCTAGGTAAAGAAACTAACAAGTGCTGTTCCCTTTGTACTTTTTCTTTACCCACTTCACCTCATCTAGGCCTTGGTTGATGACTACTTTGGGGAGGGGAGGGGGGCCTAAAGGTGCAGGGACACTCTCCTTGCCTTTCTTTCTGAGGGCCCCCTCTGTTGCATCTCTATCCTACCTCTTCTCTGTCCTTCCCTTATTACTGTCCCTTCTGTTTCCATTCACCATTTTTCAACCATGACCTTAGCACACAAAGTTAGGGTGTAAATTGGAATTGATAAGCTGGGAGATCCCAACTGCTACAAGGAGAGTATGTCCCTGTGAGTATGTGGCCAGGATGCCCCAGGACCCTGTCGGTGATAAAAATCTGGTGTTCCAAAGGTCGCCCCCCTTCTGTGGAAACCAAGTGGACCAGGACTGTCCTTTTCTTTGAGTCAGACAGGTGCTGGTTTATTTCACTTTTTCACTACTGTCCCTGCCTTAGAGACCAAGGATAGGGTTCCACACTGAGTCATTTGGATCTTTGACATCCACTGAGTTCTTTGGATCTTTTGGGGGAAGGGAGGAGTGTTGGGTGTTTTGTGAATATTCCAAGACCATTTCTAAACAGCAGGCAGCTTTTTGTTCTATATCAGTTTTGTTCTTTTCCTCTTTTGGTTCACTTCACCTCCTTATTGAGTTTGGGTGTAGGGGTCTCCCTCTTCATGAAAAAGAATTCAAAATTAGATGTGAAGGTGAGTATTTAGGATGAGTAAATAAATCACAGCACATTATACATGTATACATGTGTGTCTTTGAAATTTAGATCCCCCACCCCAGTGTGTTCTTTAAGCAGTTTGCCAGAAATGCCTACTTAGAAATGCTACCTTATTGTAAGAACTGTGCAAGTGGGGAACAGTGACACTTAAGCCTCATTAGGTTGACAATACCTATAGCTCTGGTCTCATGATTTTGATAAAACCTTTCAGACTGAATTGGAAGAAATCCCAATGGGCCCAGGTAGAAAAGTTTCACCCCCCAAATTGGCAGGATATTGAAGTTTGGCTGAGTTGAAGAATCACTGTTCAGTGAATGTAGGGTAACACCAGCCCACTCCACCCTCCCGAAAATAGAACAACCAAGTACAATATCATGTGGTATATGTTTTTGTCATTTTACCCTTCTTACATACTAACATTTCTGTTGCTAGGACCCTGCTCCCTTGGAACATTTCAGCAATCATTAATGGCAAAAGCAGCTACCACCCATAAGTTCAGAAAATGGAGATTTCCTGAAAGATGTATATACTGTGAACGCATTGTCATATTTCGAGGTTTTAAATGCGAAGAGTTAAGATCTTTTTGGAATCACAATTTTTTTCTTTTGCTATATACTTTTTTGTTATGATTTTACTTATTTGGAGATGTGTGTGTTCACACACAAACAAACATATAAATATATATAAATTTGTTGTCTGTACACCTGGGAACTAAATTCAGGGTCCTGCACATGCCATATTTTTAGAGAGACAGAAAGAAGAGAGAGAGAGAGAGAGAGAGAGAGAATTTTTTTAATATTTATTTTTCAGTTTTCGGTGGACACAATATCTTTTTTTAAATTTTATTTTTATGTAGTGCTGAGGATCGAACCCAGCGCCCTGCGCACACCAGGCAAGCACATTACCACTTGAGCCACATCCCCAGCCCATCTACCCTTTCTTAAAATTGTGTTTTGAAATGGGTTCTTGCTAGATTGGTCTGGCCTTCAACTTGTGAAATTCCTGTTTCAACTCTCAAGTAGCTGGAATCATGGGCATATGCCATCACACCTGGCTTGACAATACATTTTTAATAAAGTCCCACAGTTTATTTCTATAGTTTTCTACTTTGTTTTGCTGTTAAATGTAATTCACAAACCACAAGTAGTACTTTTTTACTTATTTTTGTCATTATTAGTCTGCCTGTAATTTTCTTAGTTGTGAATAATTTTAAGGTGAGTCAATCAGTTTTCAAATATCATTTTCTTATAGTGTCTTCTTGTCTGCCATAAAAAATGCATGGCAAACTTAACCATCATTTGCGGACATCGGAAACTTCCGGGGAAAATGCACTTATTTGGAGAAGAGTTGTCCTGTGTTGCCAAAAAGGAGCCAGATGGCATTCCTTTCATAATCAAAATGTGTACTTTAGAAATTGAAAAGACTGCCTTGTGTTTACAAGTATGTTGTTTTCTCTTAAAACTCTAAAAACATAAATGCCTTTGTGATTTGTTTTAATGAAAAAGAGACTTTAAGAAAATCAGCACTCTCCATTTGTAATAACTAAATTTATTCACATTTATTTGGAAAAGGTTAATTTATTTAACTTCAACTTGTATTTTTTAAATACTAATAAAAATCGAAGTAGATACATCAACTCTGTCTACATGTCTGCATTTTGCCCTTTGTACTAAAGTAAAATATTGCATTCTGTTTTTCTTTTCTCTTCAAGGGAATTTATCGAGTCAGTGGCAACAAGGCAAAAATCGCAATACTGTGTCAAGCTCTGGAAAACGGAAGGCATTTAGTAGATCTGTCCGAATTTTCTTCACACGACATCTGTGAAGTGTTAAAATTTTACCTTCAACAGGTTAAAGTTTTATTCTAAACCTACCATCAAATGCAAAGAGCAAAAATATTTTATGTTTCATATTTTTCATTGGTATAGACTATGTCATCACCCCCCTCATTATTCTAAGATTTTATAATGATGTACTTTGATGTGGATATATTTCCATCCAGTATTCTGGCCACTCCATGAGCTCCATCAGTTGTGAGCACTTTAGTTCTTGGAACTTTTCTTGATTTTTATTGCCATTCTCCCACCCACCATCTGTCTTTGTAATTTGCACTTGAAGCTCTTGTTTGGAGATGTGTGTGTGTGCACATACACAAACACACATATAAATATTTATAAATTTGTTATTTGTACTCGTGGGGATCAAAAATTCAGGGTCTTGCACTTGCTTGGCAAGCATACTTGTTCTCCAGTTCCCTTACCTTTTCTTTATTGTTCTTTTTTCTTCAAAAAGTTTCTAAGACAGTTCCTTGTCTTTCTCTTCTTGAATAAGTAAATTACTCCATTTGTGAGATCATGTTTTAATATTCAAGAAGTCTGATTTTCTATTCTTTTGATAACATTTTTTAAATGATTATGTGATGCTCTTTTATTGTGGATATTCATAGATTTTTCTCATTAAGGGTTCTTTTCTCTATTTGGCCTCTAACCTCTGTAGAAATACAATGTGACCCTCATATATAACATTAAATTTTCTATACCAACATAAAAAATAAAAGTAAAGTGAAGTGAATTTTAAGATATCATTGAACATTTTGAATGTCTAGTTTTTCAAATTATGAGGTATTTTGTTTATTTATTTATTTGTGTTGCAGCTCTTCTTCTTTGAAATCTGGTATCTATTTTTCATTTAGTGCACATCTCAGTTTAGATCAGCTCCATTTCCAGTGCTCTCTCACCATATCTGACTAGTTGACAGCATAGTGACAGCATCATTTTACACCTTCAATTTGTTCTTTTTCTACCCATTTTGATTTTTGTCTTTCATGGTGCCTAGATATATTAGAGTTTGGACTTGAAATCACTTTGGAAGCACTTGAACACATCAAGGCTTTTTAAAAACTTTGAACTTTACTATAAAGTGGTCTAGATGGACTGTTTGGTATATGCCTAACTACATGTCTCTAGTTCCCTGTTCTGGCACTGGTGCGATCTTCTTGGGAAGGCATTTTTTTTTTAATTGTAGATGGACACAATACTTGTAATTTATTTATTTATTTTTATGTGGTGCTGAGGATCAAACCTAGTGCCTCACACATGCCAGATGGGTGCACTACCGTGAGCCACAACCCTAGTCCCCTAGGAAAGGTTTTTTCTCCTTGCCTAGAGATACAGTACCAATACTGTGGGAGCCAGGGTTACTAAGACTGTAGGATCTGTGCTTTCAGTGTGTATATAGCCAACATATCCCCATTGGAAGACAGTTACCTCTCTGTTCCTTATGTTTGTCAATGCCTCCATTCAGAGAGCCTCTGTATCCCATTGCCCAGAGAAAAATTTTCCAGAGCTTTAGGAAGGAGATTGCCCTAGTACATGGAGTGGAGACAGCATTCTATAGAGAGCTAAGCTTTCTCAGCTGGCCCACCTGCAACCTAACCCAAGATCAGAGGACCTGGTAATGATTGTCCATGTCCCTTTAGGATTCTGAAAAACATGTTGAGTGACAAAGGGTCAGCTCTCTTGGAAATGCTGCATCAGGACTTATTCATCTGCTCTTCTACTTGTGAATTGTTGCTTTTTGTTTTCTCTATTTTCCTAGTCCTTATGAGCCTACTGTATTTTAGTGGAATTGCAGGAGGGAAAGAAATTAAGTATACATTGCTTGATCTACAAAGTTAGCCCAGGAAAGCATTGATAACCCTTTAATCACATTCTACAGACCCCTCAACTGAGAAATGGAGGTGGATACCTTTGAATGACTGGAAGTCTCATAATGTGTCATCCTTAATCTTGTTTAGTCAGTTAGGGAGAGGAGATGAATTGGGTCCAATACAATAAACTTGCATTCTGTTGAGGAATTTTGTATGTCTAAGACTTTCATTTGGGAAAGTGTGCTCAATTCTTGCAATAGTGTTAGAGAGTAGCCTTTATCTGACTCATTGACCTAAAGCTCCAAGAAGTGAAGTGACTTGCTTCAGATCCCAGAGTGGTGACGATAGAAACTGATCACAGGGCAACACCTTAACTTCCCACAGATATTATAGGACATCAGGTAGCTAACAGTTCACTGAATTTTCTATTGTAGATCAGTAGAAACATTGAAATTCATTATGGCAGTGGATATTTGTTGTAAGAACTTCTTTTTTTGATCTATTCATGGCAAATCAGCCTGTTTTAAAGTTTCATGAGATGTTGACAGTATGTTTTTGTAGGTCATATTATCTTGTGCTAATCTTCATTCTTGCCCAAGTAAAATCTGTGCTCTTTAGAATTTTGATATTTTTACCCCTTACTCATAAAATCCATGGGTTTCTGATTCATGTTATAGATTTTGTTCACTATTCTATGTTTGTTCCAGTAAAACAGCTGAAGATTATGCTATTTGGGGGGCAGATGTGAATATAATGTGTTTAGGATAGAGATGAAGAGTTTTAAAATCCCATAATGAAGCTTAAAGCTTAAACTTCATTTAAAGTTTAGAATTTCACTCATTATCTATTAATTTGTTATTAACACAAATATAATTTATAGTCAAGATTTTGATTTGCTTTCTAAGTCACTTCTCTACCAAACATATATATTTTAATTTAAGGGCAGGGATGAAGCTCAGTACTAGAGTGCTTGCATAGCATGCTTGAGGTCCTAGGTTCAATCTCCAGTACTGAAAAAGATATCAATAAATACAGATTGACTTTATATTTTGTTAATCTAAAGGGACATGCTAAATTAATTGAGTAACTCTCACTTATAGTTGACTTTAACAAAGAAAACAGGCAGAAGATTTTTTCAAAATATTTATTTTTTGGTTGTAGCGGGATGCAATACCTTTATTTTATTTATTAATTTTTATGTGGTGCTGAGGATCAAACCCAGGTCCCCGCATGTGCTAGGCAAACACTCTACCTCTGAGCCACAACCTCAGCCCAAAGGTATTTTTAATATAATTTTGTTTCTTTAGCTACCAGAACCATTGGTTTTATTCCAATGGTACCAGGAATTTATGGAGCTTGCAAATATTATCCAACATATTAACCAAGAACAGGACACCAAAAGGGACAACTCTGAAGACAACACATCTCCAAATATGTGTATGGAAATCAACCAAATTCTTCTCAAAACCAAGGATCTTCTAAGACAATTGCCACCGTCCAATTTTAACACTCTACATTACCTTATCATCCATCTTAGGAGGTAAGAATTTTTATACCATTTTAGCCATTTTTAATTGAACAGGGCAATAGTATTCAGTACATTTATATTGTTGTGTTACGATTTTCAAAATGATTTATAGGATGTTCTTATTATGTGTTGGGAGAGGGATACATTGAATATATGTTCATGCAGCAAACATGGTTCCCTCAGATGCTTCCTGTGTGCCAGGCTCTGGCTGGTGAAACTAGGATGGAAACATAGGTTTTCTGCTATTTGTGGGCTTATCCTCTTGGGGTACAGATCTGTATATAACCACAGTTCACCATCATGCTTTTTCTAGTAGCTGTGCACAGCTTGTAGGCATGCAGAGGAAGTTTTGGGGGTAGGGATAGAGCAGAAGAGGCAAATGCCCTTGAGTTCAACTTTAAGAGCTGCGTGATGATTTGGTAGAGAACGTGCAGAAGAGCATACGAGGCAGAGAGAAACAGACATGGAGACACAAGAAAGCATTTTGCATTTGGAAAATCTGATTTCATTAGGCTACAATATAGCAAGCAGTAGCAGGAACTGTGCTACCCTTCCTAGAGACTTGATAAAAAATCTTATGTACTTGGCAGATGAGTTGACCATGTTGTTTCTATACCCACTAAAGAACTTGGAATCAGGAATTTCACATATTCAGATTTGCCTGCTAGACCTTTCTGACAGCAATTAAGATCTCCTTTTTAAAATTTTTTAAAATTTATTTTTTGTGGCTGGAATTGTGGCTCAGCAGTAGAGCATGTGCAAGGCCCTGGGTTCGAACCGCAGCCCCACATATAAATAAATAAATAAAATAAAAATTTTAAAAAATTTATTAGTTCAAATCAGTTATAAATGACAGCAGAATGCTTTTCACACCATTGTACACAAATGGAGCACAAATTTTCATTTCTCTCTACATGATGTAGAGTCATACCACATGTGCCGTCATACATGAACTTAGGGTAATGATGTTCGTCTCATTCCACCATCTTTCCTACCCAATACCTCTCCTCTTCCTTCCCTCTCTTGAGCCCAAACAATGTTCCTCAATCCCCAGAGACCCAATTATGTATCAACATTCATTTATCAGAGAGAATTTTAGCCTTTGATTTTGGGGGATTGGCTTACTTCATGATATTCACCAACTCCATTCATTTACCTGTAAATGCCATTATTTTATTCTCTTATAATGCTAATAGTCCATTGTGTATATATACCACAGTTTTTTTTAACTATTCATATCTTGAAGGGCTTCAAATTATTCCATGAAATAGAAAAGGAGGAATCCCTTCCAAACTCATTCTGCGAAGCTAGTATCACCCTGATACCCAAACCAGCCAGAGACACATCAAGGAAAGAAAATTTGAGACCCATATCCCTGATGAACATAGATGCAAAAATTCTCAATAAAATTCTGGCAAATAACATACAATAACATATGAAAAAAAACAATGCTCCATGATCAAGTTGTGTACTCCAGGGATGCAAGGTTGGTTCGACATACAGAAATCAATAAATGTAATTCATCACATCAATAAACTTAAAGAGAAGAATCCTATGATTACATCAATTGATGCAGAGAAAGCATTTGACAAAATACAGTACCTTTTCATGTTCAAAACATTAGAAAAACTAGGGGTAGTAGGAATATACCTCAACATAGTAAAAGCTCTCTCTGCTAAACCTAAGGCTAACATTATTCTAAATGAAGAAAAATTGGAAGCATTCCATCTAAAAATTGTTCAACATAATCCTTGCCACTCTAGCCAGAGCAATTAGATGAAAGAAATTCAAGGGAATACAAATAGGAAAAGAAGAACCCAAATTATCATTCTTTGCCAACGACATAATTTTACACTTGGAGGATCCAAAAAACTCCACCAGAAAACTTCTAGAATAATAAATGAATTTGGCAAAGTAGCAGGATACAAAATTAATACCCATAAATCAAATGCATTTCTATACATCAGTGATGAATCCTCTGAAAGACAAATAGCAAAACTACCCCATTCACTGTATATATATATAGTGAATATATATTATATATCATATATATATTATATGATAATATATATTATATATGATAATATATATTATATGATATATAATATATATATTATATATCATTATATATATATGATATATATTATATATCACAGCTTTTTCACCCATAGATGAATCTAGTATCATCCTGATAGCTAAACCAGGCAGAGACAGATTTCCTTAGATAGTCATAGAAATAACAAGCTGAGAGTGTTTGAAGTAAAACCAGAACATTGATAGTGGCAATAGAACAGAGAGATGTTCAGGAGAGAGAATCATTTAGGCTAGAAAACTAGCTGTGGGCAGCTGGGAGTGTGGCTAGTGATAGAACACTTGCCTAGCACATGGGAGACACTGGGTTTGATACTCAGCACTGCATAAAAATAAATAAATAAAATAAAGGTATTGTGTCCATCTCTACGTAAAAAATATTTTTTAAAAAAAGAAAACTAACTGGGCAGTGAGAGAGAAATTGACAGTGATGTTTCTGATTCCAGTATAAGAAACGGGGAATATATCCCACATACAAAGATGGAGCAATTTTTAGAGGTGTTTTTCTTCCTTCTGCTACTGAGTTCAGTAGTTCCTTCTACTTACATGCATTTTATCCTAAAATAGTACTCTGAAACTCAGTTTGGTGTGTGGTAAGTATCATAATGAAACAAAGGATTCTTTCCCTAGACCCACCAAACTTGACCCTTGAAAAACGTTTTGTAGTCTTCTATAGCCCGAGTTTTCTCCACCCTTCTCAAGTCATAGTAAACTACCATTAAGGACATCTATTAGGCAAATCTCATACACTTTATGTGTTCTTCTTTTCAGGGTTGTAGACCATTCTGAAGAAAACCTGATGAACTCAAAAAACTTGGGGGTGGTATTTGGACCCTGTCTGATGAGGCCCAGGCCTACAACCACTCCTGGTACCATCTCCTCCTCTCTTGTTGCATATGCCAATCAGGCCCTGTTAGTAGAGTTCCTCATTACCAATGCACAGATGATCTTCGATGGGTCCCTAGAGCCACAAAATGCTTCATCTAGTACTGATGTTGTTACACCTTGGGTGGATAAAAGCCCTCCTTCCAAACCTGTAATATCAACAGAACATTCCACAAAGTCACAATATTTTTCTACAAAGCAAGTGAGTTTTGACCATTACAGAATTGGATTAAATATGTGATGTTTATGTTAACAAGTTAATAGTCTTTGAACTGTTTGTTTTTGAGATGTGTTTTGCTTTTAGTTTAAAACTTTTCTTGTATCAATAGGATATCCACACTGCAGATATTGAAATTGAAAATTTTGAATTGGCTACATCATTTGAGGAATCAGAATGCAAGCAAAATGCATTGGAAAAATGGGATGCATGCCTCATTGGTGAGTGGTCATGTAACATATATCTTTGCATATTTCAAACCTTGCCAAGAAGTCGTGATTAAAAACCAAGGTGAGGGATGGGCTTGTAGCTCAGTGGTAAAACGCTTGCCTTGGCATTTGTGAGGCCATGAGTTGGATCCTCAGTACCATGTAAAACAAATAAATAAAGATAAAATATTGTGTACATCTACAATACTCATCCTTTTAAAAAAAAACAAGGTGTATTAAGTTGAGGTAAGTTCAAACTTCAAGGTTTTATTAGTTAACTTTTCTAGCCATTGAGAAAGTTTAATGAATATCATTTAAATGAATATCATGCTTTGTTTCTTTCTTGTAAAAAGATATCTTGAAATTCATAAATTATTTTTGTTCTCTTTCTGAGATTTGTTTTCACCTTTACTTCTTTTTCATCAATTAAAGTCAAAACAGAAAAAAGCTGGACTCCTGAAACTCAAAAAAATAGACTCCTAAAGTTTTTTGATGTCCCTTTACCTGTGGCCTAACTTTAGCACATTAAGCACACATGTCTTCCATTTTCTTGGCTCCAGTCTTTTTGTTCACTGTTTTTTGATTGCTTTATTTCAGTGAATGGTTTCTGGTAAGAGGGTTGTAAACCTTTCATTTGTTACTGCTTTAGTAGAGCTAAATCCAAATTTTTCAATATATAGCCATAAATGTTAAATTTGATATATAAAATTAATGAAATATCAATTAGTGTAGCCTGAGAAAGTCTGAAAACAAAGACAGTCCATTACCTCTCTGCAAAGAAAAGCACTGGACTCACTGATTCCATTTATATGATTTGATCTTATTAGCACTCTGTGCTATGAACCTTGGCCTCCTTTAAGCCATAGCTAACAGTCTGAGGAAGGTAAATAATGCCAAGGGCCATGTCCCTAAATTATCGTTGATTCAGGGTTTGAACCTCATCCTCTCTCATTCATAAATGTAACCTTGTTTCACTGTCCAATGAAATTGGATTCCCAGGTAGGTATAGTAATAACAATAAATAATTTTAAAATATTTGAAATTTTTATTACATACCAGGTAATTCTGTGCCTTTTCTTTAGAAGATCATTAACACCAGATGCCAACATATCTCCACATAGGAGCTTGTCTTGACAGAAGAAGGCAAGTAGGGCTAGTGCACTAGGCTTGCCCAGGGCAGAAATGGAGCTGGAGCTGAGCCAGCACCCAGGCAGCTAGAAGTGGTGCTAGAAGTTCTGCAGGACTGTAAATATGTTCTGGTGGTTGCCATCCAACCACAATGGCTCAGCTCACTTCTATCAATGTGGAGAAGGGTCCAGGACAGCAAATCACATGATCACTGCCTGGGAACCAGGGAAGAGAGGCCAGCAGCCTCAGGTGAAGAAGGAGGTCAGATGAGATGATGACCTGCGATCATCATCAAGTGATGCTGCTGTGCACCTGTCTGCAAACCACTGCCTAAGGATACGGGAGAAGGACCAGGTGGCAGGGATGAGAACTGTGGGCTATGAACAGGGCTGTTGGAAAGCCATCAGACCAGTGGCAAGGCACACAGTTGTCTGATGTATCTCAGCAGGGAGACGAGGATCATGGCCAGATGGCTGCACCTTTCTAGCAACAGAAGCTTCTGGGGTACATGCAGCAAAGACAGAGTGGGAGATGCTAGGGTTCTAGGTGAGAAAATAGGGACCTTGGGACCAGATGAGAGGAGAAAGAGAAGGAGGTAAATCTGGAGTCTCCAGGACCAGTAGCACAATGGCAATTTTGACAGCTCTTCAACCTTCCTTTGTCCAGAGGATGTTACCATGTATTAGTGGATCAGCTGGGAGAGCATCCAAGTCCTCTCTGGTGTGTTGCCCTCAGTATGGACAGAATGTAGCTGAAAAGCAGATTAAGTGACAGGCAAAGTCCTTGGGATTCAGGACATGGCATTTGTTGGTGTACAGAATAGTGTTGCTGTTCTGGAGTTACCATTGTCTGCCTGTTGAAATCAGGAAAGTCTTAACACAGAAAATATTCATTCATGGGTAGTATATTAAAACAAGTTACTACAGGAAGTGTTGTTTTTTTATTTTATTTGCTTTGTGACTATTTGTTTTATTAAGATAAATTTTAAAAAGTAATGCTTTAATTAAAAATGTGCCTTTAATATTGTATGGATTTTTAATTCCTCTGCATAGATGACTGAGAAAATAATGTTGGAAAAAATATGTAAGACTCTGTTGTTTGAGAGAATGCCCATTCATAAATAACCACACTTCTTATTAACCAAGCTTCATGAAGTTAAAAAAAAATCTCTTCTTTTTCAGATCACAAAGAACTTGAATCATCATCACAAAAGATGGACAATATGTGTAAGACCACGAAACCACTTAGTCTGAAATCTGATGTGACAACAAATGATATACAGAGGCCTATGCCAAGCCCCAAGATCAGATGTTTCTTTTTGCCTGTAGATAGGTTCCACCTTGCAAGCTCCCCTAATGAGAAAAACAGCAGAAATGTGGGAATTGTCAATTCAGACAAGTTTTGCCAGAATCTTACCTTTGAAGGACTTAATAGAAAAGATACCCCTACTAGTTTTGGCTCCCAAATTAACGGTTTTGATCAGCAGATTCCACAAAAAACTCAGGGACAACAATGTGAATCAAAGAACTTAACTGGCACGAGTGCAGTGATTGTGCCAAGTGTACTCCAGGAAAGGGGGACAATGAGCATCAAGGTTAGTGGTGACCATTCTAGCAGTTCCACACAGCCCAACATGCCAGCCAGTTCAGCAAGAGAGGCACCAGTGAGACTGTCCTCTCATTCTCACCGTCTTGCTCCTGCAAGAGCACCCAGAATACTGCAGCCCCATCTCGGGACAACATTTTATAAACCATCTACCCCGACCAGCAAAGTCAGGAGGACTGAGGAGAGACCAGCTTCACCTTCAGCAGCAGTGCCTCCTAGCACAGTTCTTACTCTCCTGAGACATGTGGAGAAATCTGTTCCAGAGGCAGACAGCACATCAGCTTATGCTTTGAAGCCAGCTGCTGAGCCTAAAGAGAACTCTGAGGAGCTCGGCCTACCTGACATGAATCCAATGTGCCAGGGACTCAGGCTAAAACAAATGGAAGAGTTACAAGACCTTGAATTTGAAATGCCACAGTTTGTGTAGTTGTCAAAATTCAGTTTTTCTTTTTCTTGTTTCATTTTTATGCATTTTGTTTATTTTATGAAAGAATATTGTAACAGAACCCCTTTTGTATAGGATTGCCAAAGTGTATATTTTGCCTTTTGGCCTTGTATTGTCTTTGCTAGTCATATAGAATGGTAGTGTTTTAGTCATATAGAATGATAGTGCTCACTTTTATTGTCTTTAAATTCTGTGTTTTTGAAGTTATGCATAAAATAAGTATTATAATTTTAAATTTAAAATAATTTTCTCTATAAAATGATTCATGTAAATGCATCTTTAATGTATAATATTGTTCTCAACAAATAGGGGCAGTAGGAGAAAATGAGCTTTATTTTGGAGCAAACCTTGTGCTGATTCATAAAATGCTTCTGAATGCAAGTGCCTGAAAAGTCTTGATTGGGTATGAATATATTTTTTCCCACATAATGTTCTAGTGCATCTTTGACCACTTGTGTTGTTATAGCATGTATGGAAGCATTGGCAATTCACGTAACTTTTTTAATATTTACATAGTGGCCTAAAAGCTTGCGAATCTGTGTTCACTAGCATTCTACTTGTCAATTTTTACATATGGTAATTAATACAATTGTAGAAAGAAAATGCACTTCAATACTAAAAAGTTTGAGACATTGGCAGAGACAACACAGACAGAGTTGAGGCATCTGGAGTGTAAGAGACCTGTAACCTCTCTGCTCTCAGCTGCGGCCTGTTGCTGGATTGCCTGCGACTTCTGGCTTTCTGCTGACGAGAGCAAGTGGCCAACAGCTAGGGCAAGATGAAGCTCTCTCTGGTGGCCGCAGTTCTCTGCTGCTCTGCGCAGCATGGCTGAGGAGGATGACAAGAAACGGACATGGGTACCATGGTCGGCATCGACCTGGGGACCACTTACTCCTGCGTCGGGGTGTTCAAGAATGGCCACTGGAGATCATCTCCAACGATCAGGGCAACCGCATCAGGCCGTTTTATGTGGCCTTCACCCCTGAAGAAGAACGTCTGATCCGCGATACAGTCAAGAATCAGCTCACCTCCAATCCTGAGAACATGGTCTTCGATGCCCAGCGGCTCATTGGCAGCACTGGGAATGACCCTTCTGTGAAGAAGACATCAAGTTCTTGCCTTTCAAAGTGTTTGAAGAGAAACCTAAACCATACATTCAGGTTGATATTGGAGGTGGGCAAACTAAGACATTTGCTCCAGAAGAAATCTCTGCTATGATTCTCACTAAAATGAAAGAGACTGCGGAGGCTTATTCGGGAAAGAAGGTTACCCATGCAGTGTTACTGTACCAGCCTATTTTAATGATGCCAGTGGCAAGCAACCAAAGATGCTGGAACTATTGCTGGCCTGAATGTTATGAGGATCATCAATGAGCCTACAGCAGCTGCTATTGCTTATGGCCTGGATAAGAGGGAGGGAGAGAAGAACATCCTGGTGTTTGATCCGGGTGGTGGAACCTTCTATGTGTCTCTTCTCCCCATTGACAATTTGATGTCTTCAAAGTCATGGCCACCAATAGAGATACTCATCGGGGTGGAGAAGACTTTGACCAGCGTGTTATGGAACATTTCATCGGGCTGTACCAAAAGAAGACTGGCAAATATATTAGGAAAGAAAACAGAGCTGTGCAGAAACTCCAGCATGAAGTAGAAAAGGCCAAGTGGGCCCTGTCTGCTCAACATTAAGCAAGAATTAAAATTGAGTCCTTCTATGAAGGAGAAGACTTTTCTGAAACCCTGACTTAGGCAAAATTTGAAGAGAAAACATGGACCTGTTCTGGTCTACCATGAAGCCTGTTCAGAAAGTACTGGAGGATTCTGACTTGAAGAAGTCTGATATTGATGAGATTGTTCTTCTTGGTGGCTCTACTCAAATTCCAAAGATTCAACAACTTGTTAAAGAGTTCTTCAATGGCAAGGAGCCATCCTGTGGCATAAACCCAGATGAGGCTGTTGCATATGGTGACACTGTCCAGGCTGGTGTACTCTCTGATGATCAAGATACAGGTGACCTAGTACTGCTTGATGTATGTCCCCTGACACTTGGTACTGAAACTGTGGGAGGTGTCATGACCAAACTGATAACCAAGAAACACTGTGGTACCCACCAAGAAGTCTCAGATCTTTTCTACAGCTTCTGATAATCAACCTACTGTTCCAATCAAGGTCTATGAAGGTAAAGGACCCCTGAAAAAAGACAACCACCTTCCGGGTACATTGGATCTCACTGGAATTCCTCCTGTGGGGTCCCCCAGATTGAAGTCACTTTTGAGATACATGTGAATGCTATTCTTTGGGCAACAGCTGAAGACAAAGGTACAGAGAACAAAAATAAGATTACAATTACCAATGACCAAAATTGCCTGACACCTGAAGAAATTGAAAAGATGGTTAATGATGTTGAGAAGTTTGCTGAGGAAGACAAAAGACTCAAGGAGTGCATTGATACTAGGAATGAGTTGGAAAGCTATGCCTACTCTCTAAAGTATCAGATTGGAGATAAAGAAAAGTTGGGAAGCAAACTTTCCTCTGAAGATAAGGAGACCATGGAAAAAGCTGTAGAGGAAAAGATTGAATGGCTGGAAACCACCAAGAAGCTGACATTAAAGACTTCCAAACTAAAAAGAAGGAACTGGAAGAAATTGTTCAGCCAATTATCAGCATATTCTATGGAAGTGTAGGCCCTCCCCCAACTGGTGAAGAGGATACAGCAGAAAGAGACGAGTTGAAGACACTGATCTGCTAGTGCTGTAATATTTTAAATACTGGACTCAGAACTTTCCTTAGGAGAAAACTGAGAGAACTTAAGTCTCGAATGTAATTGGAATCTTCACCTCAAAGTGGAGTTGAAAATGCTATAGTCCAAGTGGCTGTTTACTGCTTTCCATCAGCAGTTGCTCACATGTTTTGGGGAAGAGAGAGAGAGGAGGAATTGGCTATCTTAAAAAACTGGATATAGAAATGTGGGTCAGGATGTGTGTTCACCTCATAAATGTTCTATTAAATGATTGGGTCATGCAAATCTGGTGTAGGAACTTTTTTCTACCATAAGTGACACCAATAAATGTTTGTTATTTAAAAAAACATACTAAAAGTTTGGAACTGTCATAAAATAAAAATTTGTACAGATAAAGCTAAGGGATAAAACACTATCAGAAGCATTAAAACCATCTAAAGCCAAATAACTAAACTATATAATTTAAATTATAATATATTTATATATTATATATTATATACTACATATTATAGATGTACATATGTCTATATGATATATTATAAGTTGTTTATATATAATTATAATATAAAACTTATATTTTATACATTATATTAATATAAATTATACTAATATAATAATTGTATTATTATCTTATTAATAAAAGAAATTATATTCTTATATAATTACATTACAATGATATGCAATATAATATAAATTAATATAAATCTAAATATATTATATGATATATAATAAATATGTTATATATAATAAAATAATATTTATATATTTAGTTTTTGTATTATTTTATTATATGTGTTTATAATATATATGTATTTCATACATTATATATAATTTATATTAAATACATATGAATCATAAACATTTTGATATGTAATATATATAATTTATATAATATATATTTATCTATTTATATATTAATATATATAATTTATATATAAATATATAAGTATGTTATGTAAATATATTATATAAATTATATATAATATATTATCATTAATATATAATATACTTATATATTAATACACATAAAATATATATAATTTATATATTTTTATTATATGTATATATGATAAAATAAATGTATTATATATAATATAATATAAATTAGAATGTTATATAATTATATTGTATTTAATTTATATTATATATGTATTATATATTTATATAATATATTTATATAATATTATAATTTAAATTATATAGATAAATTATCTTATTTGACTTTAGATGATTTTAATACATTTGATAGTTTTTAACCTCTTAACTTTATCTGAATAAATTTTTATTTTATGACATTTTTAACCTTTTTTGTATTTTTTTTTAAAGAGAGAGAGAGAGAGAGAGAGAGAATTTTTTAATATTTATTTTTTAGTTCTCGGCGGACACAACATCTTTGTATGTGGTGCTGAGTATCGAACCTGAGCGCCACGCATGCCAAAGCGAGCGCGCTACTGCTTGAGCCACATCCCCAGCCCCTTTTTTTTTTCTTTTTTGTATTTTTTATAATGGTCTTTAAAAATGCTTGCTTCAGATATTTTTAATTTCAATGCATTTTCTCTTGCCATTATGAGGGTTTGGTTAAAACCATTCCTTTGGATGTATGCCTGTAATCCCAGTAGCTTGGGAGGTTGAGACAGATGGATCTCAAGTAGAAAGCCAGCCTTAGCAATGGCAAAACTCTTAGCAACCCTTTCTTTAAATAAAATTCAGGATAAGACTGGGGATGCGGCTCAATGGTTGAGTGTCCCTTAGTTCAATTTCCAGTACCCCCCCCCCCAAAATCCTTTTGTATGAAATGTTTTGAATTATAAATCACTTTACATACTTTTTTTACCTGGACTATCAACCAGTGAAAACGTATATGTCATTAGAATTGAGCAATAATTTATTTAAGTTCATTTTGAGAGTATAGTAAGTCACATTGTTTGCAATTTGAGAGATGTAGATGACTGAATGTGTTTCACTTATAAAATACCCAGTTTTTATAAACTAGTCCATTCCTGTTATTTTCTGGGTTTCATCATCTTGCCTAAAATATGATGTAAAAGAGATAAAAATAAAACAGCCTTCTTTGGTATGTGTGAACTATATTGTGAGTCAATGTTTTTGTATGATCATATTATACTTGATAAAAATTATATGTACAGGTTTATACACACATTATTATATGTAAATTATTTCAAGTACAATAAGTTATTGTGGCTTCTCTGAAATTGTTGCCTCTTGGAGTATGATACTTTAAGATTATTAACTGTTGACTCAGTGGTCAACACATGGGCTCATCACTTGACTATGATATGAAATGGATTTTAGGGCATGTTGTCTTATAGTTCTCCATAACATTAAGGACTAAGGAGAAATGAACAAATGGCCTTTTTAATGCTAAAGCCATTTTTTAGCCTTCCTTATACAAAGTACAAGAATCATATTGGTTTGAAAACTTAAAAATAAAATCAGATCTAACATTTATTGAGCTTTCTTTGTGTATTTACACTTTACCAAGTTGAAATTTCACAGCAACCTCTAATGGGTAAGTAAGCATTTTATAATTCCTGTGTTACAGACGAGGACACTGAGGCTTAGCTAAGTGAAATGCTTTTAGTTTTCAGAGATGCAGCAAGCAGAATTGAATCTCAAATACAGGGTTGTGAAATTTTGATTAGTGCTTCTTTTTTGGGGTACCAGAGAGCCACATCCACAACCCTATTTTGTTTTTTATTTAGAGCAGGGTCTCACTGATTTTTTTAGCACCTTGCTTTTGCTTTTGCTGAGGCTGGCTTTGAACTTGCAATTCTCCTGCCTCAGCCTCCCAATGGGATTACAGGCATGAGCCAATGTGCCTGGCTAGTTAGTGCTCTTAATGAATGTGATCACTAAATAATAGCAGGAAACACTGAACAATAGAAAATGCATCTTTCGATGTTTTTATTGTAAAATACACTTACAATTTGCCATTTAGACCATTTTGAAGTGTACAGTTAAGTAACACTATGTATATTCACATTGTCCAAGGTAGCGTGTATTGCTGCATCATCAGTTGACAGAAAGCAGAAGGGGGAAAAAGGATGTGAATGATGTGTGAAGCCTCTTATATAAGGGCATTCATTCTGTTAAAAAATATAGAGCCCCATGACCTAATCACATGTTTTGACTTATAAATCACCTTACATACTTTTTCTACCTGTACTATCAACCAATGAAAACGTATATGTCATTAGAATTGAGAAATAATTTACTTAAGTTGATTTTGAGAGTATAGTAAGTCTCATTGTCCCTTTTGCTGCTGTCACAATGGTGATTTTCACAACATATACATTTGGGAAGAACATATTCAGAGCATAGCAACCATGTTTAATACACTGTAAAGAGAAATCCTTCTGGGGAAAAAATGTTGTTTTAAATCATGTGGAAAGTCCTTTCTAACTCTGAACCTAAGACTGTAGGGTAAATAGACCTTGATTCTAGTTGGGCTGTTTCCAAATATGTGTCCATACACATGGCAGTGTGCTGTGCTGATGCAGCTTGCATCCTGAGGTTTCAGCTACCAGCCAGGGATCAGTGCACTGTGGCCCTGGATCCCATCTCCTTCTTTCTAACATGAACTGATGTCACTATTGGATTGTAGGATTTAAGGACTGTTGTGTAGTTTGAAGCTTTAGGTTGTTGATATTTAATTATAATAATTAAACAAACATTTAATGACAATTTACTATATACCATCACTATGCTAGATAACATAGACAAGACAATCTTTAAACACACTTACTTGGCTGGAATAAATCTCACAGTTAAGTGCTTGCCTAACATGTGCAAGGCTCTGTGTTCAATTTCCAGTACTAAAAACAAACAAAAAACATTTCTGTATTTGTGGAACTTACAACTAAATACTATCAGGAATTGGCAGCTAACTATCAGTGGATTCTATTTTCACATTTGAAAAAGTCAGATTTGTTTAAGTACCATATTTTCAAGAAAAAAAATAGCAGAATGTCCTGTAAATAAAGTCTGAGAATAGGAGTAAACTTTTAAATTGAAGCTAAAATTATGTAACTTGTATTATTTCAAAAATGTTATTTCCCATTTGTAAAATTCTTATCTTCCCCTTGGAACTGCAGAGTGAACCCTGGGGAGCTTAACCACTGAGTCACATTCAGAGATCTTATTTTTTCAGACAGGATCTCACTAATTTATTGAGACTGGCTTTGAGCTTATGATCCTCCTTCCTCACACTCCCAAGCCTCTGGGATTAAAGGCATGGACCTCCCATTTCTAAAATTGTTATCATCATATTTGTGCACCAAGCTTTCTTTCAGGAGACTTTAATTGAAAACTATCCCGAAGGCTGGGTGTGTTTCAGTGGTAGAGCACTTTCCTTGCATGCTGAGGCCCTGGGATTGAGCTCCAGTGCTAGAGAGAAGGAAGGAAGGAAGGAAGGAAGGAAGGAAGGAGGGAAGGAGAGAAAGGGAGAAAGAGAAAGGGAAAAGTGAGGGAGAGAGGGAGGAAAAAGGAATGGAAGGAAGGAAGGATCAAAGAAAGGAAGACAGGTAAGGAAAAAGATCAGGAAAAGAAAATTATAGGCCCCCTCCCCCTGCACCGGCAAGGTAGAGGGAACTGTGACCACGCACGGAGCAGGCCCAGCGGCCTGCTGAGGGGCAGAGCCGCCCCCCATCCCCCGCGCCTGCCAGGTAGATGGAACTGTGACCACCGACAGAAAAGGCCCAGTGGCCCGCGGCGGGACAGAGCTTCCAATCACTCCTGCAAGGTAGGCGGGCCTGCGACCCACCGGCAGAAGAGGAGCAGCGGCCTGCTGAGAGGCAGAGCCGCCCCCTCCCCCCCGCGCCTGCAAGGTAGACGGAACTGTGACCACCATCAGAACAGGCCAGACCTGCAACCGAGAGACAGAACAGGCCCAGTGGCCTGAGGAAGGGTAGAGCCGCTCCCCCCCACGCGCCTGCAAGGTAGGCGGACGTGCGACCCACTGGCAGTACAGCCCCAGAGGCCTGCAGAGGGGCAGTGCCGCTGCCTGCGCCTGCAAAGTAGACAGAACTGCGACCACCGACAGAACAAGCCTAGCGGCCTGCAGAGGGACAGAGCTGCCGCCCGCGCCTGCAAGGTCGGCGGACCTGCTACCGACTGGCAGAGCAGGCCCAGCGGCCTGCCGGCGTGGTAGGCACATTGCCCCAATTGGAGGAGGGGCAGAGCCGCCGCCCGCGCCTGCGAGGGAGACTTTGCAACTATACAAGACCAATATAAATATATAGGGGGAAAATCCAATAGCACAACAGTTTCACCAAGTAGAAAGGAACGCGAACAGTATGAAGAGACAAGGAAAGAAAGGACCACAAGCATTGCAGGTCAACTCAACGTTAGAAGAGGTAATAGCTGCAGCAGATGGAATGTCAGATAAAGAATTCAGGATATACATGCTTCAGATGATCTGGAGTCTCAAGGAAGACATCAGACAGCAAAATCAGACAATGAAAGATCACTTCAACAATGAATTACATAAACAAATCCAAGAAGCAAAAGATCAAGTATACAGGGAAATAGAGGTTATAAAAAACAAACAAACAGAAATCCTAGAAATGCAGGAAGCAATAAGCCAACTTAAAAACTCAATTGAGAATACTACCAGCAGAGTAGAACACTTAGAAGACAGAACATCAGACAATGAAGATAAAGTATTTCAACTTGAAAAGAACATAGACAGCTCAGCAAGACTGTTAAGAAACCATGAGCAGAACATCCAAGAAATCTGGGATAACATCAAGAGACCAAATTTAAGAGTCATTGGGATACAGGAAGGGACAGAGTTTCAAACCAAAGGAATGAGCAGTCTATTCAATGAAATAATACGAGAAAACTTCCCAGACTTGAAGAATGAGACAGAACCCCAAATCCTAGAAGCCTACAGGACGCCGAATGTGCAAAATCATAAGAGACCCACACCTAGACACATTATAATGAAGATGCCCAACATACAGAATAAGGAGAGAATTTTAAAAGCTACAAGAGAAAGGAAGCAGATCACATTTAGGGGTAAGCCAATCAGGATAACAGCTGATCTTTCAACACAGACTCTGAAAGCTAGAAGATCCTGGAATAACATGTTTCAAACACTGAAAGAAAATGGGTTCCAACCAAGAATTGTGTTTCCAGCAAAATTAAGCTTCAGGATGGAAGATGAAATTAAAACCTTCCACGATAAACAAAAGTTAAAAGAATTTGCAGCTAGAAAACCATCTCTTCAAAACATCCTTGGCAAAACATTACAGGAAGAGGAAATGGAAAATAACAATGAAAACCAACAGTGGGAGGTAGGACACTAAAGGGGGGAAAATAATCAAAGAGGAAAACAAACCATGTTTAGTAACATAAATAAACAAATATGGCTGGAAGAACAACCCATATCTCAATAATAACCCTAAATGTTAATGGCTTAAACTCACCAATTAAGAGACACAGGCTAGTAGAATGGATCACAAAACAAGACCCAACAATATGCTGCCTACAGGAGACGCATTTGATAGGAAAAGACATACATAGGCTGAAGGTGAAAGGTTGGGAAAAATCATATCACTCATATGGACTTCGGAAACAAGCAGGAGTATCCATACTCATATCAAATAAAATAGATTTCAAGCCAAAGTTAATCAAAAGAGATAAAGAGGGACACTACATACTGCTCAAGGGAACCATACACCAACAAGACATAACAATCATAAATATATATGCCCCAAACAATGGTGCAGCTATGTTCATCAAACAAACTCTTCTCAAGTTCAAGAGTCTAATAGACCACCATACAATAATCATGGGAGACTTCAACACACCTCTCTCACCACTGGACAGATCTTCCAAACAAAAGTTGAATAAGGAAACTATAGAACTCAATAACACAATTAATAACCTAGACTTAATTGACATATATAGAATATACCACCCAACATCAAGCAGTTACACTTTTTTTCTCAGCAGCACATGGATCCTTCTCAAAAATAGATCATATATTATGTCACAGGGAAACTCTTAGACAATATAAAGGAGTAGAGATAATACCATGCATCCTATCTGATCATAATGGAATGGAACTGAAAATCAACGATAAAAGAAGGAAGGAAAAAGAATACATCACTTGGAGAATGAACAATAGGTTACTGAATGATCAATGGGTTATAGAGGACATCAAGGAAGAAATTAAAAAATTCTTAGAGATTAATGAAAACACAGACACAACATATCGGAATCTATGGGACACATTGAAAGCAGTTCTAAGAGGAAAATTCATTGCTTGGAGTTCATTCCTTAAAAAAAGAAAAAACCAACAAATAAATGATCTCATACTTCATCTCAAAATCCTAGAAAAAGAAGAGCAAAACAACAGCAAAAGAAGTAGAAGGCAAGAAATAATTAAAATCAGAGCTGAAATTAATGAAAACGAAACAAAAGAAACAATTGAAAAAATTGACAAAACTAAAAGTTGGTTCTTTGAAAAAATAAACAAAATCGACAGACCCTTAGCCACGCTAGCGAAGAGAAGAAGAGAGAGAACTCAAATTACTAACATACGGGATGAAAGAGGCAATATCACAACAGACACTTCAGAAATACAGAGGATAATCAAAAATTATTTTGAATCCTTATACTCCAATAAATTAGAAGATAGTGAAGGCATAGATAAATTTCTTAAGTCATATGATCTGCCCAGATTGAGTCAGGAGGATATAGACAACCTAAACAGACCAATATCAATTGAGGAAATAGAAGAAACCATCAAAAGACTACCAACTAAGAAAAGCCCAGGACCGGATGGGTATACAGCAGAGTTTTACAAAACCTTTAAAGAGGAACTAATACCAATACTTTTCAAGCTACTTCGGGAAATAGAAAAAGAGGGAGAACTTCCAAATTCATTCTACGAGGCCAACATCACCCTGATACCTAAACCAGACAAAGACACTTCAAAGAAAGAAAACTACAGACCAATATCTCTAATGAACCTAGATGCAAAAATCCTCAATAAAATTCTGGCGAATCGGATACAAAAACATATCAAAAAAATTGTGCACCATGATCAAGTAGGATTCATCCCTGGGATGCAAGGCTGGTTCAATATACGGAAATCAATAAATGTTATTCACCACATCAATAGACTTAAAAATAAGAACCATATGATCATCTCGATAGATGCGGAAAAAGCATTCGACAAAGTACAGCATCCCTTTATGTTCAAAACTCTAGAAAAACTAGGGATAACAGGAACATACCTCAATATTGTAAAAGCAATCTATGCTAAGCCTCAGGCTAGCATCATTCTGAATGGAGAAAAATTGAAGGCATTCCCTCTAAAATCTGGAACAAGACAGGGATGCCCTCTCTCACCACTTCTGTTCAACATAGTTCTCGAAACACTGGCCAGAGCAATTAGACAGACGAAAGAAATTAAAGGCATAAAAATAGGAAAAGAAGAACTTAAATTATCACTATTTGCACATGACATGATTCTATACCTAGCAGACCCAAAAGGGTCTACACAGAAACTATTAGAGCTAATAAATGAATTCAGCAAAGTGGCAGGATATAAGATCAACACGCATAAATCAAAGGCATTCCTGTATATCAGCGACAAATCCTCTGAAATGGAAATGAGGACAACCACTCCATTCACAATATCTTCAAAAAACATAAAATACTTGGGAATCAACCTAACAAAAGAGGTGAAAGACTTATACAATGAAAACTACAGAACCCTAAAGAGAGAAATAGAAGAAGATCTTAGAAGATGGAAAAATATACCCTGTTCATGGATAGGCAGAACTAACATCATCAAAATGGCGATATTACCAAAAGTTCTCTATAGGTTTAATGCAATGCCAATCAAAATCCCAACGGCATTTCTTGGAGAAATAGAGAAAGCAATCATGAAATTCATATGGAAAAATAAAAGACCCAGAATAGCAAAAACAATGCTAAGCAGGAAGTGTGAATCAGGCGGTATAGCGATACCAGACTTCAAACTATACTACAGAGCAATAGTAACAAAACCAGCATGGTACTGGTACCAAAACAGGCGGGTGGACCAATGGTACAGAATAGAGGACACAGAAACCAATCCACAAAACTACAACTACCTTATATTTGATAAAGGGGCTAAAAGCATGCAATGGAGGAAGGATAGCATCTTCAACAAATGGTGCTGGGAAAACTGGAAATCCATATGCAACAAAATGAAACTGAATCCCTTTCTCTCGCCATGCACAAAAGTTAATTCAAAATGGATCAAGGAGCTTGATATCAAATCAGAGACACGCCGTCTGATAGAAGAAAAAGTTGGCTACGATCTACATACTGTGGGGTCGGGCTCCAAATTCCTTAATAGGACACCCATAGCACAAAAGTTAATAACTAGAATCAACAAATGGGACTTACTCAAACTAAAAAGTTTTTCTCAGCAAAAGATACAATAAGAGAGGTAAATAGAGAGCCTACATCCTGGGAACAAATCTTTACTCCTCACACTTCAGATAGAGCCCTAATATCCAGAGTATACAAAGAACTCAAAAAATTAGACAATAAGAGAACAAACAACCCAATCAACAAATGGGCCAAGGACCTGAACAGACACTTCTCAGAGGAGGACATACAATCAATCAATAAGTACATGAAAAAATGCTCACCATCTCTAGCAGTCAGAGAAATGCAAATCAAAACCACCCTAAGATACCATCTCACTCCAGTTAGATTGGCAGCCATTATGAAGTCAAACAACAACAAGTGCTGGCGAGGATGTGGGGAAAAGGGTACACTTGTACATTGCTGGTGGGACTGCAAATTGGTGCAGCCAATTTGGAAAGCAGTATGGAGATTTCTTGGAAAGCTGGGAATGGAGCCACCATTTGACCCAGCTATTCCCCTTCTCGGTCTATTCCCTAAAGACCTAAAAAGAGCATGCTACAGGGACACTGCTACATCGATGTTCATAGCAGCACAATTCACAATAGCTAGACTGTGGAACCAACCTAGATGCCCTTCAATGGATGAATGGATAAAAAAAATGTGGCATTTATACACAATGGAGTATTACTCTGCATTAAAAAATGACAAAATCATAGAATTTACAGGGAAATGGATGGCATTAGAGCAGATTATGCTAAGTGAAGCTAGCCAATCCCTAAAAAACAAATGCCAAATGTCTTCTTTGATATAAGGAGAGTAACTAAGAACAGAGTAGGGTCGAAGAGCATGAGAAGAAGATTAACATTAAACAGGGATGAGAGGTGGGAGGGAAAGGGAGAGAGAAGGGAAAGTGCATGGAAATGGAAGGAGACCCTCAGAGTTATACAAAAGTACATACAAGAGGAAGTGAGGGGAAGGGGAAAAATAATATAAGGGGGACAAACGAATGTCAGTAGAGGGGGCAGAGAGAGAAGAGGGGAGGGGAGGGGAGGGGAGAGGAGGGGAGGGGGGATAGTAGAGGATAGGAAAGGCAGCAGAACACAACAGACACTAGTATGGCAATATGTAAATCAATGGATGTGTAACTGATGTGATTCTGCAATCTGTATATGGGGTAAAAATGGGAGCTAATAACCCACTTGAATCAAATTGTGAAATATGATATATCAAGAACTATGTAATGTTTTGAACAGCCAACAATAAAAAATTAAAAAAAATACAAACACCTACACCAAAAAAAAAAAAAAAAAAGAAAATTATAATGAACACCAATTAAAATGTCTTCTGCTAACCTACATATTAGTCATTCAATACAGGAACCAAAACCCTTGTATGAATTTTTAAATTAATTAAAATTCTACAAAATCAAATTTCAGTATCTCAGTACCACCACTTATTTCAAGAGCTTAGTAACCACATGGGCTGGTGGCTATCATACCTGACAGTGCAGTGCAGATACTGTACATTTCTGTCATGGCAGAAAGGTCTATTGGACAACACTGATAAAGAGGAAGCATCACATCAAGATACTGGTATTGTGGATGTGTTAAAGAATATTCAATAAAATTAAACACCATTCATGTTAAATAAAAACACTTAGCAAACTGTGACCTACAAGAGGACATTCTGAAACCAAAAAAAAAGGTCCTTCTTAACAAGCCAGTCAAATCAGCAGCATCTCATTCATGATGTTGGCAAAATAACATCATTTGGAAAATAGCCTCTTTGCTGTGTATATACAAAAAAGCATCGTAATGAGTTTAAAAGTCCCAACTCTTGTATACAAATCTGGGTTGATTATCAATTGAATGTTACAAATAGAAAACCAACCAGGAAAACTAGTTCATCTAATGCATAATAGCACAGCACTAAAATAACAGACTGGAAATTCTTCCATAAAACAAAGCCAAGTGAGGGGTGTGTTAACACAGTGAAAATTCTTTCTTGACTAACTGCTCAACAGGGGTCAAACTAGACTTTTGTAATTCATAAGGAATTTTCTAACTTTTTTTGACTGTGGTCTGCCTTTAGTGAATATACATATGTGAATATACTTTTTTAACTATATTTCACTCAATTTTTCTAATATATTTTTGTTGTAAGATTTCATAAACAGTGACTTAAAAAACTACTTCTTGCTACTGCAGTTCTAGTTACTAGTAGAGCTAAATTCCAATTGATACATGAAAATAGGTCCTATATGATATCTTTGATCTTAAATCTGGTATCAGTAATCATAAGGTCTAAAAACCACAGCACTAAAGTTTAGTAATTCCTATTTATTACATGCTGGGCATTATACAAAGTGCTTAATTCCATTTATTTTATTTACTTCTGTAACAACTGTGTGTTATGAAGTAGGCAGTATTAATCCTATAGCCTAACAGGCTGATCTTAGTTTAATAATGTTCTCCAAATGAGTCGTTCAGTCAGAATTTGAACCCAGCTAGCTTCCATTAATTTTACTATCGCAAGATCTAGAGCTCCTAATGAGGAATATTAAGAAAAGATAAGTTAAATTTTTTAATTTTGACTGCTTATTACATACCAAGGAATTATAAGCCTGTTCCTTAGTAGATCATTAAGACCACATGCCAACATATCTCCACATAGGAGTCAGTCTTGACAGAGGAAGGCAGGTAGGGCTAGTGCAGTGGACTTGCCCAGGGCAGAACTGGAGCAGGAGCTGAGCCAGCACCCAGGCAGCTGGCTGCAGAGCCTGTACTCTTCATGGTGCTAGAAGTTCTGCAGGACTGTAAATATGTTCTGGTGTTTACCATCCAACCACAATGGCTCAGCTCCCTTCTATCAATGTGGAGAAGGGCCCAGGACATCAAATCACATGAGCAGTGCCTGGGAACCAGGGAAGAGAGGCCACAGCCTCAGGTGAAGAAGGAGGTCAAATGAGATGATGACCTGCAAATGATGCTGGTGGGCACCTGTCTGCAAACCACTGCCCAAGGATGTGGGAGAAGGAGCAGGTGGCAGGGATGAGGACCATGGGCTATGAACAGGGCTATTGGAAAGCCATCAGACCACTGACAAGGCACACAGTTCCACTATCTCAGGATATATAGTACACAATAAGAAATGTTGATCTTAACCAGGTGATGGTGAAGTGTACTGAGAATTTATTAGGTGAGTTACTGTTCTCAGCACTTTTCATCTCAACAAACTCAAAGGAACTCCTAGTTGATCTACATAAGAGTCGGCCCTTTCTCATTCTGTGATTGCAAGAAGAGTTTGTGATGCTATTTAGTCCAGGGCCAGTGCAGATGGTGTGAACAGTTTGGTCAGGTGGGAAAATCCTCAGGGAGTTTAAATTAAAGACAGAGACACCATTTTACCTTTAAACCAGCTCTGGGATGGCTCCTTGAACCCTCAGCCTCAAGATCCCCAGGGGGGCAGTGAGGTTTTACTGAAGAGGGGGGAGAGAGAGAGAGAGAGAGAGAGAGAGAGAGAGAGAGAGAGAGAGAGAGAGAGAGAGAGAGAGAGAGAGAGAATGCTAAGGATAGGGCTTTCATTGGGGAAAAAAATTCTGGGGAAAATGTCATCCAATGAAGGTCAAGGGGGGGCAATGTGGCAAGGTCAGGTGCGATGATTGGATCTTTGGAGCAGTGATGAGCCACCCCTTGGCACTCTTGGCATGCCCTGTGTGTGTAAGGAGGTGAGAGAGGGCTTCCTGTTGTGGTCTAATTGCCTCTGAAAAAGGTCAGTGTCTCTGCACGCTTCATACCCCAGTAGAGGAAAGAGTAACTATGGATCCTGATGGCGTCCTCAGACCCCAGGCTGTACTGGGGTCACTTAAGAGTCTGGTTTTTCTTTGGCACTGCGGGCCACTTGGGTTGCCACAGTGGTTATGGATGCAGAGGGTGTCCATGATGACAGACATGGTCTTGGCTGGATCAGGTTGAACTGTTTCCGGCCCGAGCTGTATTTGTATAGCTTGTCGATCATCTTCTTGGTGATTCTCCTGGGCCCTGGGCCCATGAGCTTGCAGATCTCCTTGGTGCCCCGGTAGTAGCAGTACAGCACCCTGAACTGGCAGCCGGAGTCACGAAACAGGATGAAGTAATGGTTGGCGTCACACTTCTCCAGCTCCTCCAATATGGAGTTCTTGTGAGGCTCCTTCACCTTCCAGGCAGTGGGAGATGGCCTTGTGGATGATGGGCCTGTTGGACTTTCTACTGGGCTCCTTGAAGAGCTTGGGACCTGTGTACTCCGCCACCTAGGCCAGGGAGGAAGCTGCCAAAGCCTTTTCCCAGTCCTGGTCTGTTCTCCTGCTTGGGTTGACGGCAGAGTCCTCGCCAATGAAATCCTGTTCCACTTCTTCTTTGTCTCCCATATCAGAGTCAGAATCTGGCCTCAGGCAGCCCAGGCCTCCTTAGAGGGGGTGCCAGAGCTTCTTGGGCCAACACATAACTTCCCCTCTGTGTCACCATCAGCCCTGACTAGGTGAAGGAAAAAGCCATTGGCAGACTGTCACTGAGACAAGGAATCCAATCTGCCAATGGCCAGAGCACCCCCCCCCCCCATGCACTTCTGTAGCTTCTGCAGACTGCAGCCCCACTCTGCAGGGTCAGTGCTGGCAGCAAGCTCTGAGGACGAATTGGTCAAAGTGCTATTCAAGTCACCATGGCAGGTCATCTTCTTCCGGGCATCAGGTTGAGTGCCCTCCCTGGGCCTCCTGGGCACATTGCTCGAAGGTCTCCTTTCCCCTCGCTCATCCTCCTTGGTAATGGTCTGCTTCTTTTTGCTGGCCTCAGCACTGCTGGCAGCAGGGGCTCCAAGAAATATCTGTCAGGCTTATTCTCTAGGGCATCCACCTGCCTCTGGGGGACTGGATCAGTGCGCTTCACAGCTGATAGCCTGTGATCCATAGGCCGCCCTCATCTGCAGCTGGCCCTGGTTCCACCCGCACGAGCGAACGCTGGCCAGTGGCTGGTCTCTGGGGGACTTGGCAGTGCATGGCGGGGAGGGGCTTATGTGGCCAGGGTGGTCTTGGAGGTGGCTTGATAGGGCATCCAAGGGCCATGCATGGGGATGGAGGCAGTGAGCTCTGGCCCTCTCTCGCCATGCATTAGGCAGGAGTCTGAGTCCTGGACGCTGGAGGAAGCTCGGGGATGAGTGTGGGATGGAGGTGGTCGCTCTGGTGCTGCATTGGGCTGGGGACTGCAGAGATGGCTGCTGACCAATTGCAATCCAGGGTCAAGGCGCCACAGGGTCACGCGGTGGTCCCGGAGGGGAGGCGGCTGCAGGCGGGGCGTGGTCTTCCGGGAGGATGGAACCTTGAGATGGGCGCCCACAAGTGGTAGACGTCAGGAGCGGGCACTATGGGAACCGGAACGCTGAGGTCCTTGGTGATCAGTGAGCAGTTGGAGCAGGACGACGAGGCTGCGGCAGCTGCGGACCAGAGCGATACTCGTGATACTCAGGATACTCACGGGATAACTTGACTTTTCCTTCTTGGTTTTCGGGTCTTCACAATCGTCTTTCCCACTGGGATCTTTTTGTAAGTGTCCTGACATTTCCTGAAATTTCATTTTGATGAGTACCTAGGTAAAGAAACTAACAAGTGCTGTTCCCTTTGTACTTTTTCTTTACCCACTTCACCTCATCTAGGTCTTGGTTGATGACTACTTTGGGGAGGGGAGGGGGGCCTAAAGGTGCAGGGACACTCTCCTTGCCTTTCTTTCTGAGGGCCCCCTCTGTTGCATCTCTATCCTACCTCTTCTCTGTCCTTCCCTTATTACTGTCCCTTTTGTTTCCATTCACCATTTTTAAACCATGACCTTACCACACAAAGTTAGGGGCTAAATTGGAATTGATAAGCTGGGAGATCCCAACTGCTACAAGGAGAGTATGTCACTGTGAGTATGAGGCCAGGATGCCCCAAGACCCTGTCGGTGATAAAATCTGGTGTTCCAAAGGTCGCCCCCCTTCTGTGGAAACCAAGTGGACCAGGACTGTCTTTTTCTTTGAGTCAGACAGGTGCTGGTTTATTTCACTTTTTCACTACTGTCCCTGCCTTAGAGACCAAGGATAGGGTTCCACACTGAGTCATTTGGATCTTTGACATCCACTGAGTTCTTTGGATCTTTTGGGGGAAGGGAGGAGTGTTAGGTGTTTTGTGAATATTCCAAGACCATTTCTAAACAGCAGGCAGCTTTTTGTTCTATATCAGTTTTGTTCTTTTCCTCTTTTGGTTCACTTCACTTCCTTATTGAGTTTAGGTGTAGGGGTCTCCCTCTTCATGAAAAAGAATTCAAAATTAGATGTGAAGGTGAGTATTTAGGATGAGTAAATAAATCACAGCACATTATACATATATACATGTGTGTCTTTGAAATTTAGATCCTTTTCTCTGCAGTGAGTTCTTTATGCAGTTTGCCAGAAATGCCTACTTAGAAATGCTACCTTATTGTAAGAACTGTGCAAGTGAGGAACAGTGACACTTAAGTCTCCTTAGGTTGACAATACCTATAGCTCTGGTCTCATGATTTTGATAAAACCTTTCAGACTGAATTGGAAGAAATCCCAATGGGCCCAGGTAGAAAATTTTCACCCCCCAAGTTGGCAGGATATTGAAGTTTGGCTGAGTTGAAGAATCACTATTCAGTGAATGTAGGGTAACACTAGCCCACTCCACCTCCCGAAAATAGAACAACCTCTCAATTATCATTGCCTTCACCTCCCACCTGTAAAAGCCCTTGACCTAGGAATGTGGGTGTTTACAACTGCTCTTTGTCCCAGGGGTTAGTACTACCATTGAACAAAGATGATTCTCAGAAGGGATTCTGGAAGGATTTTGATTCCTATCTATTATAATTTATTCAGCATTCACTCTGAAAATTTAGCAGGATCTCACTTCATGCTAGACAGAGTCCCTGTAGAACGTTTCCATTTAATGAGTGGCAGAATACAATAACCAAAAACTAGAGCCAAAGGAATGATTATTTTCAATGGAGGGAATGAAGTGATATTTTTGTGTGAGCTTGAAAGTAAAGGGTAATTTTAATAAGCACAGAAGTGGGGAGGCTTTCTGCACAGAATTTCTGGTTATCTCTAATGTCTACCAGGATCTCACTGCTTTGACAGTGCAGCCATGTGCTCAGAGCCACTGAGGAATCTGAAAGAGAGCTGTGTAGGTGGCCAGAATGTGCAGGTGTCTCAAATCAAGCCAGAACCACTTGATTTGAGACAACAAGTCACAGACAATAGCTCTGCTTTGAAGCTTTGAAGAGTAGTTGGTTTCCTGTTTCTTTTTAATTTCCCATTCACTTTCATCATGGTGATGAGCCACACACATAAAGATAATTCATGTGTGTAAAGAATCCAGGGGATTGATAAAGGTTGGGAGCACATTCTGGTCTTTTCTGTGGAAAGTGGTATGTGTTTTTTTAATTGTCTTTATTATTACGTGATAAGGAAATGAGCCACCTTGTTCATAGAGCAGATATTCGGCAATAATGCCTCCCTTGATAAGAGTTTTATTTTTCTTGAAGAAAGTTTCAGGGTGTATTGCTGAGAAAGTTTTCAAATGTCACAGTCTTCCTTTTTATTTTATTTGTTGTGGTGTTACATATTGAACCAGGGCTTCAGGCATGCTAGGCAAGCACTCTACCACTGAATTACACTCTAGCCCCATAGTCTTCCTTTGAAAGGAAGAGGTAGGAGCTAATTAACATGTTTATAGAAGTGTTAGGGAAGGGTAAGTTCAGTTTCAACTTCAGGGTGTATGCAGACAGAACCTTCCATAATTTTACTTATAATATATTTCTCTAATATTCATTGAGTACCACCATGATGTCACATTTGTGCTTAGCATGTTAGAATGAATGGCTGGCTTCTACAGGACATTCAGGGGACTCTAGGCTTGGTTGAGCCTTGCTGGAGAGAAATGGGAAGGAGAGTGATGGAGCTTATGGGGATGATCTTGAGATAGCCCAGAGTAGATCGGAAGGTAGACTAAAAAAACAAAAACAAGTTTTTCTTATGGGAAATTTCAAACAGGCATCAAAGTAGGCCAAACAGTATTTGAACTCTGTGTATACCACCTCAGTTTCAAAAATTATCAACACCTGAACAGTCTTTTATCTCTACTACCATTATAATTAATAATCCTTAAAAACAATTATACACAATACATCAACATGGCTGTGTTCCTAAAACATCCTTTGTTTATAAAAATAGGCAGCTGCCCTTCATAACCCTGAATTCAAAGAAGGATAGCGTTAGGTTGTATGTTTAGTTGTGTGGTTCCTGTTCATTTTAGAGTTGACTGAAATAAGGTTTGAGGTTCAACCCTCACATTATGGATATCTGTTATTTCAGCACCATTTATTGAAAGACCACGGAATTACTTTGGCATCTCTGTCAGAAATCAGTTTACTGGATCCAAGGTGGCAGAGTAGAGGAGATCCTGCTTCAAGCTGCTCTGTTCCTGAATCAGAGAAAGCTATCAGGTGGCTTCTCCTGCTCAGGGTCTTGCCTTGAGGGAACACAACATCTCAGCGCATGTGACAGGACACCATCCAGCGGATTTTTGCAGAATCCACCAGAGCTGTGAACACCAAGCAGAACTCAGAGCCTCTCTGTTCAGGTGAGACTCCAGTCTTCCCTCCAAAAGCCTATAGTTTGAGCACAGGCATGACTCTCAAGTGGGGGAGCAGAGACACCAACTCAGCACCTCAGCGGAGTGGCAGAACTCCAGAGGACGCTCTGCTCCCACGCAGGTCCCCAGACCACATTCTAGGCACAGCACGAGGACATCCCAGATCCCCCCACCTCACCAGCCACCCCGACTGGGAAAAGGACTGACTCGACCATTCTCACCATCTTTGGTGGGTGTGGTTACCAGCCAGATCTGTGACTGAACAGGTACCTGGGTTCCAAATCCCCTCCCCCAGCTGTGATAACTCTGTATAGACACTATCAGCACAAAATCAGCTCTCAGTTGAAAAAGAGCGCAGTGCCACCAGGACACTGCCCACCTGGTGCAATCCTAAGGTGGAGGGCGTGAGGTCCCCCAGCTGAGACCTGATAAGCAAGAGAGGGGAGGGGGCTAAAACCCAGGAACAACTCAGAGAGACCAATATTAGGGAAGCCCAGATGAGAGAGGCAGAGCTTTAGTCTTCTCACACTGGTTACCTACACCACCGTGAGGGCAGAGAACCAAGCTTGGAATAGACAACTCCACCTACTGAAAAAGAAGAGAAGAAAAGGGAACTCTGAGAGTATTTTGTTGTTTGTTTGTTTGTTTGTTTTCTTCTCTTCCATTTTATCCTCTTTCTTTCTCCTCTACCCCTCCTCCTCTGGTCTTCACAACCCCAACATATGTGAAACCAAGAACTTTGCATGAAATAGAACTGAGTGACCAGAATAATATGATAAAAAGGAATTGCATAAGCCACCCCTCTTTTTTTATTTCTCTCTCTCTTTTTTCTCTTTTTTGCTTCCTTTTTATTTTTCTTCCTCCCTCTCTTTCTCTTTCAACCTCCTAATTTTTACTTCTTGTAATTTTCTACACATTTATGTGTTTGTTTTTATGCATTCTACTGTCCTTTCACATACTGGTCTCCCCTAAATTACCTCCTGTCTATTCCCCTGATACTAACCCTCTTGATTAGAGTTCTCCTCCAAATTTCCTAAGTTTTATTAATCCATTGCCCTCACATCTTTCACCCTTAACATAAAGTCAGATACCTGACCTCCAGTTCTCTGTCCACCACCAGAAGAAAGTGTACATCTTCTATGAAACTACTGATTATATTTTAAATTATAATTGAATTTAACATTACTATACATTGAGACTATAAATGTCTTAATAGCAGTAATTTACACATAGGTGATGTATTGTTGATATTGGGAACTGTCAACATTCTCCTTCCCCACAAAGAAGGGAATTTGGAATATACAAGAGCACTACAAATATATAGGGTAAAAAGAATACCATCCAGTCCCACAGAGCAGGAAAGAAATACCAGCAACATGTAAAGACAAGGGAAGAAAATACCACAAACAATTGAAGACAATGCATCATTAGAAGAATTATAAGAAACAGCAGAAAAAATGACAGAGAAAGATTTCAGGATTTACATTATTCAGATGTTTTGGAATCTCACAGAAGACATTAGACAACAAATACAGACAGTGAAAGATCACTTTGACAATGAGCTACATAAACAAATCCAAGAAGCAAAGATGACCTCTACAGAGAGATTGAGGAGATATATATATATATATATATATATATATAACAGAAATCCTTGAAATGAAAGAAATAATGAACCAAATTAAAAACACAAATGAGAGCATCACCAGCAGAGTATACAACTTAGAAGATAGGACATCAGACCACAAAGACAAAGTATATCATCTTGAAAAGAATGTAGACAGCACAGCAAAAATGATAAGAAACCACAAGCAGAAAACCCAAGAAATATGGCATAGCATAAAAAGACCAAATTTAAGAGTCATTGGGATACAGGAAGGCACAGAGGTTCAAACCAAAGGAATGAGCAATCTATTCAATGAAATAATATAGAAATACTTCCAGACATGAAGGATGAAATGGAAGTCCAAATCCAAGAAGCCTACAAGACAACGAATGTGCAAAATCACAACAGACCCACACCAAGACACATTATAATGAAAATGCTCAATATACAGAAATAGGAGAGAATTTTAAAAGCCACAAGTGAACAGAATCAGATTACTTATAGGGATAACCAATTAGGATAACAGCAGATTTTTCAACACATTCCCTGAGAGCTAGAAGATCCTGGAACAACATATTTCAAACTGGAAAGATAATGGGTTCCAACCAAGAATCTTGTATCCAGCCAAACTAAGCTTCAGATTTGAAGATGAAATAAAACTTTCCATGATAAACAAAAGTTAAAAGAATTTACAGCTAGAAAACCGACACTAAAACACATCCTTGGCAAAATATTTCAGGAAGAGGAAATGAAAAACAATGATAACCGGAAGAAGGAGGTGGTACACTAAAAGAAAAACTAATCAAAGAGGAATCCAAGTCACGTTAAGTAACAAAAATAAAAAATATGACTGGAAATACAAACCATATCTCAATAGTCACCCTAAATGTTAATGGCTGAAACTCACCAATCAAAAGACATAGGCTAGCAGATTGGATTTTTAAAAAAGATCCAAGAATATGATGCCTACAGGGTACTCATTTGATAGGAAAAGACATCCACAGACTGAAGGTGAAAGGTTGGGATAATCATACCTCTCACATAGATTGATGAAGCAAGCAGGGGTCTCCAAACTCATATCAAATAAAGTAGACTTCAACCAAAGCTAATCAAAAGGGATAAAGTTGGACATTACATACTGTTCAAGGTAACCATACACCAACAAGACATAACAATCATAAATATATATGCCACAAACAATGGTGCAGCTATGTTCATCAAACTCTTCTCAAGTTCAAGAGTCAAATTGACCTCCCAGCACAATAATCTTGGGTGACTTTAAGCCACCTCTCTCACCACTAGACAGATCTTCCAAACAAAAGTTAAATAAAGAAACTATAGAGTTCAATAACATAATATCTTAGACTTAACACAGACAGAACATATCAAAATCTCTGGGACACTATGAAAGCAGTACTAAGAAGAAAATTCATTGCATGGAGTTCATTCCTTAAAAGAAGAAAAAGTCAACAAATAAATGACCTCACACTACACCTCAAAGCCCTTGAAAACGAAGAACAAATCAGCAGCAAAAGCAGTAGAAGGCAACAAATAATTAAAATCAGAGTTGAAATCAATGAAATCAAAACAAAAGAAACAATTGAAACAATTGACAAAACTAAAAGTTGGTTCTTTGAAAAAAAAATAAAATTGACACACCCTTATCCTTGCTAACAAAGAGAAGGAGAGAGAGAACTCAAATTACTAGCATATGTGGTGAAAAAGGCAATAACACAACAGACCCTACAGAAATACCGAAGATAATTCAAAATTATTTTGAAACCTTATCCTCTAATAAAATAGAAGACAGTGAAGGCATTGAAAAATTCCTTCAGTCATATGATCTGCCCAGATTGACTCAGGAAGATATACACAACTTAAACAGACCAATATCCAGTGAGGAAATAGAAGAAGCCATCGAAACACTACTAATCAAGAAAAGCCCAAGACTGGATGGCTACACAGCTGAATTCTACAAGATCTTTAAAGAATAACTAATACTAACCCTCTTCAATGTATTTCAGGAAACAGAAAAAAGAGATAGTACTTCCAATCTCATTCTATGGGACCAATATCACCCTGATTCCAAAACCGGACAAAGACATTTCAAAGAAAGAAACTTTCAGACCAATATCTCTAATGAACATAGATGCAAAAATCTTCAATAAAATTCTGGCAAATCCAATGCAAAAACATATCCTAAAGATTGTGCACCATGATCAAGTGGGATTGATCCCAGGGATGTAAGGTTGTTTTATAAAACAGAAATCAATAAATGTAATTCATCATATCAATCAACTTACAGATAAGAATCATATGATCATCTTGATAGATACAGAAAAGCATTTGACAAAAGACAGCACCCCTTTATGTTCAAAACACTAGAAAAACTAGGGATAACAGGAACATATCTCAACATTATAAGGGCTATCTATGCTAAGCCTCAGGCCAATATCATTCCAAAGGGAGAACAATTGAAAGTATTTCCTCTAAAGTCTGCAACTAATCAGGGATGCCCTATCTAACCATTTCTATTCCACATAGTTCTTGAAACACTGGCTAGATCAACTAGACAGATGAAAGAAATTACAGGAATAAATATAGGAAAAGAAGAACTTAATCTAGCACTAATTGTTGATGATATGATTCTATAATTGGAAGACCAAAAAACTACACCAGAAAACTTCAAGAAATAGTAAATTAATTCAACAAAGTAGCAGGATATAAAGTCAACACACATAAATCAAAAGCATTTATGTATAACAGTCACAAATCCTCTTAGCAGGAAATGAGGAAAACTCCCCATTCACAATATCCTGAAAAAAAATAAGATACTTGAAAATCAACAAATGAGGTGAAATAACTATACAATGAAATCAACAGAACCCTAAAGAGAGAAATAAAAAGAAGACCTTAGAAGATGGAAAGATCTACCTTGCTTATGCATAGGCAGACTTAATATTATCAAATGACCATATTACTTAAAGCACAATACAGGTTTAACACAATTCCCATCAAAATACCAATGGCATTCCTCATTGAAATAGAAAAAAAGCAATCATGAAATTCATCTGGAAAAATAAGGGATCCAGAATAGCTAAAGCAATTCTAAGCAGGAAGAACAAAGCAGGTGGTATCACTATACCAGAACTTAAACTATACTACAGAGCAATAGTAAGAAAAACAGCATGGTATTGGCACCAAAACAGGCTGGTAAAGCAATGGTACAGAATAGAGGACACAGTGACTAACCTACAAAATTTCAATTACCTTATAGTAGACAAAGGAGCCAAAAGCATGCACTGGAGGCAAGAGAGCATCTTTAACAAATGCTGCTAGGAAAACTGGAAATAAATATGCAACAAAATAAAATTGAACCCCTATCTCTCACCATGCACAAAATTTAACTCAAAATAGATCAAGGACCTAGGAATTAAACCAGAAACTCTGCATCTAATAGATGAAAAAGAAGGCCCTAATCTTCACCATATGGGATTAGGCCCCAACTTCCTTAATAAGACCCCTATAGCACAAGAATTAAAAACAAGAATCAATAAATTGGATGGATTCAAACTAAAAATTTTGTTCTCAGCAAAAGAAACAATCTGCAAGGTGAACATAGAGCCTACATCCTGGGAGCAAATTTTTACCTCACACATCAGATAGAGCACAAATCTCTAGGGTATATAAACAACTCAAGAACCTAAGCACCAAAAAAACAAATAATCAATAAATGGGCCAAGGATCTGACCTGACACTTCTCAGAAGATAATATAAAATCAATCAACAAATATATGAAAACATGCTCATCACCTCTATCAAGCAGAGAAATGCAAATCAAAACTACTCTAAGATATCATCTTACTCCAGTCAGAATGGCAGCTATTATGAAGACAAACAAAAACAAGTGTTGGCGAGGATGTGGGGAAAAAGGTACACTCATACATTGCTGGTTGGACTGCAAATTGGTGGAGCCAGTTGGGAAAGCAGTAAGGAGATTCCTTGGAAATCTGGGAATGGAACCACCATTTGATCCAGCTATTCCTCTTCTCTCACTTTACCCAAAGGACTTAAAAACAGCATACTACAGGGACACAGCCACATCAATGTTTATAGCAGCACAATTCACAATAGCTAAACTGTGGAGCCAACCTAGATGTCGTTCAGTGGATGAATGGATAAAAAAATGTGGCATTTATACACAATGGAATACTGCTCAGCATGATAAAAGAACAAAATCATGGCATTTGCAGGTAAATGGATGGTGTTGGAGAAGATAATGCTAAATGAAGTCAGCCTTCCAGATTTTAGAGGGAATGCCTTCAATTTTTCTCCATTCAGAATGATGCTAGCCTGAGGCTTAGCATAGATAGCTTTTACAATGTTGAGGTAAGTTCCTGTTATCCCTAGTTTTTCTATTGTTTTGAACATAAAGGGATGCTCTACTTTGTAGAATGCTTTTTCTGCATCTATCGAGATGATCATATGGTTCTTATCTTTAAGTCTATTGATGTGGTGAATAACATTTATTGATTTCCATATATTGAACCATCCTTGCATCACAGGGATGAATCCTACTTGATCATGGTGCACAATTTTTTTGATATGTTTTTGTATCCGATTTGCCAGAATTTTATTGAGGATTTTTACATCTAGGTTCATTAGAGATACTGGTCTGTAGTTTTCTTTCTTTGAGGTGTGTTTGTATGGTTTTGGAATCAGGGTGATGTTGGCCTCATAGAATGAATTTGGAAGAGCTCCCTCTTTTTCTATTTCCTGAAATAACTTGAAAAGTATTAGTATTAATTCTTCTTTAAATTGAAGGCATTCCCTCTAAAATCTGGAACAAGACAGGGATGCCGTCTATCACCACTTCTATTCAATAGAGTTCTCGAAACACTGGCCAGAGCAATTAGACAGATGAAAGAAATTAAAGGCATAAAAATAGGAAAAGAAGAACTTAAATTATCACTATTTGCGGATGATATGATCCTATACCTAGAAGACCCAAAAGGGTCTACAAACAAACTACGAGAGCTAATAAATGAATTCAGCAAAGTGGCAGGATATAAAATCAACACGCATAAATCAAAGGCATTTCTGTATATCAGCAACAAAATTTCTGAAACGGAAATGAGGAAAAACACCCCATTCACAATATCCTCAAAAAAAAAAAATAATTGGGAATCAACCTAACAAAAGAGGTGAAAGATTTATACAATGAAAACTACAGAACCCTAAAGAGAGAAATAGAAGAAGATATTAGAAGATGGAAAAATATACCCTGTTCATGGATAGGCAGAACTAACATCATCAAAATGGCGATATTACCAGAAGTTCTCTATAGGTTTAATGCAATGCCAATCAAAATCCCAACGGCATTTCTTGGAGAAATAGAGAAAGCAATCATGAAATTCATATGGAAAAATAAAAGACCCAGAATAGCAAAAACAACTCTAAGCAGGAAGTGTGAATCAGGCGGTATAGCGATACCAGACTTCAAACTATACTACAGAGCAATAGTAACAAAAACAGCATGGTACTGGTACCAAAACAGGCGGGTGGACCAATGGTACAGAATAGAGGACACAGAAACCAATCCACAAAACTACAACTATCTTATATTTGATAAAGGGGCTAAAAGCATGCAATGGAGGAAGGATAGCATCTTCAACAAATGGTGCTGGGAAAACTGGAAATCCATATGCATCAAAATGAAACTGAATCCCCTCCTCACGCCATGCACAAAAGTTAACTCAAAATGGATCAAGGAGCTTGATATCAAATCAGAGACTCTGCATCTGATAGAAGAAAATGTTGGCTCCGATCTACATATTGTGGGGTCGGGCTCCAAATTCCTTAATAGGACACCCATAGCACAAGAGTTAATAACAAGAATCAACAAATGGGCTTACTTAAACTAGAAAGTTTTTTCTCAGCAAGAGAAACAATAAGAGAGGTAAATAGGGAGCCTACATCAAGGGAACAAATTTTTACTCCTCACACTTCAGATAGAGCCCTAATATCCAGAGTATACAAAGAACTCAAAAAATTAAACAATAAGATAACAAATAACCCAATCAACAAATGGGCCAAGGACCTGAACAGACACTTCTCAGAGGAGGACATACAATCAATCAATAAGTACATGAAAAAATGCTCACCATCTCTAGCAGTCAGAAAAATGCAAATCAAAACCACCCTAAGATACCATCTCACTTCAGTAAGATTGGCAGCCATTCTGAAGTCAAACAACAACAAGTGCTTGCGAGGATGTGGGGAAAAGGGTACTCTTGTACATTGCTGGTGGGACTGCAAATTGGTGCAGCCAATTTGGAAAACAGTATGGAGACTCCTGGGAAAGCTGGGAATGGAACCACCATTTGACCCAGCTATTGCCCTTCTCGGACTATTCCGTGAATACCTTAAAAGAGCGTACTACAGGGATACTGCTACATCGATGTTCATAGCAGCACAATTCACAATAGCTAGACTGTGGGACCAACCCAGATGCCCTTCAATAGATGAATGGATAAAAAAATATGGCATTTATACACCATGGAGTATTACGCAGCACTAAAAAATGACAAAATCATAGAATTTGCAGGGAAATGGATGGCACTAGAGCAGATTATGCTTAGTGAAGCTAGCCAATCCCTAAAAAACAAATGCCAAATGTCTTCTTTGATATAATGAGAGCAACTAAGAACAGAGCAGGGAGGAAGAGCAGGAGGAAAAGATTAACATTAAACAGATACATGAGGTGGGAGGGAAAGGGAGAGAAAAGGGAAATTGCATGGAAATGGAAGGAGACCCTCATTGTTATACATAATTACATATAAGAGGTTGTGAGGGGAATGGGAAAAAAACAAGGAGAGAAATGAATTACAGTAGATGGGGTAGAGAGAGAAGATGGGAAGGGAGGGGAGGGGGGATAGTAGAGGATAGGAAATGTAGCAGAATACAACAGTTACTAATATGGCATTATGTAAAAATGTGAATGTGTAACCGATGTGATGCTGCAATCTGTATTTGGGGTAAAAATGGGAGTTCATAACCCACTTGAATCTAATGTATGAAATATGATATGTGAAGAGCTTTGTAATGTTTTGAACAACCAATAAAAAATAAATGAAGTCAGCCAATTCCAAAAAAACAATGCCAAATGTTTTCTCTGCTATAAGTGGGGTGACTTATAGTTGAGTTGGGAGGAACAGCATGGGAGGATGAGATTAATTCTAGGGAGGGGTGGGAGGGAAAGGGAGGGGGAAGGGGATTAGCAAGGATGGTGGAATGTGATGGAAATCATTATACAATGTACATATATGAAGACTTGAAATGGGTGTCAACATACCTTATGTACAAACAGACATATGAAAAATTGTGGTTTATATGTGTATTAAGAATTGTAATGCAAAAAAATAGAACATATATAATGGCATAAACTGACGTGAACATATTTTATATCCAGAGATACAAAAAATTGTCCTCTGTATGTGTAATAAGAATTGAAATGCATTCCAGTGTTGTCATGTATTTAAAATAAATTAAATGAATTAAAAAAAAAGAAATAGCTTCACTAAATACAAGAGAGTCTACTTTGAATTCTATTTTATTCTGTTGATTTACATGTCTCTTCCTAGGCCAAAAGCACACTGGCTTGATTCCTGTAGCTCTACAGTGAATTGTAAAGTCAAGCAGTCTAGATTCTCTAAAATTTCTTTGGCTCTCCTACCTCTTTAACATTTTCATATAAACTTTAGAATCAACTTGTTAATTTCTGCATAAAAACGTGCAGGGTTCTTCCAAAATCCTATAATCTCAGCAATAAAAGAGAATAAAATTATGGCATTTTCAGATAAATGGATGATGTTGGAGAAGATAATGCTCAGTGAAGCTAGGCAAGCCCAAAGAAACAAATGCCAAATGTTCTCTCTGATATAAGGAGGCTGATTCATAGTGGGGTAGGGAGGGGGAACAAAGGAGGACTCTGGAGCGGAGGGGTGGGAGGGGAAGGGAGAGAACATGGGGTTAGAAATGATGGTGGAATGAGAAGGTCATCATTATGCCAAATACATGTATAAAGACACGAATTGGTATGAATATACTTTGTATATGACCAGATGTGAACTATTGTGCTCTATATGTGTAATATGAATTGTAATGCATTCCACTGTCATAAGTAAATTAAAAAAGAAAAAAGTGTGTTTTATAAGAGATCAATAAATGAGATGCTTTTTTATGTTAGAAATTCAAAATAATAGCTTTTTGTAATATATAAGTAATCTCAAAGTCTAAAAATTATTCCAAGTACAATATCATGTGATATATGTTTTTGTAATTTTACCCTTCTTACATACTAACATTTCTGTTGTTAGGACCCTGCTCCCTTGGAACATCTCAGCAATCATTAATGGCAAAAGCAGCTGCCACCCATAAGTTCAGAAAATGGAGATTTCCAGCAAGATGTAGATACTGTGAACGCATTGTCATATTTGGAGGTCTTAAATGCGAAGAGGTAAGATCTTTTTGGAATCACAATTTTTTTTTTTTTTGCTATATACTTTTTTTTCTGATTTTACTTATTTAGAGATGTGTGTGTCCAGACACAAACACACATTTAAATATATATAAATTTGTTGTTTGTACTCCTGGGAACTAAATTCAGGGTCTTGAACATGCCATATTTTTAGAGAGAGAGAGAAGAGAAAGAGAGAGGAAGGGGGGGAGAGAGAGAGAGAGAGAGAGAGAGAGAGAGAGATTTTTTTAATATTTATTTTTCAGTTTTCGGTGGACACAATATCTTTTTTTAAATTTTATTTTTATGTAGTGCTGAGGATCGAACCCAGCGCCCTGCGCACACCAGGAAAGCGCATTACAGCTTGAGCCACATCCCCAGCCCATCTACCCTTTCTTAAAATTGTGTTTTGAAATGGGTTCTTGCTAGATTGGTCTGGCCTTCAACTTGTGAAATTCCTGTGTCAACCCCTCAAGTAGCTGGAATCATGGGCATATGCCATCACACCTGGCTTGCCAGTGCATGTTTATTAAAGTCCCACAGTTTATTTCTATACTTGTCTTGTTAAATGTAATTCACAAACCACAAATAGTACTTTTTAACTTATTTTTGTCATTATTAGTCGGCCTGTATTTTGCTTAGTTGTGAATAATTTTAAGGTGAGTCAATCAGTTTTCAAATATCATTTTCTTATAGTGTCTTCTTGTCTGCCATAAAAAATGCATGGCAAACTTAACCATCATTTGCGGACATCGGAAACTTTGGGGGAAAATACACTTATTTGGAGCAGAATTGTCCTGTGTTGCCAAAAAGGAGCCAGATGGCATTCCCTTCATAATCAAAATGTGTACTTTAGAAATTGAAAAGACTGCCTTGTGTTTACAAGTATGTTGTTTACTCTTAAAACTCTAAAAACATAAATGCCTTTGTGATTTGTTTTAATGAAAAAGAGATTTTAAGAAAATCAGCACTCTCCATTTGTAATAACTAAATTTATTCACATTTATTTGGAAAATGTTAATTTATTTGACTTCAACTTGTATTTTTTAAATACTAATAAAAATTGAAGTAGATACATCAACTCTGTATACATGTCTGCATTTAGCCCTTTGTACTAAAGTAAAATATTGCATTCTGTTTTTCTTTTCTCTTCAAGGGAATTTATCGAGTCAGTGACAACAAGGCAAAAATCGCAATACTGTGTCAAGCTCTGGAAAACGGAAGGCATTTAGTAGATCTGTCCGAATTTTCTTCACACGATATCTGTGAAGTGTTAAAATTTTACCTTCACCAGGTAAAAGTTTTATTCTAAACCTACCATCAAATGCAAAGAGCAAAAATATTTTATATTTCATATTTTTCATTGGTATAGACTATGTCATCACCCCCCTCATTATTCTAAGATATTATAATGATGTACTTTGATGTGGATATATTTCCATCCAGTATTCTGGCCACTCCATGAGCTCCATCAGTTGTGAGCACTTTAGTTCTTGGAACTTTTCCTGATTTTTATTGCCATTCTCCCACCCTTGTACTTGAAGCTCTTGTTTGGAGATGTGTGTGTGTACACATACACAAACACACATATAAATATTTATAAATTTGTTATTTGTACTCATGGGGATTAAAAATTCAGGGTCTTGCACTTGCTTGGCAAGCATACTTGTTCTCCAGTTTCCTTACCTTTTCTTTATTGTTCTTTTTTTCTTCAAAAACTTTCTAAGACAGTTCCTTGTCTTTTTCTTCTTGAATAAGTAAATTACTCCATTTATGAGATCATGTTTCAATATTCCAGAAGTCTGATTTTCTATTCTTTTGATAACATTTTTTAAATGATTATATGATGCTCTTTTATTGTGGATATTCATAGATTTTTCTCATTAAGGGTTCTTTTCTCTATTTGGCCTCTAACCTCTGTAGAAATACAATGTGACCCTCATATATAACATTAAATTTTCTATAGCAACATAAAAATTAAAAATAAAGTGAAGCGAATTTTATTATATCATTTAACATTTTGAATATCTAGTTTTTCAAATTATGAGGTATTTTGTTTATTTATTTATTTGTATTGCAGCTCTTCTTCTTTGAAATCTGGTATCTATTTTTCATTTAGAGCACATCTCAGTTTAGATCAGCTGCATTTCCAGTGCTCTTTCACCATATCTGACTAGTTGCCAGCATATTGACAGCATCATTTTACACCTTCAATTTGTTCTTTTTCTACCCATTTTGATTTTTGTCTTTCATGGTGTCTAGTTACACGAGTTTGGACTTGAAATCACTTTGGAAGCACTTGAACACACATCAAGGCTTTTTAAAAACTTTGACTTTACTATAAAGTGGTCTAGGTGGACTGTTTGGTATATGCCTAACTACATGTCTCTAGTTCCCTGTTCGGACACTGGTGTGATCCTCCTGGGAAGGCATTTTTTTTAAAATTGTAGATGGACACAATACTTTTAATTGATTTATTTATTTTTATGTGGTGCTGAGGATCAAACCTAGTGCCTCACACCTGCCAGATGAGTGCACTACCACTGAGCCACAACTCCAGTCCCACAGGAAAGGGTTTTTTCCTTGCCTAGAGATACAGTACCAATACTGTGTAAGCCAGGGTTACTAAGACTGTAGGATCTGTGCTTTCAGTGTGCATATAGCCAACATATCCCCATTTGAAGACAGTTACCTCTCTGTTCCTTATGTTTGGCATTGCCTCGATTCAGAGAGCCTCTGTATCCCATTGCCCAGAGAAAAATTTTCCAGAGTTTTAGAAAGGAGATTGCCCTAGTACATGGAGTGGAGACAGGATTCTATAGAGAGCTAAGCTTTCTCAGCTGGCCCACCTGCAACCTAACCCAAGATCAGAGGACCTGGTAGTGATTGTCCATGTCCCTTTAGGATTCTGAATGTTGAGTGACAAAGGGTCAGTTCTCTTGGAAATGCTGCATCAGGACTTATTCATCTGCTCTTCTACTTGTGAATTGTTGCTTTTTGTTTTCTCTATTTTCCTAGTCCTTATGAGCCTACTGTATTTTAGTGGAATTGCAGGAGGGAAAGAAATTAAGTATACATTGCTTGATCTACAAAGTTAGCCCAGGAAAGCATTGATAACCCTTTAATCACATTCTACAGACCCCTCAACTGAGAAATGGAGGTGGATACCTTTGAATGACTGGAAGTCTCATAATGTGTCATCCTTAATCTTGTTTAGTCAGTTAGGGAGAGGAGATGAATTGGGTCCAATACAATAAACTTGCATTCTGTTGAGGAATTTTGTATGTCTAAGACTTTCATTTGGGAAAGTGTGCTCAATTCTTGAAATAGTGTTAGAGAGTGACCTTTATCTGACTCATTGACCTAAAGCTCCAAGAGATGATGTGCCTTGCTTCAGATCCCAGAGTGGTGACGATAGAAACTGATCACAGGGCAACACCTTAACTTCCCACAGATATTATAGGACATCAAGTAGCTAATGGTTCACTGAATTTTCTATTGTAGATCAGTAGAAACATTGAAATTCATTATGGCAGTGGATATTTGTTGTAAGAACTACTTCTTTTGATCTATTCATGGCAAATCAGCCTGTTTTAAAGTTTCATCAGATGATGATAGTATGTTTTTGTAGGTCATATTATCTTGTGCTGATCTTCATTCTTGCCCAAGTAAAATCTGTGCCCTTTAGCACTTTGATATTTTTACCCCTTACTCATAAAATCCATGGGTTTCTGATTCATTTTATAGATTTTGTTCACTATTCTATGTTTGTTCCAGTAAAACAGCTGAAGATTATGCTATTTGGGGGGCATATGTGAATATAATGTGTTTAGGATAGAGATGAAGAGTTTTAAAATCCCATAATGAAGCTTAAAGCTTAAACTTCATTTAAAGTTTAGAATTTCACTCATTATCTATTAATTTGTTATTAACATAAATATAATTTATAGTCAAGATTTTGATTTGCTTTCTAAGTCACTTCTCTACCAAACATATATATTTTATTTTATGGGCAGGGATGAAGCTCAGTACTAGAGTGCTTGCATAGCATGCTTGAGGTCCTAGGTTCAATCTCCAGTACTGAAAAAGATATCAATAAATACAGATTGACTTTATATTTTGTTAATCTAAAGGGACATGCTAAATTAATTGAGTAACTCTCACTTATAGTTGACTTTAACAAAGAAAACAGGCAGAAGATTTTTTCAAAATATTTATTTTTTGGTTGTAGCGGGATGCAATACCTTTATTTTATTTATTAATTTTTATGTGGTGCTGAGGATCAAACCCAGGTCCCTGCATGTGCTAGGCAAACACTCTACCTCTGAGCCACAACCTCAGCCCAAAGGTATTTTTAATATAATTTTGTTTCTTTAGCTACCAGAACCATTGGTTTTATTCCAATGGTACCAGGAATTTATGGAGTTTGCAAATGTCATCCAACATATTAACCAAGAACAGGACACCAAAAGGGACAACTCTGAAGACAACACATCTCCAAATATGTGTATGGAAATCAACCAAATTCTTCTCAAAACCAAGGATCTTCTAAGACAATTGCCACCATCCAATTTTAACACTCTACATTACCTTATCATCCATCTTAAAAGGTAAGAATTTTTATACCATCTTAGCCATTTTTAATTGAACAGGGCAATAGTATTCAGTACATTTATATTGTTGTGTTATGATGTTCAAAATGATTTTTAGGATGTCTTTATTATGTGTTGGGAGGGAGACTTTGAATACATGTTCATGCAGCAAACATGGTTCCCTCAGATGCTTCCTGTGTGCCAGGCTCTGGCTGGGGAAACTAGGATGGAAACACAGGGTTTCTGCTATTTGTGGGCTTATCCTCTTGGGGTATAGACCTGTATATAACCACAGTTCACCATCATCCTTTTTCTAGTAGCTGTGCACAGCTTGTAGGCATGCAGAGGAAGTTTTGGGGGTAGGAATAATGCAGAAGTGGCAAAAGGCCTTGTGTCTGATTTTAAGAACTGAGTGGTGATTTGGTAGTGAATGTACAGAAGAGCATATGAGGCAAAGAGAAACAGACATGGAGACACAAGAAAGCATTTTGCATTTAGAAAATTTGATTTCATTAGGCTACAATATAGCAAGTAGTAGCAGGAACTGTGCTACCCTTCCTAGAGACTTGATAAAAAATCTTATGTACCTGGCAGATGAATTGACCATGTTGTTTCTATACCCACTAAAGAACTTGGAATCAGGAATTTCACATATTCAGATTTGCCTGCTAGACCTTTCTGACAGCAATTAAGATCTCCTTTTTATTTTTATTTTTTAAATTTATTTATTGTGGCTGGAATTGTGGCTCAGCAGTAGAGCATGTGCAAGGCCCTGGGTTTGAACCTCACCCCCACATACAAATAAATAAATAAAATAAAAATTTTTTATAAAAAATTATTAGTTCAAATCAGTTATACATGACATCAGAATGCCTTTCAATCCATTGTACACAAATGGAGCACAAATTTTCATTTCTCTCTACATGATGTGGAGTCATACCACATGTGCCGTCATATATGTACTTAGGGTAATGCTGTTTGTCTCATTCCACACTCTTTCGTACCCCATACCCTCCTCTTCCTTCCCTCTCCTGAGCCCAATCAATGTTCCTCTATCCCCAGAGACACAATTATGTATCAACATTTATTTATCAGAGAGAATTTTGGCCTTTGATTTTGGGGGATTGGCTTACTTCATGATATTAACCAACTCCATCCATTTACATATAAATGCCATTGTTTTATTCTCTTGTAATGCTGAGTAATAGTCCATTGTGTATATATACCACAGTTTTTTTAACTATTCATATCTTGAAGGGCTTCAAATTATTCCATGAAATAGGATAGCAGGAAACCCTTCCAACCTCATTCTGTGAAGCTAGTATCACCCTGATACCCAAACCAGCAAGAGACACATCAAGGAAAGAAAATTTCAGACCCATATCTACCTGATGAACATAGATGCAAAAATTCTCAATAAAATTCTGACAAATCACATACAAAAACCTATGAAAAAAAACAATGCACCATGATCAAATTGTGTATTCCAGGGATGCAAGGTTGGTTTGACATACAGAAATCAATAAATGTAATTCATCACATCAATAAACTTAAAGAGAAGAAACCTATGATTATATCAATTGATGCAGAGAAAGCATTTGACAAAATACAGTACCTTTTCATGTTCAAAATATTAGAAAAACTAGGGATAGTAGGAATATACCTCAACATAGTAAAAGCTCTCTTTGCTAAACCTAAGGCTAACATCATTCTAAATGAAGAAAAATTGGAAGCATTCCATCTAAAAATTGTTCAACATAATCCTTGCCACTCTAGCCAGAGCAATTAGATGAAAGAAATTCAAGGGAATACAAATAGTAAAAGAAGAACCCAAATTATCATTCTTTGCCAACGACATAATTTTACACTTGGAGGATCCAAAAAACTCCACCAGAAAACTTCTAGAATAATAAATGAATTTGGCAAAGTAGCAGGATATAAAATTAATGCCCATAAATCAAATGCATTTCTATACATCAGTGATGAATCCTCTGAAAGACAAATAGCAAAACTACCCTATTCACTATATATATATATATATATATATATATATATATATATATATATATATATATCAGTTTTTTTACCCATAGATGAATCTAGTATCATCCTGATAGCTAAACCAGGCAGAGACAGATTTCTTTGGATAGTCATAGAAATAACAAGCTGAGAGTGTTTGAAGTAAAACCAGAACATTGATAGTGGCAGTAGAACAGAGACATGTTCAGGAGAGAGAATCATCTAGGCTAGAAAACTAGCTGTGGGCAGCTGGGAGTGTGGCTAGTGATAGAACACTTGCCTAGCACATGGGAGACACTGGGTTTGATACTCAGCACTGCATAAAAATAAATAAATAAAATTAAGGTATTGTGTCCATCTCTAGGTAAAAATTATTTTTTTAAAAAAGAAAACTAACTGGGCAGTGAGAGAGAAATTGACAGTGCTGTTTCAGTTTCCAGTATAAGAAACAGGGAGTATATCCCACATACAATGATGGAGCAATATTTAGAGGTGTTTTTCTTCCTTCTGCTACTGAGTTCAGTAGTTCCTTCTACTTACATGCATTTTATCCTAATATAGTACTCTGAAACTCAGTTTGGTGTGTGGTAAGTATCATAATGAAACAAAGGATTCTTTCCCTAGACCCACCAAACTTGACCCTTGACAAAAGTTTTGTAGTCTTCTATAGCCCAAGTTTTCTCCACCCTTCTCAAGTCATAGTAAACTACCATTAAGGACATCTATTAGGCAAATCTCATACACTTTATGTGTTCTTCTTTTCAGGGTTGTAGACCATTCTGAAGAAAACCTGATGAACTCAAAAAACTTGGGGGTGGTATTTGGACCCTGTCTGATGAGGCCCAGGCCTACAACCACTCCTGGTACCATCTCCTCCTCTCTTGTTGCATATGCCAATCAGGCCCTGTTGGTAGAATTCCTCATTACCAATGCACAGATGATCTTCGATGGGTCCCTAGAGCCACAAAATGCTTCATCTAGTACTGATGTTGTTGCACCTTGGGTGGATAAAAGCCCTCCTTCCAAACCCGTAACATCAACAGAACATTCCACAAAGTCACAATATTTTTCTACAAAGCAAGTGAGTTTTGACCATTACAGAATTGGAATAAATATGTGATGTTTATGTTAACAAGTTAATAGTCTTTGAACTGTTTGTTTTTGAGATGTGTTTTGCTTTTAGTTTAAAACTTTTCTTGTATCAATAGGACATCCACACTGCAGATATTGAAATTAAAAATTATGAATTGGCTACATCATTTGAGGAATCAGAATGCAAGCAAAATGCATTGGAAAAAAGGGATGCATGTCTCATTGGTGAGTGGTTATGTAACATATATCTTTGCATATTTCAAACCTTGCCAAGAAGTCATGATTAAAAACCAAGGTGAGGGCTGGGCTTGTAGCTCAGTGGTAAAACGCTTGCCTAGGCATGTGTGAGGCCATGAGTTGGATCCTCAGTACCATATAAAACAAATAAATAAAGATAAAAATATTGTGTCCATCTACAATACTCATTCTTTAAAAAAAAACAAGGTGTATTAAGTTGAGGTAAGTTCAAACTTCAAGGTTTTATTAGTTAACTTTTCTAGCCATTGAGAAAGTTTAATGAATGTCATTTAAATGAATATCATGCTTTGTTTCTTTCTTGTAAAAAGATATCTTGAAATTCATAAATTATTTTTGTTCTCTTTCTGAGATTTGTTTTCACCTTTACTTCTTTTTCATCAATTAAAGTCAAAACAGAAAAAAGCTGGACTCCTGAAACTCAAAAAAATACACTCCTAAAGTTTTTTGTGTCCCTTTACCTGTGGCCTAACTTTAGCACATTAAGCACACATGTCTTCCATTTTCCTGGCTCCAGTCTTTTTGTTCAGTTTTTTGATCCTTTAATTTCAGTGAATGGTTTCTGGTAAGGGGGTTGAAAACCTTTCATTCGTTACTGATTTAGTAGAGCTAAATCCGAATTTTTCAATATATAGTCATAAATGTTAAATTTGATATATAAAATTAATGAAATATCAATTAGTGTAGCCTGAGAAAGTCTGAAAACAAAGACAGTCCATTACCTCTCTGCAAAGAAAAGCACTGGACTCACTGATTCCATTTATATGATTTGATCTTCTTAGCACTTCTGTGCTATGAACCTTGGCCTCCTTTAAGCCATAGCTAACAGTCTGAGGAAGGTAAATAATGCCAAGGGTCATGTCCCTAAATTATTGTTGATTCAGGATTTGAACCTCATCCTGTGTCATTCCTAAATGTAACCTTATTTCACTGTCCAATGAAATTGGATTCCCAGGTAGGTATAGTAATAACAATAAATAATTTTAAAATATTTGAAATTTTCATTACATATCAGGTAATTCTGAGCCTTTTCTTTAGAAGATCATTAACACCAGATGCCAACATATCTCCACATAGGAGCTTGTCTTGACAGAAGAAGGCAAGTAGGGCTAGTGCACTAGCCCTACTTGCAGAACTGGAGCAGGAGCTGAGCCAGCACCCAGGCAGCTAGAAGTGGTGCTAGAAGTTCTGCAGGACTGTAAATATGTTCTGGTGGTTGCCATCCAACCACAATGGCTCAGCTCACTTCCATCAATGTGGTGAAGGGTCTAGGAGAGCAAATTACATGAGCACTGCCTGGGAACCAGGGAAGAGAGGCCAGCAGCCTCAGGTGAAGAAGGAGGTCAGATGAGATGATGACCTGCGATCATCATCAAGTGATGCTGCAGTGCACCTGTCTGCAAACCACTGCCCAACGATATGGGAGAAGGACCAGGTGGCAGGGATGAGGACTGTGGGCTATGAACAGGGCTGTTGGAAAGCCATCAGACCAGTGCCAAAGCACACAGTTGTCTGATGTTTCTCAGCAGGGAGACGAGGATCATGGCCAGATGGCTGCACCTTTCTAGCAACAGAAGCTTCTGGGGTACATGCAGCAAAGACAGAGTGGGAGATGCTAGGGTTCTAGGTGAGAAAACAGGGACCTTGGGACCAGACTAGAGGAGAAAGAGAAGGAGGTAAATCTGGAGTCTCCAGGACCAGTAGCACAATGGCAATTTTGACAGCTCTTCAACCTTCCTTTGTCCAGAGGATGTTGTCATGTATTAGTGGATCAGCTGGGAGAGCATCCAAGTCCTCTCTGGTGTGTTGCCCTCAGCATGGACAGAATGTAGCTGAAAAGCAGATTAAGTGACAGGCAAAGTCCTTGGGATTCAGGACATGGCGTTTTTTGGTGTACAGAATAGTGTTACTGTTCTAGAGTTACCATTGTCTGCCTGTTGAAATCAGGAAAGTCTTAACACAGAAAATATTCATTCATGGGTAGTATATTAAAACAAGTTACTACAGGAAGTGTTTTTTTTTTAAATTTTATGTGCTTTGTGACTATTTGTTCTATTAAGATAAATTTTAAAAAGTAATGCTTTAATTAAAAATGTGCCTTTAATATTGTATGGATTTTTAATTCCTCTGCATAGATGACTGAGAAAATAATGTTGGAAAAAATATGTAAGACTCTGTTGTTTGAGAGAATGCCCATTCATAAATAACCACACTTCTTATTAACCAAGCTTCATGAAGTTAAAAAAAAATCTCTTCTTTTTCAGATCACAAAGAACTTGAATCATCATCACAAAAGATGGACAATATGTGTAAGACCACGAAACCACTTAGTCTGAAATCTGATGTGACAACAAATGATATACAGAGGCCTATGCCAAGCCCCAAGATCAGATGTTTCTTTTTGCCTGTAGATAGGTTCCACCTTGCAAGCTCCCCTAATGAGAAAAACAGCAGAAATGTGGGAATTGTCAATTCAGACAAGTTTTGCCAGAATCTTACCTTTGAAGGACTTAATAGAAAAGATACCCCTACTAGTTTTGGCTCCCAAATTAACGGTTTTGATCAGCAGATTCCACAAAAAACTCAGGGACAACAATGTGAATCAAAGAACTTAACTGGCACGAGTGCAGTGATTGTGCCAAGTATACTCCAGGAAAGGGGGACAATGAGCATCAAGGTTAGTGGTGACCATTCTAGCAGTTCCACACAGCCCAACATGCCAGCCAGTTCAGCAAGAGAGGCACCAGTGAAACTGTCCTCTCATTCTCACCGTCTTGCTCCTGCAAGAGCACCCAGAATACTGCAGCCCCATCTCGGGACAACATTTTACAAACCACCTACCCCGACCAGCAAAGTCAGGGGGACTGAGGAGAGACCAGCTTCACCTTCAGCAGCAGTGCCTCCTAGCACAGCTCTTACTCCCCTGAGTCATGTGGAGAAATCTGTTCCAGAGGCAGACAGCACATCAGCTTATGCTTTGAAGCCAGCTGCTGAGCCTAAGGAGAACTGTGAGGAGGTTGGCCTGCCTGACATGAATCCATTGTGCCAGGGACTCAGGCTAAAACAAATGGAAGAGTTACAAGACCTTGAATTTGAAATGCCACAGTTTGTGTAGTTGTCAAAATTCAGTTTTTCTTGTTTTGTTTTTATGTATTGTGTTTATTTTATGAAAGAATGTTGATACAGAACCCCTTTTGTATAGGATTGCCAAAGTATATATTTTGCCTTTTGGCCTTGTATTGTGTTTGCTAGTCATATAGAATGATAGTGTTTTAGTCATACAGAATGATAGTGCTCACTGGTATTGTCTTTAAATTCTGTGTTTTTTAAGTTATGCGTAAAATAAGTATTATAATTTTAAATTTAAAATAATTTTCTCTATAAAATGATTCATGTAAATGCATCTTTAATGTATAATATTGTTCTCAACAAATAGGGGTAGTAGGGGAAAATGAGCTTTATTTTGGAGCAAACCTGGTGCTGATTCATAAAATGCTTCTGAATGCAAGTGC